>NC_088302.1:46457115-46774547 GCF_032854445.1 Liolophura sinensis | reverse complement strand
TATTTAACCTTTCATTCTAATGTACCTCCTCCCACTGCTTTATTGCCCTTTCCTGCTTTCATAGGCATATATATATATATATATATATATATATATATATATATATATATATATATATATATATATATATATATATATATATAGATAGATAGATATATATATAGATATATATATATACTTTTCTGCTTTATTTTGGCTTTATACTTATTTTTGGTCTGTTATATATGAGTATACAATATATAAATACATTTATCTTAATTACACACAGCTATTGCCATATGGACTAAACTTTAGAACCATATGAAAATCGATGATGAAAAGTGCAACCTACCTGTACGGTCTCTCACACGGAACGGTTACAGATGGCCTTTTTTATATTATCATCACTCGAGATGAAAGACGTTACTTTTAAAGGAACGGCACAGTTTACTCAAAATAATACTGCACAGGTTAGATCTGTGCCTATCCAAGCCAGGGCTTGAAAAACTTGAGTTACAGTAATGGCAGCTTGATTGGATGGAATTCTGATTTTGATATAAAGGTCTACAAGTAACCTGTAGCATTCAGTTCAGCTCGGGCAGGTTTCATATGGGCCCGTCGGTAGATGGTATTCGGCTAACGGGAGACCTAGGCCTGTCAATATACAGACATTATGTATAAATGCATGCAAAATGTAGTCAAAAATAATTTACAGTCATATGAAAAGCTGGCAACACATGTTAACAAAATACTTTTAGAATTATCTCCCTTTATGTAGCTCTTTTGTTTGAAGTTGGCTGCAAAATTAATGTTGATGGTTTTGTGCTGTCAAGATATTCGGCTTGCAGCTGAGATTGCCAATCGTGGAGTTCTTTGAAGTGGAAAGAGAAATAGGATGAGAAATGACACGAACGGGCATTTGTCATCCATAATCTACAATGTCAGGAAGCCGTTCGTTGTAGTTTCTTTTGCTACTTACAGAACAGAAACTGTACTTCTCTGTAAATCACTAAACACTAAAACAGGCGCAAATTTAAGCTGCAAGTGAAACGCTCGAAGTGAAACTCTGTTGAAGAACACTTTGTTTTGATAATGGCAGGACGACTTCCTGTGAGTTTGTTGTTTCAGCACAGACCTACATATCTCAGACTGCAGTGTCATGCAGAGTTATTGAGTAAATATGTCACTCTGCTCAGGGTGAGGACCATGAAAACTCTGCCGCCGCAAAGCCACAACTGTTCTATATCTGAACGATTGAGAACTAGCTCGAGTTTTTCCCGTGTTGTTATCTGTCGTGATTTCCAGGAAAAAGACGACCGCCAGTTTCAGCTCATGGACATGCCACATGTTTGTGGAAGAGATATTACCCGCTCAATCAACAACTGGAAATCTTATTTGAGAATTATTTTGAAATATGACCAAGACTTTCGACCCAGTCAATTCCTGATAGGCGCTCAGCAGGTAAATAATAAATGTGTTCATCAGAAATAAAGAGCAAAGCACACGCTCAGTTTGAGCAAAATGCCAAGAGAATGTTTGGAAATGAAATCACGTATTGTTCAGCTGCTGTTAATATCTATAAACCTTTCTGTATGCCGTACAGGTGATTTCATGCTTGGCTACAATGCCCAGGCCAGTTCTCAGGCCGGCAGACGGGCCCTTAGACATTCTTTTAGTCTGAGCTGCTGTATAAAAACATCTGTTTGCTTTATGTTTCTAATCTATGACATGCAAATGTTTAAAACATATAACATCAGCTTCATAAACTAAAGATAAACACTAACCATTTTACAAATTCATAATGTATACGGTACAGAATTTCTTACAGTTATTGATTTTCTGTTCTGTAGGCAATTTTGCGTGTCTCAAAATGGATATCTGAGGGGAATTTTAAAGCCTTGGAAGGATTGCTGACTGCAAAGGTATGTAAAAGTAACTATTGTAAACAGAGTATTTAATATTGGCGTCAGCTGTTTGGTTTATCAATATCTTATAAATTTTAATGGCATCTCGTGAATTTAGGAATAATCTTTACAGACTTATGTGTATGCATCTGTTTTATCATATTCCAGGCTGCTCGAGAGGTGAAGCAAAATTTTGAGAAATTATCATCTGATCAGAGGGATCTTATAGCCATGAGTGAAACAGAAATTCAACGTCAGTTTATTTATGATGTTCGATTGAAGGAGTCACCTTTACTTAAGGAACCATGGACGAAGGGATGGGATGAGAGTAAGTTGTGAAACAGTGCCATATGTGTGAAATGGCTATCTCTCAACTATACTGAAGATGACATCTTTCTCAACATAACAGTATGTGGTTGAGTTGGCCCGAACCAGTCCTAAATGTAAACTTCCCGCTCATAAATGCGGATTGTGTGAATTTCACCTTTGGACTGATCTGTCCAATCACTGGACTTGTTTTATACCCAGTTTCTAGATGTTGTTCTGCAACTTAACATTGTTTGTGTTTGTGAATGGAAGTTTTTAAGATAATCAAATTTTCTCCCAGAAAATTGATCTTGGGTGTAAAACTGTAGAGGAAAAGTTGACAAGTCTTCAAAAGAAAGAAAACATTGGACTTGACACTAGATGTGGACTAGATGAGACATGTACATATGCAATAAGGTCAAGGATTGACAGTATGATCATTTAATTTCATAATTCATTGTGGTTAATGGGGACCTGTCGAATACCTGGGAGAAGCACCATGATGTCATGTTATTGACATCAAATGCTTTTTTCCCAGCTCATCAGGATGACATCACATTAAAGACAATAGAAACTGATACACTGTAATATTGTAGACGTTACACTACAATCCATTTTTGGCTTAAGATTCTGCTTCAAATTAGCGCCACATCACAGGATTAAAAAACAAATTGCTGCTTCCCCGTTTTATTTTTTATTATTGTATCTTAAGTTGTTATTTATTTTCTTTATATTTTTTACAGTTATACCTGCTACAAAAGTAGAAATCATGGTGGTCTTGGAAGGGAGTCACTTGAAACAGACAAAATGTGACATGGAAATCACACTGGAGAAAGAGGAGAGATTCTTCTGCAATTATGTGTGAGTGTCTGCTATAACTAGGCTTACATGTATAACAGCTACTTCATAATTTTGTACTTGAAATGGGAATGTAGTTGAAATTACTTTACCATGTGTTTTTATTTCATTGTAAATAAATTCTTTAATGTGATTTATGGTTTTGTTATTTCAGATTTGAGAGGACGTTTGGAGTGGAAGGCTGGCACTCAGGCTGGATTATAACTCAGTTGAACCATTTTCTTCCAACTGTGTAATACTGTGGACTTGCTCATAGTATTTGTTCAAGAAATGAATAGCAAAACTAGAAAATGAATATGCTGTATGCTGCTTTCATAACATGGTGCTAAGGAATACTTCTGGTTGATGGAGTTTGGGTAACTTTTGTACAGAAAATATCCATAAAACTATATTACTGACACTCACAAGTGTGAATGTTGATTTTTGTCTGTAACTTGTGCGAAATGGGTAGTTAAATCTGACAATAAATCTTTTTCACACAGGTCTTGCAGAATGAATGAAGGAATGAATGAATGAATGAATGATTATGGCTTGACGCCACTTCAGCAATATTTTAGCCGTATCTTGGCAAGGACGTGTTCAAACCAGGAAACACAAAGGTCTTGCGGCAGTTTTTGTTTAAATGTGGAGCAATCTATTTCCCTAATTCCTCAACCCTTTCATACATAAAAGAGCTACTTTCAGTGCAATTTATGCACATTTTCAGTTGGATGTTGGAGACAGAGCTACATTGGTTGGATTGACCAGTTTCAGTGCTTAACAAAAAGTATGGCTTTATCAATCAACACACAATAATGCCTTCAGAACATTCTTGAATAAACACCATGGAAACTTTCAAGAAGGTTGAAGGATTACAGTAAGTGTATATTGTTCTTTTGTTATGGTTTAAAGTCTTTTGCCATTTTCTAATATTATGGCAATTGTCAAGACTGTTTCTCAGATGCACTGTACCATTTGTGGTACATTTTGGTTTAGCAGCATGGGAAATACAATCGAGTTGCAGTGTGTGAATAGTCATAAAATTTGATCTTCGATCGTATTAAAGTGCTTGTCTTACATTTATTCATATGGCTGCATTCCATGAATTGAGGCATCTTTAGTGTGAATCAGGGCCTGGTTATTCAAAACTGTTTTAAGACCTTAATACCAGATTTCACTTTAAGGGAAATCTTAATTTTGTACTTAGCCAAAAAATAATTCCTAACATTATACATGCACTTAAATATGAACTTAATCTGCTGCTGGTATTGTTTAACTTAGGACAACTGTATTGACTGCTGAAGTTGGCTAAAATCTTAAACATAAAACATGGCTCCATACCAGTATTCACAAATGCATTTTCAAACAATTGGGCCTTGAACTTTTGTGTCTTAAAATAATGTATCTTCGATGATATTTAAACGAGTTCATTTATAAATAAAAGGGATTGCAGTGGAAGCTGTAATTGAGTATTTTCGTTGAGTTTTTCCTACGTCTTTGTACACGTTACACTGCATATCGTGTGACTGACCTCATATGGGGAAACTCCAAAGATTGGCGATTTCCGAAGATTCTTATTTGCAAATTTGCAGTCGAATATCTTAGGCACAATTTGTGAAACCGGACTCGTATTCTTTCCCTTGACAGACGGACTGATAATCTGTCTCTAATCTAGAAGATGGACATAGGCCTCTACCTTTTTTTATAAGTATATAGCATTTCCCTAGAGCCTAAGTGTACAAGGAAACCAATATTGGCATTGGATGTGAACGAACAGATCGTTTTCCAAATGCAATTGTAGTACGCCTAATCAGTGCGCAGTGCTTTTCCTGCCTACTATAGTATCTTACAATGGTCAGTGTGTGTACAGACCGATACTACTAGGGCGTTTTCTCACGAACTACAGTATCAAGTGCACATGCTGTACAGTTTGACTATGTTGACTGACTGAGCAGCCTGTACTAAACCTCACTTCAGGCCTCTAAGCATTGGACAGTCAGGTAACGTGTTCGAATCCAGTTCACCACAGCTCGGATGCTGCATTTCGTCAGGATGTCCGTAATGTACCACCATTGGAGAGGGGCAGGGGTTTGGCCCGCGCTCATGCTTTTTGGCTGATATGATCTTTGCATTTTCAAGCACTATTTTCTGGTTATTTGAACAAAACCTACAGGAGGGCCTACCTCCATGCATGTGTGATGACAAACCAACAGAATTGTATTCATTTTGTATTTAGCAGGCGGTTCGTCTTGTACTGAATTCGTTGTATTTGAAGACATCTTAGGCCCATGATACCCGTGTTTTTGTCATATTCAATTTGCTATGTTGAACTATGACGATAATGGAGAACTGAACTAATGGTTTGAGCGTTCACATGCCGTGGAAGTCGGGAGACCTGAGATCAAACGTTTGTGGTTTCATGCCAAAGGCTTTGAAAATTGTACTTGTTGCTTCCTCGCTTCGCGCTCAGTACTGAGAGGTTAGAGCCAGGAAACAGGGCTGATTGACCCAGTGTCAGTTTAGTGTGACTTCATCGATGGTGTGTCATATGTCTGATGTCTTCGGTGTGGTACTGAATCAGTGGCGACAGCTCTTTTGCAGTATGAACTCATCCTGCAACAAGACGACATAGCAAACATGTATGAACACACACCTAATGAATCCTCAACGTCATAGGACTGAAAAATTGTTAAATACGACGTAAAAAGCGAAGCAAATACATACATACACACATACATACACAGATACATACGTACATACATGCACGCAAACATACATATTTAGGCCTACACACGCGCACACACGTAGACGCCTACATAAGTACGTATACAATACAAAACTGAAGGCAATTAAAAGGTAAAAAAACTAGAACTCACAAACTCGGCTTATATACTGCGGTGGCTACTACACCTCATAAAACTACAAGACAGCCCGTGTTATATTCTATATCGGTACTCTGAACAGTTGGTCTGAATAGCCTACGGGTTTGTCTTGAGTGTAGTATCGAATTAAGTTTGTTACAAAAACGTGTAGAGCTACAGGCTTGATAATATATAGGCCTAGTTACACACAGGATAATGTTCTTAATAAATACACTTAGACCTGGCCACAAGCTCGTAGTGTACAGAGAGTGCCTTTGTAGGCCTGCTTTGAAATACGTAGCGGTATTTGTGAACTTCACAAAAGGCCTATCTTCAAGGATTACAAAGGAAATGTTTACAAGATTTTTAAATGCCGACACAGAAACCTGTAAAACTATATTTAATTTACATGGTGTAGGCCTACTGCTTTGTGTCGACATTTCCAATATGCCAACACGCGACATTTCCAAAAGGCCTACAAGTAAATTAGTTTCTGCTCACAGGCTTTTAAAATTACGTAAGACTGCAGTTTTGACTACCGCTGGCCCCCAATATCACTCTCGCCGTATCCGTTTTAAATAACAAAAATTGTATCGGCACATCTTTTTTTTAAATTACTATTTGTGTGCATTTTTATACACGTTCAGAAGTAAATTTTAAGTTTTGAGGCAGAAAATTAGTAGCCCATCACTGTCTATTACTACTCAAATGAAAATGCCTACACTTTATTTCAATTCAGTTTTTATTTTCAATGCAGATTGACTTTCGCTAACAAGACTTGCTTCCTGTAGGCCTAGGTGATCATTTTTCTTTTTGCCTTTTTTACCAGGTCATCCTTAAGAGATAAATATAAAATTATTTAATGAATTAAGCGCATTTATATACAGGTTAAATGTCAATGATGGTTTAATTTTTCAGAGTTGATAACATAAGAGCTGGGAGTAATATAGCACTAGTTCCAGATTAGAGATACACTTTAAACGGGCTTGACGAAGGGAAGTAACTCATTCACAATTTTATCCAGTCAACAGTGGTACACGTTGGTCTTCCTTTCCGACAGCATGGTGTAATCGAGGACACAAAATACAACCATGCGCTTAGAAAAGTGTTATTTTTGTTCCTCAACAGTTTATCCAGGTCATGGAATTCAATTCGTAAGAAATGATTGCAAGGTAAGGTTAGCATAAAATCGAAATTCGTCGTTATCTGGTAGTTGTAAGCGGACAAGAACAGTTGAAGGAGGTACACGATAGCTGGCTGTGTCTCGAAATATGGTGCCTCAATAACCATACGCCGCATTGATCGAAAAACGGTGACAGTTGTTGAAGTAGTCTGAATTTTGTGACTAGAACTTACAGCAGATATGCTGTTTGGCTTACCACAGATATGGGCGCTACAATGGACTGGTCAGCGCATTATGTAATATGAAATAAGCAAAAGCCTAAGACCATACGAAGCGTGTCGGCCCCCATATACATTGGCCTACATAGGCTAACTGTACTCTCGCAAAACAGAGGCCGTAGCCTTACAGTCTACTAAACTCTGCTGAAACTCCCTGCAACCCTCTGTACGGGGGATCTGGAGACTGTTAATCCACACTGACCGGTGGAAACGAAACTTATAACACCTAGCCGAAAAAGATTGTTTTTATGGTTTCATATCAGAAATCGTTGACTCATTTGAAAAGTTTGAACCACAAGGTTACATGTATGTTAGAAGAGGGATTGCCAGTGCTGGTTGAGTGTAATTTTTTAGCATGAGTTAGGGATTCTGAGGATGGGCTCTGCATGGAGGTCTGAGACTACTGGGCTAACACTACCATACTCTGCAGTGCCGTGAAGCAGAGAGTCTTCACTGTTTCTGTCTTCAACAGTAACTTATACATAAAATATCTTTTCCATGAAGAATATGCATGAGAGACTTTATCTCCGATTCATGCACAGAGCTGTTTGACCGTGAATTTCTCACAAAAAATAACGTCAACTTCTCTATGAATATATTGTAATTTAGTGTTCAGTGGTCAACGTCTTACTTTGCGGTTTATCATGAATAGTAATGAAGACACACCTAAAATTTGTAGCCTTTGTGAAAGCTTTCATCTTGTACGGAGTGCTCATTAGCTAACAATGATTGTGTCAGTGACCACATATATCAGAAAAACGGATGTCCTTTGACGGCCTGAAACCATAAGGTTATGGGGGTGTGTCGTATGGGAAGTAGGCCATGTACAAAGTCTGTGTATTTCTTTCCAATAGCTGTTTCCTTGTATCTGCAATAGTGATACAATAATTATGTTGTGAACATACAGCTGATGCTGTTTTTATCTCAGTACAAAAAAAGAAAAAAAAAGAAAAAGAGAATTGAAAAGAGGCATATTAGTGCTTGTGAATAATAAGTATTGAGTAAAGTATCTGACAAGTGTCACGAGAACCCTTTTCATTCGAAAAAACATCAGTGTTTCCTCTGAAAAGTCCGCTGAAACTAGCATTCAGCATTAGCCAATGGCTGATTTATGTTTGATTTCTTGGAGACTGTCTTACGCCAACTACGGCGAGGAGTCCCAGAGGAAGAAAACACCATTCAAAAGATAAATGGTGATTGCAGGTCATAATGCAGTGAAAATCGGAAGCGTTCAATCCAAAAACATTTTAGAATCTGGAAGAGTTGACTCTTTTTGGTACTTTCACCTTCATGCTTTCAACATGGCAGCCATCATAAAAACCAGAAGTTTGATGGCCATATTTACCTTGCTGATGACGGGTAAATGAAGTAACCTTACACGATGCCCACAGGCCTATCTTTGCTCTGCTCTGTCTTCAGCGTCACTTCATTTGGTATTAGTTGCTGAATAGCTCTCGTAGACAATTGGTAATGTTAAATGGGTATTTGATGGCAAGGGGTACTATTTTGCAACTATACATACCAGTTGCTAAATACGTGATGTCAGTGAGTGTTTGCAGCAAATAGGTACTTTTCAGCGATTAATACATAGACACTTGGTATAGCCAGCATTCTGTATGTTAGTCATCCAATATAGTGGCTGGTGTCAATTTTAATATGGGATGTTAATGGGTGTTTCCTCTAAGTGGGTGTTCTTCGTTCACTAATATATAGACCATTGGTGGATTGAGTTAGGTCTGGAGAGACGTGTAATGTGACGCGCCAATGTAACTATGATGCATACAGAAGTAGGACACTTTTTTCAGTGCTTATGACCGGCCTGGATAGCACAGTTGGTAGAGCGTCCGCTTCGGGACCGGTAGATCCAGGATCAATCCTTGATCGAGTTACGCCTAAGACCTAAAGAGTAAGTTGTAACTTCCTCGCTTGGCGTTCAGCATGAAGGGGATAGTGCAATGACTGGTTGACTGGTATCAGTATAATGGCTTGGGTGGGGCGGCTTACTTGCCTTCGGTAAGTCGTCTCGGTGGAGCAGCACTAAATAAAAGAGCGGTGGAAATCCGTCCTGCAACAAGGAGGCACATTACACGTACATGCACCCTAATGATTCCTTCGTCATCATATGACTGAAAAATTGTTGAGTACGACGTTAAACCCCAAGCACTCACTCACTCAATGCTTAGACCTATATAATTGATGAAAGATTAGCTAAGTACTTTATCACAATATTGTTGACTTAATGAGTAACTGACAAACTGTATATTGTGTTTGTGTGCAGATTTTCAGGTTCTGCAGATCAAAATGTCATAAAGCATTCAAGAAGAAGCGGAATCCCAGGAAAACCAGGTGGACCAAGGCTTTCAGAAAGGCTGCTGGCAAAGACCTCGCTGTGGACCCCTCATTTGAATTTGAGAAACGAAGACATGTACCAGTGAAATATAACAGAGAACTATGGAAGAATACAGGTGGCTTGAGAATGCATATTAAATTTTGCAATATATGGGTTTGTTCAGTTATAAATTTAAAATTTGTTCTTAATACTTTAGGAAATGTTGTTAAAAGAAAAGAGGATCCATGGATATTTCAGCAAAGTACAGGAGTACATTAATTGATTACATAAAGTGTTTTGTGGAACAGACCCATTTCTCTGAACAGCTGTATTTGCTGTGTTGAATCACTTTACTACAAAATAAAATTTAATGTGAATTCATAACATACTTTCTGTTTTGCTGCAAAATATGAATA
This sequence comes from Liolophura sinensis, assembly GCF_032854445.1. Lineage (NCBI taxonomy): Eukaryota > Metazoa > Mollusca > Polyplacophora > Chitonida > Chitonidae > Liolophura > Liolophura sinensis. Next base: position 46,764,514 of record NC_088302.1, on the reverse strand, counting down.
TTTTCTAATGTGATTTTTTTTTTTAAGTTTTGTATTTTTTGTTGTTGTTAGTTACTGCAATGAAGAGAATAGAGGAAATACGAGTCAGAAGACAGAACCAGTACATTATTAACAGGTTCGTAAAATAAGAGTGCCTCATTGTTTGAAGGTTCAGCAGTTGTTCCCTTGATCTACCTGTCTATTACATATGCGGCACAAAGGCCCAGGAGCCTCTCACCTGGGCAATGGCTGCGAGTCCAGCTTATGTTAGCTGGCTCCCCCTCTGGCCATATGTGGAAAGGTCTGGCATTAACCTGCAGATGGTCATGGGCATCTTGTGGGCTCTGCTCAGTTCTTCCCATGATAAAGCTGGCCGCAGTCGTATAAGTGAAATATTCTTGAATATGATGTAAAAGTCCATTCACATAGATTGATAAATAGATATGTACTGCATATATCATACCTAACACTGTGACCTAAACTGTGACTTCTTAACTGCTAGCTAACAAAAATGCACTATGAATGAGTAGAGATTGTACAAAATGTGTGTTTTTCTTATGAGTGAAAAAGTATGTTACTTGAAATAATCGTGTAAAGAACTGTTTTGGGAGAACATCAGCTTCCCATTGCCTTGTTTAAGCTGCATTGAGACTTCGGTACATTCTAAGCACTTTAACGAGAATCATGCCAAATAAGAGGTGTTTTGATCTCTGTCTACACTTGTAGGTTAAAGAAAGGCAAACAGTTACGAAAAGAAGCCGATATCAAGGAGGTTGAGAAAAATATTCATCTCATCAAATCACCAGCAGGTAAGATTGCTACAAATTCATTATAGTTACCTTTATAAATATTTTGTGTTAACATTGGCCATGTGTTTGCTGGTAGTGGTAGGCTTATGATCTTTTTGAGCACACTTCACACGTGAACATTGGCTGTGTGTTAGCTTGTATTCAGTTGATTTGGTATGTAGGATATGCAGCTGTATTTTTATTTATTGCTGGACAAGGCATATGAACGATGTTGATGTGGATGTGTTAATGTCGACTGTGTTTTTGCTTGTTGCGGGAGAAGGCGTATGAACAATGTCAGCACACTATGTGCATGTGTTAACATTGACAATGTTTTTGCTTGTTGTGGGAAAAGGCTTATGAACAATGTCAGCACACTTGGTGCATGTGTTAACATTGACTGTGTTTTTGCTTGTTGCGGGACAAGACGTATGAATGATGTCAGCACACTTGGTGCATGTGTTAACATTGACAGTGTTTTTGCTTGTTGTGGGACAAGGCGTGTGAAAGATGTCAGCACACTTGGTGCATGTGTTAACATTGACAGTTTTTTTGCTTGTTGTGGGACAAGGCGTATAAACGATGTCAGCACATTTGGTGCATGTGTTAACATTGACAGTGTTTTTGCTTGTTGTGGGACAAGACGTATGAATGATGTCAGCACACCTTGTGCATGTGTTAACATTGACAGTGTTTGTACTTGTTGCGGGACAAGGCGTGTGAACGATGTCAGCACACTTGGTGCATGTGTTAACATTGACAGTGTATTTGCTTGTTGAGGGACAAGGCGCATAAACGATGTCAGCACACTTGGTGCATGTGTTAACATTGACAGTGTTTTTGCTTGTTGTGGGACAAGGCGTGTGAACGATGTCAGCACACTTTGTGCATGTGGTAACATTGACAGTGTATTTGCTTGTTGAGGGACAAGGCGTGTGAACGATGTCAGCACACTTGGTGCATGTGGTAACATTGACAGTGTATTTGCTTGTTGAGGGACAAGGCGTATAAACGATGTCAGCACACTTGGTGCATGTGTTAACATTGACTGTGTTTTTACTTGTTGCGGGACAAGGCGTATGAACGATGTCAGCACACTTGGTGCATGTGTTAACATTGACTGTGTTTTTACTTGTTGCGGGACAAAGCATATGAACGATGTCAGCACACTTGGTGCATGTGTTAACATTGACAGTGTATTTGCTTGTTGAGGGACAAGGCGTGTGAACGATGTCAGCACACTTGGTGCATGTGTAAACATTGACAGTGTTTTTGCTTGTTGTGGGACAAGGCGTACGAATGATGTCCGCACACTTTGCTGCATGTGTAAACATTGACAGTGTTTTTGCTTGTTGTGGGACAAGGCATATGAATGATGTCAGCACACTTTGTGCATGTGTTAACATTGACAGTGTTTTTGCTTGTTGCGGGACAAGACGTATGAATGATGTCAGCACACTTGGTGCATGTGTAAACATTGACAGTGTTTTTGCTTGTTGTGAGACAAGTCGTACGAATGATGTCAGCACACTTTGCTGCATGTGTTAACATTGACAGTGTTTTTGCTTGTTGTGGGACAAGTCGTACGAATGATGTCAGCACACTTTGTGCATGTGTTAACATTGACAGTGTTTTTGCTTGTTGTGAGACAAGTCGTACGAATGATGTCAGCACACTTTGTGCATGTGTTTACATTGACAGTGTTTGTTCTTGATGCGGTACAAGTCGTATGAACGATGTCAGCACACTTGGTGCATGTGTAAACATTGACAGTGTTTTTGCTTGTTGTGGGACAAGTCGTACGAATGATGTCAGCACACTTGGTGCACGTGTTAACATTGACAGTGTTTTTGCTTGTTGTGAGACAAGTCGTACGAATGATGTCGGCACACTTGGTGCATGTGTAAACATTGACTGTGTTTGTACTTGATGCGGTACAAGGCGTATGAACGATGTCAGCACACTTGGTGCATGTGTAAACATTGACTGTGTTTGTACTTGATGCGGTACAAGGCGTATGAATGATGTCAGCACACTTGGTGCATGTGTAAACATTGACTGTGTTTGTACTTGATGCGGTACAAGGCGGATGAGCGATGTCATCGTACTTTGTGCATGTGTTAATGTTGACTGTGTTTTTGCTTGTAGCTGGACAGAGAAAGCTGGAGAAGAAGATGGTCCAAGTCATTGAAGAGCATGACGATGATAACATGGAAGAGAACTAAGGATACCAGCCAGCTATGCACAGATTTCTAGCAAAGGTTTTAAAGGAGGCAACAGCAAATCCTGAATTTTGTTTTTAGTGAATTGTCTCTACCGGACTGCTCCCTCACTTCGTGTATCCATTCACCTCACATGAAATTGTGAGCAGTGTTCTCCAGACTCTTTCACTCCTTCTCTAAATGTAATGTTGAGAAGCATTGGTTAATCAGCCGTGTCTGCAAAACTCTGCTCAGTTGGGTGAAAAACAGACTACATCGACTGTAGAAATGAATGGCCTGCATTTAAGATTAAAGTTTTCATTTGGTGGTGAGAAATCAAGAAAACAGATCAAAATGCCGTTTTTAGGCAATCTACTAAGTAGTCTCCAGTGGAAAGTAAACTTTAAAAAGTTGCTGCCTTATCGTTTTACGTACGTTTAGAGACTGTTATCACTGTAATGTAACTACTCAGTGGAATTAACCATCTGTTGGTACTCGGTTTGCTCTAAGGGGATCAGACTGATTACAGTCAGCTTAACGTCTGGTATCACTATGATGAGATCTGGTACTGTATGTCAAACCAGTATTTATATGTAGATGTAAGACTCACGAACTCCTCTCAGTTACATCTGTCCCTCTCCTGAATAAGCAAGTTTGTCTGTACAAGTGTGTATGTATTGCCAAAAATATGCTATATTCATTTCTCCCAACTGTTCAAGAATTGTACTGTCTGTCCCACGGATTTTCTGAATTTGTTGAAATCGTATAACAGAAGAGCTCAAGTAAGACATTGCAAAATTGATTGTATCGATCTTTAGTTTCGCTGATAAGGTTAATGGTTGGAGGCTCAGTATTAGGGCCTTATTTTGTCTGGTGGTTAAATTTACGATAAATACATCAACTTTATTACTGTGTGGGTTTAGCAGAAAATGGAATGTGTATAAATAGCAGGCATCGTTAACAATTCCATCGCCATTTTCGACACAGAAAAGTGTGGACATTTTGACGGACACCAACCTGGTATTAAAGTAGCCATGCTTACGTTTAGTCTCTTGTGTGCTTTCTGTTTTTTGAGTACTTGTACATGTATATGAGATTTTTGGCAAAAACAATCGACCAGCGCACGTTGCTGGTATTTTAGAAAAGCTCAAAGGGTTACCTTTCACAAAATATCAGCTTCACCTGGATAGGTGTTTCCGTTTAAAAATGATTCCTAAAGTACTTAAACTTTACAAAGCGGGTCACATAAGTTTTTTTTCAAACTTCAGAAACATTTCCAACTCGATAACACTAACCATTGTAAGTAGTGTAGGCAAGATTCTTGTATTGACTGGAAGGCGGTAATTTGATCTACATATATGTACGGTAAATACTGAAAATTAGATTTGAATAGCGAGAATAGATTTTGAGCCAAAAATCTGTGGCATAGGTTTTAATCAGATGTTGGAATATCATCGGTTATGTCCTGAAATCATAGAATGAATGATTATGGCTTAACGCCACATCGGCAATATTTCAGCCATATCGTGGCGACTGAAAATCATAGAGAAAACGCATGTATTTGCTGGCATGTTTTAGTCACTGACCTGTTAAACCTGTGGAGTAAGTTATGCTATGCATATAACATTATAACATTATTCTAGTCCTGTGTTAGAATGAGACGGTTAAAGCGTTGGGTCACAAAGGCCGTCAGGGCACTGACAAACGCTGAAACGTGTTCCAGTCCAGCTCTTTGTCCAGTCGGCTGTACAAAGTCAGAAACTTTGCCAGGTTTTTGACCAAGGGCAGTGATTTACGTCGACCGGTCTGGTGTCAAGCACCGGGCTAAAAGACGAATGAAATAGTGAAAACTTTCCTCTGATATCTATACCAGTAAACCTTTTAACTGGTGGGAAACGTTCTTGTGCATGTTGAATGTTTAACACCGGGTAAAAATAGGAAGTAAACTCAAGAATGGAATGTGATCCTTTAATAGTGGGTGCCTCTCCTCATTCCGAGTTGCACATAATATTGACAGGCATGCAGTTTGTTCTCAACTTCTCTGTGTTTCCAACTCGTGAGTTCAAATCAGGAAATTGCGCCGAAGGAGTGAAGACGTGTCTGGTAATTGTATTACGAGTATGTTCTGTTCGTCGTTTCATTCTCCAGAGCTAGATTCTGGTTGTCGCTGTTTTGTAAAATTGACGTCATAATACTATAAAATATGTGACCAAGGAAAAGCAAACACGGACACAACGTCCAGACAAACTATAGGCTATTTTAAAACTAGCTGGCTTTCTGTATTATGAATTTACTGGGAGTTACCGTCACAATGTCATTAGGATTTGATTGATCGCTGATATACAAGCTCCCATATAAAAATTATGAAGTTAATCTTTATCAGTGAAACGAGTTAAAAACTTAAATCTCCGGGAAGGCAGATAAAGCCTTATGAGTACATACTGTATACACTCAATGACCGAAACATATATGGAGCGATATCGATCATTTGAGTCCATGAGCGGATTACATTACAGAGTTCTAAACACACTATCTGAACGGTCCACTTTCAATATATGTTATGTGACATTGCAGGGAGTTCGCATCTGGTGCCTTCTATCCGATGATTCAGGCTCAGGTGGTTAGCGCGCTAGACCCAGAAGTCTCTCACCAATGCGGTCGCTGTGAGTTCCAAGTCCAGCTTCCTCTCCGGCCGTAAGTGGGAAGGTCTGGCAGCAACCTGCCGATGGTCGCGGGCTTCCCCCGGGCTCTGCCCGGTTTCCTCTCACCATAATGCTGTCCGCCTTCGTATAAGTAAAATATTCTTGAGTTCGGCCTAAAACACCAATCAAATAAATAAGTAAATAAGTGCGATGAATATGACGTCCCTGCTAAACTGAGACACCGGACAGTAAGTTGACCTATAACTATGTATTAAAAAAAAAATAATTAAAAAGTATGACAAATCAACCGAAAAATAGAAATACATCTATTGATAAAACCCCGATATTCGAATACAAAGGCAGATTTATGGTTTTTCAACTTGGATAACTAACCACACAATCAAACCATAGATCAATGGAAAAAACAAGAATCCATAAATGTATTCCAATTTTAACAACCTGTTGTGAAATACCGTGCATGAATTTCACCCTCTGGTAATATATCGGCGCAAGTGCTAACCAGCTGTAATAAACTTAGATTGCGGGTCAGTGTATGATACACATGTGTACCCGTGACGGACTTAGATCTCGCATGTTCATACCTGGATTTAAAAAGGGGCGTGAACAGGTAGCAGACAGGTGTTTAGGTATTAGGCTTCTGATCTATACACTGGATGCTAATAGGGTGCTATTGTACGGACGTTGGATTTAGAGTGCGACTTGACACGTAAGACACTGCTCTTTAGCTGAGTGATTTGTCGATATACGAGGATCGGACCTAGAGATGTTTGCCGGAAACAGCAAGTGAAACAGGTAGGCGACGACGTAAAAACTTACCTGTGATTTGATTTACTGACGCACATTTATGCAGGTTTGCATGCTTGTATGTCCCAAACTCCTTTCAAAAGTCCAGTACCGCTGGTGTCATGTGGACATGAAAGCTGAAAGAACTGTTAAATATGCTGTATCTATTTGAACGTGTATATTTTTAATCGGAAAGGAAGTCGGTCTACACGTAGGTTAGTATACCTGCACTCAATAACCTTGCTATGCCAGACAGAAGGTCATGCATAGAGGCCGGCGTGTAAGTTTATATTTGTCACAAATCAGAAATAGTCAAAATTGACACTAAATTCTTAGTCATATTTCGCATTAACAAACATTGTATGTATGGTCATAATGTGGTGCATTGTTTACGTATATAACTGAATTCTTTGTCATGTATGATTAACAAATACATAATGTATATGTATGACACTAAGTTGTTAGTCATACGTGACAATAAGGAGCCCTATAGGTTCATGTTTTCGTAATTCTATGTGACATGAACAGAATCCTCAGTGTTTACGTATGCTATGGCCGACCCTTCATGGTTTACGAGTGTCAGACATGACACTTAGGATAAATTCATAGTCGTATTCATATGTTAGTATGCTCAGGGAAACCAGTGTGTAAATATCGGTGTGTACCACTTAATCAGTAACCCCGACGGGTGTTGAATGTTCCACACTAGTCTTACCAGGCGCATAACCTCTGCATACTGGCTGATCGCGCGAGTTGTTTAGATGGGCGTTACCACACCAGTCGCCCCTTACTAGTTAGCCGATCACATCGCGGGTTCGATTTCCGCTCTTGCCAGTGAGGCTGGGCTGCTTTAAGTCAGGGGTTTATCAATTACCTAGCAAAGGAAGCGGTTCATCTCACAATGCCCGGTTTCCTGCACTCATATACAAGACCGTGTAATATCGGTAACAAATTTTTGTAAATAAATTTAATAACTGTACATGTAATGTACCGGTATGTAATTCATACTTTCATTGTTTTCATCTTCAACTCGTATGAATACGACGGGGATATGTTGACTATGTACTCTACCGACTACGACCAAGTCAGACTTGTTTAAGTAAACAATACAGTAAACATAGATAAATATAATTTATTTGTCCATTGCTTACAGCTGTAAGTAGTGCATCGGGTTTTATAAGTGATAGTATAGGATTGCATAATATGCAAGACGGTGCATTTTACATTGTGTTGTTGTCTTACAGTACCAGTTTGTTCTGTTAATGGTATTGTCTAGACTGACTGATGCTGAATATGTGAGTATGATCATAAAAAAGGACTGTGCATAAGTACAAACCTCTCCGACAATACCTTTCTTTATAGTCTGGGAAGACCACCGTACCGCAAATACTTAAACGTATACTCGTTGATAAAACTGTCAAGGAAAACTCACACGACTAGATACGCAAGACAAAGAATGTGAAACTACGGATATTCTGCATAAATATGTATACATGATAAAAGAAATAATAATGAAATAGTGCTAACCCTAGCTCTTAACATATCATTACAGGTGACAAAATACACCTGAACATGTTATATAGATCATATAACATCCCAGTGAACTGGCCAACTGCATCGACATATTTGGGTCGAACCTTACCCGCCTGAGACAATTAGGTTCCAAACTGAGAATTCTGATGTCCCCTTTATAATGCTTCTCTATTCACGTTGTTTTGTTTGAAAAATATTCAATAATTTAAATGTATTGTCGGTCTATGTCCAAACCGTTTGTTTTTGAATATATACTTCATTTGACAGTCCTTACTTGTTTTTAATAACAGGGAAAATGTCCCGCCGGGACCATCACGAATTGTTGCGACAAAACACTACAGACACGGCTCCTCTTTCATCTATTCCCTCAAGCAGGGACCCCGTCAACACCAAACCAACTGGTACCAGGAAGTTCGTAGGACGCAAAAATGTCGTGAGTGAAATTATTCCCAATCGTCCAGTTATATTCCCTCATGAGAGTATCTCCAACAAAATTTGGTGGATATGTTCCATTGTAATTCCTGCTTTATTGCATATGATTTTTGCAGATGTGTGATTCACAATGGATTGAACGGAAAAATATTCAGTGCAGGAAATGTGTGCGATTTGTACCCACCAAAACAGATAAAGGCGGGTAAGAAACTCGTTTGGGAGATTCATGTTGAATTAATTGTTAGAAGAAATCAGGCGTATTTCTGCTTTTTAAAACCCCTAATATGCGTTTTGAAGTGTCCATTATACTCCGAACTCGTTAATGCAACGCCAGTATATATGTATTCTTCTCTGGTATGTTTTAATTTAGGTATAAACGTTCAATAAATAAGTTACAAATATATCAGACAGAGAACAATCAACAGAATTAAGAATGTAACCGTCACTGCACTCAAAAACAAAAGATAGGCGATGAAGTATGTGGGTACTTGTCAGTGTGCGGTTTACGAGTACCAGTATACTACTATATAAGTATATTCACATAAGTATAAGGTGTCATTTTTGGCTAAATATACACCCTTACCAAAAACGGTAAATTACAGACTTGAAAGTTTAATATCACACATTGATTGTTTTGTTCCTTTCACTCTCCATCGTCATGCTTAATAGCTATGCTAATATTTTGGTTATTTAATATGTGCTTTGCGTTCTCATTCTGAGCATGTTGAATTCTACCCATGATCCCTCTGCCTTGTTTAGGAAAGAGAAGGTGATATGTGGATGTGGGTACCACAAGTCAGACCACAGTCTTGCGTTCTTATCTCCCCCTGACGTGCCTCCGTCCGAATGGAACCAAAAATACGACACCGAAACGGTTCCCACCGATTCTTTTGGAGAGATAGAATTTGTGGGTTATGGACAAAGGAGAGCAAAGGTATAATCTAATCTCGCAAGCCCCTGTAAACTATAGACCCTACTGTGCTCTTGCAGATACACTGAAAGTTTGCCTTGAGAATCTGAAATTAAGAAGATTGATAATTTATCATAAAGAAACAAAGACACGGTAAGCCATGCCAAAACATATGCAACGTGTTAATGTTTCATGCATGATACAGTGTTTGTCTATGCACGTTTGGAAGCTCACTTTGGGGTAATTAACTGAATCTATTGTCAGTCAGATGTAATTTCTATATATATCGTGTATATGTGTACGCATGATTCAGCTGAAATATTCTGGATATCAGAGCTAACCCAGTGTGTACTGTAGAAGTATATCTTACTATAAATACGGAAGAAACTTTAAACTTTCGGAAGAAACAAAATTCTTTTATAGTTCCATCCGTCACAGATTTTGTTTTTAAGATGTACGTTAGATTCGGCTTTCTATTATCTGGGCAGTATATTCGGGTTGACGTGGAGACTAGCGCTGACGTCATGTGGGAACTGATGACGCGGGTGTGGGGTCTTACTCCGCCGAATCTCGTCATTTCCGTGACTGGCGGGGCCAAAAACTTTCATATGACCCCGAGATTAAAGGATGTCTTCCGGAAGGGCCTGGTCAAAGCAGCAATAAGCACAGGTATTGGTGGTAGTTGCCTATCTTATTTCGCCATATATATGGCTCGTTGGATGTTGTTCGGTTTTTCATTTTTTTAGAGAAGTTGAACCGATGGTTAATCTTTTATAATCCACAAGCTAAAAATTGAAAATTTCAGAGTTGTCAGCCAGTGGATTGGCTAGGATATATTTTGTATTGGCAATAATATGAAGGCTGGGAAAGTGATGGCCATAACTATCAGATAAATGGACTTAAATCTAAGTTGAGGAACAACGTCGTGTAAGTCTATATGAAACATTTGCCTAAATGAGGATCTGGCAGGTGAAGATCTTTTGGTTGCTTTGTTAAAGTTTACATAAGTATTGATATAACTTTGATATATTTTATAATTGATAAAAACCTAAATGAGTGAGTGCTTGGGGTTTAACGTTAAAAGAAACCCTAAATGAAGATTTGTCCCAATGTTAAACCGATGATAACTTGAATGAATGAATGATTTATTGATGTATTCAGATATATATTTTTAGTTGCTGATGTGAACAAACTGTGTATTCTTTCATTGAGATTGGGTGTATAAAATGTTATCTTTTTGTTTTGTGTTTACAATTCCTTATGTTCGGTTTCTTAGGAATAAGATGTTACAGTGTGTTTCTTTCAACCTATCCCCTATATTCAGCTTTATGTAAAATCCCTCATATTCACTATCAAACTTGCCTTTAGTCAATGACACCTTTAACGACAACATCTACAACCTATGATATGTTGGATGTCCATATTATTACAAAGGAAAAGTAAGTTAAAATACTAAAAAAATAGCAGTACCTTTCCAAAGAAGGTATACAGAAGCACGTATATATCGAGTACCGTAATTCTATATTATTCTCTCAAAGAAATTGACCATGTGATCTCCGACATTTTGTTTTTCTGACAGAGGCGTGGATAACGTCGAGTGGTACTAACGCCGGAGTGATGAAGTACGTGGGTGAGGCAGTTCGGGACCTGGTGATGGGACAGGCTTTACAAGCTCGAGTTGTCGCTCTCGGCATAGCCCCCTGGGGATGTGTTCAAAACAAGCAGGCCCTCGTGCAGAAAGGGGTGAGTTTGTCTGGATGGAAAAGTAAGGATGTGGTCTGACGATCAGGATTGTGTCTATATCGGCGCTTTCTGTCTTACTTAAAAACATGCATTGGATCTATGCATCAAAGGAGACATTCAAGCACCAGCCGTCAACCAAAATGGACGTTCCATGTCAATAATCGTAAATCCCATAACACAAACAACCAAAGAACAAAGAAAGCATATAAAGAATTACTTTAAGACGAATACATGGAAGGAGAATCAGGACAACGATTTTTGGATGGTAAAGGGGATCAGAATGTCGATTGTTTCTAAACATCACAAAACGGCAATGTTTTTGACATTATATTCGTTTTATGACTCTTTGTTGTCAATTTAAGAAGTCCTTGTATCGATTCAGGAGTCAAAACCATTCAAATTTGAAAACGACAGAGTTATGTAAAAATACCAGGAACTCTTTTATTTAAAAGTGAAACATGCCTAAGGTTTTCTGGCAAATTACCCTGCAAGAAAAAGTCTGGAAATAAGCAGTAATACATGGTGCAGGACAAAACTGCTTTCTTTAAAAATGTCAATAGATCTAAGATTGCCATTCTGTCTTGTATGGGGGCCAAATTAACATTTAATCGAGAATTATCGACATCATTAATTCATCTATTGATATCAATAAAAGAATTACTGATATCGATAAACATTTATCGATATCAATAAATATTTATCGATATCGACGAATGAATTATCGATATCGATTATTCATTTATCGATATTGATTATTCATTTATCGATATCAATAATTCATCAATCGATATCGATAATTGTGTCATTTATCGATACATGAATTCGCGATATCGATAAATGAATTAACGGTATCGGTAAATGAATTAGCGACATCGATAAATGAATTAGCGATATCGATAAATAGTGTTTCCGGTTTATTTTCAATGGAAATGACTGTTCCCCCTACGTTGTTACGCTAGATAAAACAGAGGCTTATTTATGATTCAACTGATATTGATATATTACATTTACACTACCTTTGTGCGATCAACCGTTTTCGACATAAAGCTCCATTAGCAAACTCCAGTAACAAGATGAATTTATTTATTTATTTGTTTATTTATTTATTTGCTCAAGCATATTTCACACATACATTTGCGGCCAATGGATTATTACACATTTACACGAGCAGAAATTTCTTTTCTACTGCTTAAACACACTTCTAGTTTATTTCTCTTTCTAAACCATAAACTGATAATTTACACTATATTAGCCGAAGGATTACACGTACTTTACCAGTAAAGTTTTGTTGAGAAATGTATATAATGGCGCAATGGTGCTGACTGGCTTACCTTTGCTAGCATTACTTCAATGCAGTGCAGTCTCCACGCCGACCATTTCTGTAATGCCTACATTTGATGATAATGGTGCAGATCGTAAACGGGCCTGTATCTCGCCTTGAAGATCACGGAGTGCCATGTTCAGTGAATTCACAGTGTCTGTTGACAACGCTTAGCTTATTCGTGTCAAGTTTTCCAAAACCTGGGACATTCTATTGTTTAAGTTATCCAGATTACCATATCTTGTTGTAGTGTTCTTTCACCTCGAGTAATTGTGTTGTTTAGGACACGCAATACATCGTCCACATCCGAAACACCCGCCGTTTGAACTAATGCAAACAACGCCAAAATCTCGCGAGATGTTAGAAGGGAGCTATTATTATCATGCGACTAATGTCCCTGATTTATCGATATCGATAAATAGCCATATTTATCGATATCTATAAATGAATTATCGATATCGATAAATGAATTATCGATATCGATAAATAAATTAACGATATCGATAAATAAATTAACGATATCGATAATTCATTTATCAATATCGCTAATAAATTAGCGATATCGATAATATATTTATCGATATCGGTAATTCTCGATTAAATGCTAATTTGGCCCCTCATAGTCCTGCACCAGATTAAACGTTACTTGAAGACTTTCAAGTAACTTTAGAGAGGAAACTTTAATTTGGTTGACTGTCTCGGTCTCAGGGTACAGCCCCGTACAGAATCAGTGACGAGCGCGTGTCAGGAGAGACTCATCTGGATTCGAACCACTCTCACTTCATCCTTGTGGACAACGGCACTCAGCACAAGTTTGCTGTGGAGATCCCCTTCAGGGCTAAGCTGGAGAAAACCATCTCCGAGAGAAGCGCCTCACGAGCAGGTCAGTAAGATTTGAACAACAGTTTAAGCCCTAAATAGAATTATCTACTGATCTGCTCTTGTCACAGACAAGTGGCTTTCATTTATTTACGCACATGAAAATAAAAAAGGTCAACGTCAGATTTAAAAGAGCTTCTGCTGTAATTTGACACACGTTTGGTGTATCCGGTCAGTATCATTTAATATTTATTAATTTATTTAATTGATGTTTTATGCCATACTTAAGAATATTTCACTTATACCACGGCGGCCTGCATTAGGGTGGGAGGAAACCGTGCAGAGCCCGGCGGAAACCCACGACCATCCGTAGGTTCATTACGCTGCGCTAGCGCGCTAACCTATTGAGCCACAGAGGCCCCAGTATTATTTCATAAAATAGCTGGTAAAGAAACTCCTCTTTCTGTATCATGATAAAGATACATTAACCGCTCATACATGTGCCTAAAATACAGAGCAAATCGGTCCGCATACTTTCAAGAAAAGAACTGCGTAACAGATTATTTTTTTACTTTGTACTTTTCGTTTTGGGACCAGAGTGTTCAGCTTACGACCTAGAAACTTGAACCAATCAGGTAAGCGATTATTTTTCCAGCTGACCGAGATAAGGTTCCCATCATCCTGGTCGTGGTGGAGGGTGGCCCCGGAACGTTACAGACCGTGTATAGATCCATACAAGAGAGGACACCAGCCGTCATCATTGGGGTACAGTCCAAAGTTTCTAACTTTCAGGAAAAAGTACCAAAGATGTTGCCATGACATAAAGGTTTTCCCTTCAGCCTATTTAATACAGTTTCTTGGGGAGATACATTTATTCTATTTATTTATTTATTTGATTGGAGTTTTACGCCGTACTCAAGAATATTTCACCTATACTGCAGCGGCTAGTATTATGGTGGAAGGAAACCGGACAGAGCGCGAAATCCAGGCAATCTGCAGCTTACTGACAAACCTACCTGCGTACGACTGGAGAGGAAGCTAGCCTGAACTTGACATTGACTCACAGTGATCGCTTTGGTGAGAAGCTACTGAGTCATTGTGTTCTCCTTAGCCTGCTAACCACTAGATTACAAAGATCACAGTCTTATGGCTTATGTATTATTTTAACAAAGGAATGTCAGATTCTATGCTTTCCATTGATCTGGAAATTTTTAGGATTTTTATCTCCTTATTTTGGTATACGTGTTCATGGAAAAATCCAGACTGGAAAGAACCACCTCATAAGCAATAGCCCGAATGCTGTTCTTATGCTTGAGGTGTCTTCCCTTTGTTACTGATACACGCCTTTTCTATGATCTTTGTCACAGGGTTCGGGTCGAGCCGCCAACATCCTAGCATATGCCATCCAGAACTGCTATGAGCACGTGTTCGAAGAGTCGCGTCAGCAAGGAGAGAAAATACTCAAGTACGTGCTGACAATGTAGCTCCACGATATATAGGTGCTAGGCATTGACAAAATACATGTACCTTTTATTGCTTACCTAGCGTGGAATTACTTCCTGTCTTTACATATAAGAAATGGATTTGTCTTCACAAGTTAAACTGTATTCTGAGGAAGTATTTGTTACAGGCATTCATGTAACTGAGAAAACAGTTAAAGTGTACAATATTTACATTCCCTAATCCCACTCCTAGTAAGGTAATACTGTTTTCCGTGTTCTAACGTCAATGACATAACTTGCCAATTTTATGCCAGTAAGGATAACCCATGACTTTGCAGTCCAGTGAATGAAAATTTACCAAATTTCCGTTTGTCAGTAAAGTTTTAGTGATGAACTCCCACGTTGAAGGGGAAATGAAGAAAATGCTGAGTGAAGAATTCAACGAGAGTTCGGAGAAGAGGCTGAATCAGTGGATAGAGTGGGTCAAACGTTGTCTGCAATTTCCGGATCTACTCTCCGTGTACCAGCTCGACTCCGATCAGTCGGCTAAAGACATCGACCTGGTCATGTTACAGGCACTGTTAAAGGGTGAGCAGAAATATTACCTCAGAAGGCTATGTGCTTTTCCCTACTACAAAATCACCCCCGTTTAAACCTGAAAAGAGCCCGCGTCGAGCTTGGTGCAGACTGGTTTCATTCCGTCATAACACTGACTGTAGATTCTATCCTATATTCGTACTTTATTCGTACGAATGTCTGTATCGACTTACAGATACAATAATATTAAGACATACAGACTTTCCTCACGTGAATACCTAAATATAAATGTTCGTTGTCTTTAGTACTTTTTGGTCTGTAATATTTAATCACTAAATCTTTAAAAAAAGGCTGATAGTTTAGTATGCTGTCTACCCGAGGAAACTATAAATGAATGTATCAATAATCACACTATACATTTATTCAAACCTAATACATAAAAGGTTCTTTGTTTTCAGCAAACCACGAACAAGTGATGGAACAACTGAAACTTGCACTGATCTGGGACCGCGTGGACATAGCTAAAAGTGAAATTTTCACAGAGGACCGGAACTTTAAGGTAACCATCTCCTTTATGAGACTGTGTTTATAATAAAGAACATGAAGAAAGCAAAGGGTAAAATCTTCCCGCAGGACCGCAGATTTGAGGTAAGCATGTACACGATCAACCAGTGTTATAACGAAGAACGGGAACAACGCATTGCTAAGAGTGACCCGAGCTTTAAGGTAACGGTGTGCTTTATCAACCAGTGTTTATGACGAACAATGTGAACCAAACGTAGAATGATATCTTCATTGAAGTCTTAAGGTAAGCATGTACACGATCAACCGATGCTTATAATGAAGAACGTGAACAACGTACTTTATAAACCAGTGTTGATGACAAATATCGCGAAGAAAGCGAAACACCTCCACAGAAGACAGGTACTTTGAGGCAACCATGTACCTCACCAACCAGTATTTGTCACGAAAAACATCTCCATGCAGTAGTTCAGATTTAAAAGTGGCTATTTCATGTGTGAGCTAACCCTGTCAGTCTTTATAAAGAAGGGGTGAGAGATAAACGACTGTGGTACACACAACTGTAACAAAATTGAACACGTACACGTTTGTTCACGAGAAACACACAGCAAATACTCATGCTTTTACTCAAGTACACAGATTGCGTACCTATGGTACACTAAAGGTGTGGATATTCAATTTTGTTACAGCTTTGCAACCGTTGTGTGACAACTGTGGTACACAGTCGGTTTTAGAGAATAGCAAAGGGTATCATAGAAGATCGTGATTTTAAGGTAATGCTAAGCATCTGTGTAACCAAAACATTAAACATTAGAGTGACCATTGCTTGTGACTATGACATATCGAAACGACTTGACCAAAATGGAGATATTGCCGTAAAACCATATCGTTGAGGTAGAAAGCGTATGTTGTACATCAATGGAACTGAAGAATAGCCATTTCATAGCCCTTTAATTAAACATTCTTGTCAGTCTCGGCTCCATCTCGCCTCTGGATATTGTATCATATTTATGTCCCATACACTTTCAGGCAGGTAGCCTAGATGACATCATGTTCTCTGCCATTGTGCTCAACCGTGTTCACTTCGTCAAGCTGTTCCTTGAGAATGGGGTCTGTTTGCGAGATTTTCTGACCGTCGAGAGTCTACTGCGACTCTACCAGGCTGTGAGTTTCATTACTTATGCTTTTTGCTGTTTTCTTTGACTTAAATCTTAGTCCACATACGTACCGTTTTACTTCTATATAAAGTAATAAAGTTATATGACTGAAATAATGTTGAAAGCGTAGAAAAATCGTACACAACCATCCCAACTTACTTCCTCCATCAACGTTCACTAGCATTCCCACCAAAAACCTGTTCGTCATTTGGAATCTAACCGTTAAACATCGTGGAATTTTAGTAATGATGGAATTATGGAATATCCTGGAATTTTAGTAATGATGGAATTATGGAATATCCTGGAATTTTAGCAATGATGGAATTATGGAATATCCTGGAATTTTAGCAATGATGGAATCTTGAAACATCCTGGAACTTTAGCAATGATGGAATCAACGAATATCAAGGATTTCTGTATGCACCGGGCGGTAACGAAATTTTGCATGATTGGTATACAGTGCTTACTGTGAATTATTCTCCCATTCCTCAGACACAGTAATCATGAACACTGTCGGTTTGTGGTTTTAATTGTTTTTGTTCTTAAATGGCAAACGTTGTGTTAGTTGTGTAACTCTTTCTCATAGTACTATTACATGTTTAAAGGCACCGAGGAAATCCATTTTGTACGAACATTTGAAGAAAGGAAGAAAGAATAAAAGCCGGGTAGGTTTAAGAAAAAAAAAACATAAGTCTTACTTTGTATCTTAATTATCCCTATAATGTTCTTTCTGTCTCATCCATTTTCTTTGATGTTAAATTGTTATTATACATTAATGATCCAAGGGACAAAATTTTATATTAATGATGTAGTATTGGAAAAAATGCAGCGGATTTTTCAAATTTGCTGTAGTAAATATTATTTGGAATATTCTATTCTAAATATGAAATAATCACCATTTATGTGCGATTGATTCAATGTAGGACAAGATATCACTACATCAGGTTGGACACCTAATTCAGTCACTGATGGGAGATTTCTACAAGTCGATCTATTTGAGCAGCCCTGATGAGGAATTGCCAGATCCTGATTTCGTTGATTCGTGTAAGTCACCTGTCAAATTTTCATAGAACATGAAAAAAGACATACAAAGAGGAAACGAAGAACGGAAATTAAATTTTTAAGAATCGACTGATAAAAGTGGGTCATTTAAATGAGTTTTTTTTATGAATCGTAAGCAGCACGAATGATACATTTGCAGTATACATTAGCTCCGGGTGCAATACGAATTGATGTATGTTGTTCAATTACCAATTAGCAATATAAATAATTTTTAACTTCAGCCAAAACCGTTTTAGAGCGACCAGAAAGAGATTTGTTTGTGTGGTGTGTGCTGATGCACCGTTGTGAAATGGCGCGTATATTCTGGGAAGAAGGTCGGGTAAGTATTGTCATTATATGTTAAATGTGATGACAACACAGCATTTTGAATAATTCTGCAACAGTCACGACCAGCAAATGGCAATTAACATCACTGCATTGTTTTACCTAATTCTGCTTAAGCCATGGTGCTAGGAGGCGCGTAATTTGATACTATTTATTCATTTACATAAACAGTTAGAATAAAACTCTGACTGAGGTAACTTGACAAGAGGCCGTATTTCACCGGTTTCATTTGTGAGCTATCACACTGTCGTCGCCGAACTGGTTTTTCTCTCTAAGGTGTCCGTTTTAATTATTTTGTAGAATGCTTTCAGCGGCGATCGCGAAATGCGAAATATTCACCTTACAAATAAACCACGCTCTTGAAATAAATCTATTTATCGATAGCACAATCAGATATTCTTGAACATTTTTTATTGATTCATTTAGTAATTGATACTAATTGTCAGCCAAGTGTGACTAAATATTACGATGTTCACACTTATACCGATATTATAATCACAGTGGATTCTGAAATCTTTTAAAGGATGCTCTAGCAGCGGCTTTGGTTGCTAACAGCTTACTAAAGTCAATAAGACAGAGGACAGCAGATAACGAACTGAAACAGGATCTTCTGCAAGATGCTCTGTTAGTATACACGTACATTCGTCTTAATCTTGGACTTCTAACTTTTGTATTGGTATTATACATTATACAGAAAAAGATGAGTTACCTGTTTTATGTTTTACGTTGTCATAACAGTGTGTGGAAGGCAAAGAGAGCACCTGGCTAAAACATATTTGCATTGAAACAGAATTCTCAAGCTTTCTAAAAAGTGTCATTCTTTATTATTTCAATGACATTTCACCGAATAACATGTAGAACAAAAATGTCTGTACTGCACAAATGGCTGGTGTGAATGGAAGGAGACATCTGGAGAATTTTATCTAAACACGTTGCTATCAGGTTGCGCGGCCTAAGGTGTGGCGTAGGATTTACCCATTCACTCCATGAAATGACATATGATAGCAAAGAACTACTGCATAAGACATCATTTTTGGATCGTTTGCAACGAGTTAGTTACATATAGCGGAGGGAGCATTTCACATAGAGTTGTGGGACAAGTCTGTATCATTTACGGACCACCACAGACGTAAAATTAATTGACTTACAGAACGTGTAATATTCAACGACAGTATCACCAATCATGTCAGACAGTGGCGTACCATCTCGGCCCAAATTGAATTCATCTCCACATTAGATCTGAGGTCTATTTAGACAAGCTGTTCAAATTATTCCAACACATTTTTTTGTAGTTCATTTTAGCGTTTTAGTCAGTAGTTTCTAAATAACAAATGTCAAAAGGAATGCCGAAGGTTGATGGGAATGAGAAGACGGCATCGCACCGACCAATCCCTAAATTAATTAAATCTTATAATAGGGCTTTTTTATTTAAGTTTGTGGGAAATGAAGAATTTAAATTTTGCTCCTTTGTCTATCTTGCATACAAGAGATTTTTTTCTGTTTTGTTTTATAAATTCAGTATTATCGAAACGTCGTGTTCAAGCCGAGGTGCTTTCTCTGAAGTCCGCGATAACTCGGTCATCACTGCTCTCATTTTAGAAACCACCTCCACAAAACTGAAGCACAAAATTCAGCAACAGCCGAATGACTAGATCACCCTCAGTGGTGCTTAGATTTATTCCCATTTCATTCAGAACTGAGCATGAATCCAGTTGTGCAACAATCCTATTGTAGTATTTAATAGGGGTCACAATTTCTAGCACAACCCCTTCAGAGGCTATGACCTGAACCAGAAATACCCAGGTCTTGCATCTGCAGGCTACTTAAACTGTAAATGATATAGTAGACTTTCTGTATGAACAGTTCAAGCAGTGGAAGAAATATCCTCCCAGTATGTCCAATTTCCGAGAAAGCTATTTATGACTTGGACCTTCATCGCCGAAGTCGACAACTTTTTTATTTGCCATAGGTTACTACTTTGACTATAATACGGAAAATAACTTCAACGTTAAAGAGCTAGAATAAACGTGACGTTACCTTGCTGTCGATAATGGAGACGCGCTAAAGCTGTATCAAGACAAAGTTAAACTAAACTTTTACTGGGCTAAAAAAAAATCTAAAAGAGTACTCAATACCGGTTTAATGTATCTTGAATGGTAGTCTTTCAGTGGATATAAGCATTAGTCAGGTGCTGTCTTTCACTTTAAATATGTCATTCTTGTGGATATGTTTTCACTCCTGGTCTGTTCAGTACATTTACAAGTATCAGTTTTATCAAGGACTTTTGAGGATTTCAATGGTTGTGTGAGGGACCAAATTAACATTTAATTGAGAATATCGATATCGATAAAGCATTTATTGATAACGATAAATGAATTATTGATGTTGATAAAATGAATTATCGATGTTGATAAATGAATTATCGATATCTGTAAATATTTATCGATATGAACAAATATTTATCGATATTAATAATTTATTTTTCTTAATTAAATGTTAATTTGCCCCTCCCCCTCCCATTCCCGATACAGCTGATTCTGAGGCATTTTCTTATTTGATTTTTATCTGTGTGGTTTTGGCAGTTAACAAAATGGTACTGGAAGCAAAATTAGCCTGTAACAAACATTTATGAGAACCTAAAATTCACAAAGATCTATACAAAGGATTGTCTTTTATGGATTTGTCCACTTTTAAACAAATTTATTTCACAATTTGACAGTCTTGACATTCTTTTAATTGCTATTCCTAGCGAGTTTCAGGAGCTAGCTATTGGCATCTTACGTGAGTGTTACATGGATGATGCGGAACGAGCCATGAAGCTACTTATCCGGCCTTTGAATTATTGGGGTAAAACCAACTGTGTCAGCATCGCCATTGAATCCAGCAACAAGGAGTTCATTGCTCAAAGCGCATGCCAGGAACTTTTCAGCGCTATCTGGTGGGGGAAAATGGATACAGAAAATGGTTTGAAGGTATAATAAAGCGGGACTATGCTCGCTGGAGTCAATGTAGTTTGACGCCGTACACTGTACTATTCATTTCTACGAAATGTCCAGCTTTGACCGAATTGACATTAAGGAGAAAATATTGTCTAATTGATAACCTTTGCGTACAAGAATCCAAACCAAAAATAAAGGAATCCTTTGCTTTTTCAAATAAATGTTACAGTGGTTCTTATTTTAGATTCTGTCCTGCGTTGTGTGTCCAGCTTTGGTACCAATATGTCTTCGCTTCAAACACGACAGAGTTGTGGAACAAAAGGACGAACAGGAACGGGCTGACACGACTATTAGAAATGTAAATGTTTGCTGTGTACTTTCTTTTTCACGGCCATTTTGAGGGAATCAATGCCAATCTAATGCCTCTCACACAAAAGTTCTTACGAAAATTTTCCTCCGAATATGACTTCACCTTACAGAACTACGTCACAGACAACATTTATTCCCGGAGAAATATTTCCATGTGTAGTTTCTTGAAAGTTGACCCTTAGCGTAACCCTTATAGTTGATTTGTACCTATTTTCGGACTTATGTTCAAAAGTTTTCGACTTATTATACTGACCAGGTTATACTGAATGAATGAATGAATGCTTGGGGTTTAACGTCGTACTCAACAATTTTTCAGTCATATGACGACGAAGGAATCCTTAGGGTGCATGTACGTGTAATGTGCCTCCTTGTTGTAGGACGGATTTTCTCTTTTATTTAGTACTGCTTCACTGAGACGACTTACCGAAGGCAAGTAAGCCGCCCCGCCCGAGCTATTATACTGATACCGGTCAACCAGTCGTTGCACTATTCCCTTCATGCTGAACGCCAAGCGAGGAAGTTACAACTTCCTCTTTTAAAGTCTTAGGTGTGACTCGATCAAGGATTGATCCTGGATCTACCGGTCCCGAAGCGGGCGGCCAAATTTTGAGTCAAGGCAATATGACAAAGGTATATGCTAGGTCTTCATTGTTGGCAATGATCCCTAAGCAGTTCTCGAGATCGCGACAAGTAAGGCCAGCTACCTGTTCAAAACAGGTTATTGAAATCGTCAAAAGTCCAGCTACCTGTCCTGCACAAAATCAGCTGGATGAACAAACTAATATTTTCTTGCATTAGAGCAAGAAACAATATTAGTCAGAAACAATAGAAATATCCAGATCCTTCTCCATATAACACACCTATACATTCAAATCCCTTGCGCTCAATTCACACTTTGTATTTTATAAACTTCAGCATAAAAGGTGTCCACACTGGGCTAGTTGGAACCAGTCCTCGGTGACGTCACAAGGGTAAGTAAAATAAGCAGACCGTAAAGTTGTCGAGTAGACATCTTTCTTACATGCTCTGAATGAGATCTTTTATTCCGTTTAATTTGAAACAAACTGGACACCTGGCGACAAGAAAAGATCATGTGAGGCAGTTTCGTCTGGAATTAACATTTGCTGGAAAATGCCACATAGAGTTCCTGACACAAATTTTATGAAACATTTTATGTGACGGAAAAATATAGTGTGATTTCGATTTTCGCATTACTCGTTTTTTCTTCTATTATTTTGCAGTTCTATAGCAATAAGGATTCTCAATAGAGGGGAATACTTTTAATGTTCATAGCTATGAACATTTTTCTTGGGAATAATGTATGAATTTTTCTCCATGACAGAAGTACCTCTAGCGCTGATTTGGCAGAGGTTATTCATGTGCCCAGCTCTCTGCAGAAAATCAAACATTTCTTCCAAGCACCAGTTACAAAGTTCTGCTACACTGTGGTGAGTTTTATTATACCAAGAGTTTTACCGAAGTTTTTGATGACATGATTCTGTACTATTTATTATTTAATTTATTTATTTGATTGGTGTTTTATGCCGTACTCAAGAATATTTCACGCATACGAGGGCGGCCAGCATTATGGTGGGTGGAAACCAACGACCATACGCAGGTCGTTGGCAGACCTTCCTACTTACGGACTTGAACTCACAGCGACCGCATTGGTGAGGGACTACAGGGTCATTACGCTGCGCTAGCGCGCTAACCAACTGAGCCACGGAGGCCGTCTGATCCTGTATTAAAATACCTTCACAAATAACTAGCGCAGCGTAATGACCTATGAGTCTCTCACCATTGCGGTCGCTGCGGATGGTTTCCTCCCACCATAATGCTGGCCGCCGTCGTATAAGTGAAATATTCTTGAGTACGGCGTAAAACACCAATCAAATAAATAAATAAATAAATAAATAACCCATAAATGTGTAGGAAGGTTTTAAAATATCGTTATATGAATGGGGAACCTTTCCCGCTTGCAGTAATTCGGGCCTAAGCTGTATAGTTTATTTTTCATTCTGCATTTGAGATGACATTTTGTTGGTAACTGGGGACGTGAGAACAGTTGCCGATCCAACTTGGACCCGACTGACCATTACGCAGTAAAAAAAAGAAATTCCATATTATGAGGATGTGATAGTCCATTGATTTCTTAACAATTAAAATTCATGCTGAAAAACGTGTCGATTTTTGCAAACTCTTGTGTATGGTGAAAGACGTAGTGGTGTGCGCCTTGTTAATAATAACATTCGTTTGATTTTTCCTTACCCATTTCTTGAAACACATGAATCCGTCGTAATTTGGCACTTTACAACACAGCTTTTTGAGTAATTCTAGAGCAGTGGCGTCAAATATATGGTAATTGACATCACTGCATTTTTTGTCTAATTCTGCTTAAGCCATGGTGCTTGGGGGCGAATAATTTGGTACTTTTTAAAAATCTACATGAACAATTAGACTATTTATCACCTGTCACACTGTCGTCGCTGCTCTGGTTTTACTCTCTTGTACTGTACGTCTGTCACACTGTCGTCGCTGCTCTGGTTTTACTCTCTTGTGCTGTACCTCTTTAATTATATTATAATTATATACTTTCTTAGTTTTTGGTGATCTGTGTTGAGCTTTATTTTGAGATTTGGCCTTGCAATTATAGACCTTTCTATTTTGCTTGGCAGTTGGTATACGAATGTCTGTTTTTACTCTTAGAACCACAATGCTGGCCGCCGTCGTAAAAATGAAATATTCTTGAGTTCGGCGTAACACCAGTCAGATATACAAGTATAATGAAATCGAATACACCGTCTATCTCAGTTAAACGATTTTCCAGTCCTTGTCATGTCGGGTTTATTTATTTTATTTTATTTTATTTATTTATTTATTTATTTATTTATTTATTTATTTATTTATTTATTTATTTATTTATTTATTTATTTATTTATTTATTTTTTTCATTGGTGTTTTACGCTGTACTCAAAGATATTCACTTATAAGACGACGGTCATCATTATGGTGGGAGGAAACCGGGTGTCGGGTTTACAAATCTGTTTCAAAGATTGATAAGCTTCTTGACGTCTTCGATTTTAGGGTTTTTACCTGGTGTTTCTGATGTTGTACAGTTATGTAATGTTGATCGATTTGCAATGGCGGATATCAGCAACTGAGGTTGTACTCATGTTTTGGGTGTTCACCATGGCAGTGGACGAGATAAGACAGGTAATCAGTAAGATTTTACACCAAATTAATGGCAATGTGATAACAATGCATCAACGTTTTATACCCGTTCCGATTTGCTCGTAAAGATATTCTATTCACTTGAGCAAAATTTTAGGATAAAGTAAAAATGGTCTGTATGGTTATCGAAAACTCGCAACAACTTCAGATAAAGGCTGTGGATGTTCAAACCGTAAGTTTACATTCAGTTTTCAATAAAAAAACATCATTGAAAACTGTTGACTGTTTCACTGTGCACAAATCCGTCAAATGTATGTGAATATGGGCCTACTTTCTTTGGTCTTTAATGGTTTGTGATGAACTTCCGTTTTTGGGGAATTCGTCTTGAGATTATCGATCAGGAACGCCCATTTTGGTTGACCGCTGGAATGTGAATGCCAAGCCTCAAATAAAACCTAACAAAAGTAAAGTTGCATTTTAAACAGCCAAAATGTTCATTTTTTTTCGATGTAATCCAAACTGGCAATGTTTTTGATTTTATTCTACAAGATGTTCTGATCACAGCGATGCCAGTCAACACTAGGCGTATCTTCCAAACGCCATGGTACAAATCTGACGCACACAGTCATACAGTCTGTTTTTCTTTCTACGAAATTACACGGAAGAGCTAAATGTCATGACAATTGGAGTGCGAAACATGCTAAAAAAGTGAAACCTATATTAATACAGTATTTCAAAGATAATAGTATACACTTTTGCTGTTTGATTTATTTCACAGCTGTGGAAGTCCAGCCCGGGATCGGTTGGCGAGCGGACAGCGAACTATCTGTGCGACAAGTGGAATATCCTAGATGTCGTCACCATTGGTTTGTTTATACTGGGGATGATCTTACGACTGTTCCCTCACCACGAGACATTCACAGCCGCTCGGGTTATCCTGGCCATTAACCTGTTCACCTTCTTCCTCAGGCTTCTTCACATCTTCTCTGTCAGCAAGCTGATGGGGCCAAAGCTTGTCATGATTGGCAGAATGGTAAGGGATGCTTTCCACGTCTTTGATACAAAACTTAGTCATGATTGGCAAAATGGTAAGGGGTGCTATCCACGTCTTTAATACAAAACTTGTCATAATTGGCAGAATGGTAAGTAGTGCTTTCCACGTCTTTGATAAAAAAAAACAACTTGTTTTGATTGGCAGAATGGTAAGGGATGCTTTCCACGTCTTTAATACAAAACTTGTCATGATTGACAGAATGGTAAGTGGTACTTTCCACGTCTTTGATAAAAAAGCTTGTCTTGATTGGCAGAATGGTAATGGATGCTTTCCACATCTTTAATACAAAACTTATCATGATAGGCAGAATGGTAATGGATGCTTTCCACGTCTTTGATACAAAACTTGCCATGAGTGGCAGAATGGTAAAGGTTTCTTTTCTCGTCTTCCATACAAAACTGATTAGCAGTCTGGTAAACATGATTGGCAGAATGGTGAGAGGTGCTTTCCAAGTCTTCGATGTAAAAATTGTCATGATTGGCAGAATGGTAATAGGTGCCTTCCAAATCCGCGATGTCACGATTTGAAGAATGATAACAGGTGCCATCCAGGTCCTCGATAAAAAACTTGTCATGATTTGCAAAATGGTAAAGATTGCCTTTCTCTTCATCTGTATGAAACAAATCATGATTCGCAGAATGGTAAGAGTTTTCTTTAATTGGGAAGAATGGTAAAGTTTTTTTTTCGTCATCGGAGAATTATTGACCTTGTGGTTAACTACTTCATTTGATTTTGTTTCTTTTTGTCAAATCTTTCTCTTAGTGTATTTTCTAAAGATATTGCATTAATGATCACGTGGACACGAACGTCCTTTACTATCATGTTAATCCTTATGGTCAATGTCTGGTTGAGGCAAAGAACCAGTCAACTAAAATCCTGCAGTTTGCAGGCATTTCTCTGCATCTGGACTTCAGTCGATCAATAATTGTCTTATTATTCAAAATGTATCTATACTGCGTATCTTGTAACATATTGCCTGGCAGGCTAGATTTTTACCGTTGTTGCTTCCGCCGAAAACTGATGATGATTGTGTTTATTCCTGTTCTTTCAGCTGAAGGACTTGGTTACGTTTATGTTGATCATGCTAGTGTTCATCGTTGGATACGCCATTACATCGCAGTCTATCCTCTATCCAAACACCGATATGAATAAGATGTTGGTAATAGACGTGCTAAAGAAGGCTTACTGGCAAATCTTTGCCGAACTGTTTTTGGAAGAAATAGAAGGTAGGGTCGTGTTTGGTACTTTTTGAGGTAAGTTGGTCTACTCTAAGCGTCGCCCCTGTTCATCCATCCACAGAAGCGGCGGCTGTGAGTTAGGCGAAACATTCTCGAATATAGAGTAAAATATCGATCAAATATTTCAGTACGTG
The DNA here is from genome assembly GCF_032854445.1 of Liolophura sinensis. NCBI lineage: Eukaryota > Metazoa > Mollusca > Polyplacophora > Chitonida > Chitonidae > Liolophura > Liolophura sinensis. The sequence goes on along the minus strand of NC_088302.1, from coordinate 46,737,393 downwards.
TAAACCGAGTACGTACTTTCATGATGCAGGAAAACTTTTGGTGTCCGTTTCCCAAAAAAGCTTAAAGGCTAAGCTCAGGCGGCTAACTTTAGCTGACAAGCAATTTTGTCTTACCGTTTCACAAAGAAAATATTTAGCAAAGTTGACGTTTCTCAAAGAGGCAGATATAAATTAATCATAATGACTTTGAATATCAAGGACAACAATATTGCTATACACATGTTCTTTTGTACAGGTAAAGAAGACTGCGTAGAAAATATGGCAGCTTACACGAACGGCACTCATGTACGCTGCCCTAGTGAGGCGGGGAAAGTGATCGTACCCATTCTGTTGGCCTTCTATATGCTCTACATGCACATCCTAATGCTTAGCCTCTTAATTGCCGTCTTCACGTAAGTTTATAAAACCACTGGCGTTTGACGAGTAACTGAGGAGCTTTCCATATGTCACATACACATTTTCATCAGCGAAACAGAAACAATATACCATTGGTGTATACCATTGGTGGAACGCAAGGGATCTTCAAAAATGTTTATTTGATATTTCTTATGTCATTCGAGCGATGCCGACTGCTTATTTACACCAAGACGAGAAAAGCAGTCAGGGCAAGGGAATTTCCAAAAAAGTTCCCCTTGAAATGATGGGATTGATCCAGTATTGCTATGTGTATCTAAGATGTTGTGCGTCATTTGTAGACAGCCTTTTAAACTGTAAACTGTCAGGAACTTGAAATCACCCAAAAGTACTACATGTTTTACTGAGACAAATGTTTTTTAGATTTAGTCCTTAGGTAAGAGTCACTGTGAGACAGAAAGAGTTCCCATTTAACATGTGATCTTGTCTACCATCAGGTGTCCTATAATGTTCGCAGGAATACGTTTGAGGCTGTCCAGTCTAACACGGACCTACATTGGCACTTTCAGCGGTATAAGCTGGTCTACGAGTATTATGAAAGACCCAGCCTTCCTCCACCCTTCATCGTCTTCTCCCACATATACCAAATGATCCGATTCTGTATGAAGGGATGCACGACTAACGTTATGTACGGCTTCTGTAAGTATAAACATAGTGTATTCTTCCTTCCACAGGTTTAGTGTTTTGACTATGTTATTGTTATATTGCTCGGAATATCAAATGTACAAAAGGCTACAACACGGATAGTAAAAGACATAGCAGCAACGACAGTGTGCTAATTGGCAAATGGTCACACGTAAACAGCGAAATCCGGTCTCCATTTTTAATTTACCTCAGTTAGGGTTTTATTCTAAATGTTCACGTAAATGTTTAAATGGTAACTACTTACATATCCCTTAGCCCAATGGATTAAGCACAATTACATTAAAATGTAGTAATGTCATTTGTAATTTACAAGATCTCACTGGTCTAGATGATGTGTTTCACAGATCACATTTAATCAACACTGAAAAAGCATACCCAAACTGAAACAAGAAATGATGAAGGCTGAATGTGGTATCAAATCAGTATAGAGATAGGCATTCGTGCAAAACATTTCTGCAAAGTTTCCGCAAGCTAAAAAATAAAATGTCTATGGCAATCTATAGTGGAATCAAATGAATATAAACCTAGAGAGCTAGATATTCCTGCAAAAAACAACCACAAAATGTCTCGAAGCTGACAAAAAGTCGTTTGATTGTAATATATACGGGTTTTATGCATGATTGTTGACAGTGTCTGATAGTGATGACAACGACCAGGTTGACACGCTCAGCCTGGAACTGTTTGAGGAGAACAGACGGGACGAGTTCATGTGGGAAAGGAACCAGGGTACAATGAGGAGTACAGAGTACAGGGTGGCTGCCACAGCAAACAGGTGATTGAGAGGTGGTGGGAAGAGGAGGGGAAATGTGGGGAACCAGGATAGAATGAGGAGTACAGAGTACAACGTGGCTGCCAGAGCAGAATTGAAAGGTGATAGGAGAGGCAGGGAATTAGACTGTAATGAGGCGTACAGAGTACAGGGAGGCGGCCACGTTAAACAGGTGGTTGATAGGTGATTGAGAAGTGGTTTGGAAATGTGGGGAACCAGAGTAGAATGAGTGATACAGGGTGGCTGCCGCGGAAAACAGATGATTGAGAGGGGGTGAGTGGGGGTAGGGGAACCAAGCCAGAACTAGAAGAACAGAGATAGAGTGGCTGCCACGGTGTATAGAGGATTGGGATTGAATGGGTGTGGAGAACCAGGCCAGAATGAGTGGTGCAGGGTGTCTACTGCGAGAAGCAGGTGACATGGATACATTTGCATAAATGATATATTTGGCCGACGAGTAAAGTATACATATTTTTTGCCAGAGGCCTCTAACATTTAAGATATATAATGTGTTCAAATCCCAAGATTGGTGCACACTCTAAGCTTGTCTGGAACTTTGAAATGTGCTTGCGAATGGCCGATGTGTCCCCCACGACGAACCGACCTTCTCTGTATGTAATACAGTCGTGAAATATGGAATGAATATCTCTGATATGCTATTAATTCATACATTTGCTTGTAATATCATTTTTCACCAGCGTTGAAACCCTTGTATCGAAAGTAGACGACATACGAGAGCATCTAGCATTCGTGGACATTTTCGGAGTTTCAGGCGGAGATGTCACTAAATTCGGGTTGTCCACAAAGCCCCCTAACGTTAGAACCCTGTCACAGAATGTCACAAGGCTGGAATCACAGGTGCGGTAGGAATTCTTTTTGTGTTTTTGGAAAGGGTTTGAATTAAACTAACATCACTTAAAATGACTTTCACTGAATTTGAGTATTCGAGCATTGTAGTAAATTAGAAGAAGCGTAAGGAGTTTCCGGTGATGTACAAGAAAACATATATAACTATGTTGCATGTTAATTACCATTCTTATAATATCACCATGGAAACGTTTTTTTTTTACATCATACATGTACAACATAACTCTGGCCTATTACATTCATCTTTGGAATATCTGTTTCCAAAGCAGGACTTAACGTATCTAATAACCGTTAGGCATTAGATACAGCTAATAGATTGATAAGACAGCCTTAGGCTTCTGTGGAATTTGATTACAGCCAACATTTTGGGATTTCAAAATGGGTTTTTTAAAGTGTCGAATGGGTGAAAATATGGGGAAGCATTCAGGATCAGAATTTACAATTTAAAGTAACAGATTCTGTGAAGATGGAGTATTTTGCATTTCCGTGTAACCGAGAAAAATATATCGGCGATAAATTTAGTTTTCTACACAAAAGAGGTATGTCCGTGGTCGAAATTGCTGTGAAAATGGGATAAACATCGTTTAAAGCAGAGGCTAAGAATGGTGTTTAATGCTCTTATTGCTTGTGGGGCCTTTATTGTGGTAATAAGGAGTCGACGACGCTCATATTGCAGTTTGCACAATCTAACGTTCGTTAATACCAATATGGTGTGCATATCTATGTCACATGTGGGAAAGTTCGTCAGTAACTTGCCTAAGGTCGGTGGGTTAACCCCCTGCACCCTGTCTCCATAAAAATGACTGCCGTCGTATTAGTGACAAATTCTTGAGTATGACGTTAAGCTGCAATCAAAATAAACATTAGACTTCATCTATTGTAAATCTTTGTTTTTTACCCGTTAGGTTAGAGAAATGCAAAGCTCCCTGGACTGGTTGATTAAGGCGTTATGCGATCAGAACGTTGTGACAGGACAGGCGTTACCACAACAGGTACCATCCATCACCATGACTGCAGACGAAAAAGGTATAAGCTCAGATTATAATCCTTGTTGTAAGCGTTGTCGTGAGGGTAGAGGGGGACGGTTTTCTCCTTGACGTCCCAAAACGGGCACACATTGTTGTGCAAAACAACCAGAAATGCTATTCTTCTTTTGCAACAGTACAGGTATCACCACTGGTTGAGTGAATGAGTGAGTGAGTGAGTGCTTGCTTACTTAGCAATTTTTCAGTCATGCGACGACGAAGGAATCCTTAGAGTGCATGTAATGTGCTTCCTTTTTACAGGACGGATTTCCACCGCTCTTTATCTACTGAGACGACTTACCGAAGGAAAGTAAGTGGCCCCGCCCGAGCCATTATACTGATACGGGTCAACCAGTCGTTGCACTATCCCCTTCATGCTAAACGCCAAGCGAGGAAGTTACAACTTCCTCCTTTAAGTCTTAGGTGTGACTCGACCCAGGATTGACCCTGGATCTACCGCTGCCGAAGCTCTACCAACTGTGCTATCGGGGCTGGTTTCGCCGCAGAGGAGCGATAGTCTTTTTCCTGCAGCATTTCATTGTATCTATGTGTCATTATGACTAAATGTACACCGAACTGTCTGTAACTCAGATAAAATGTCTGAAGGATTTATTTATTGTGCTGAAGGATTTACTTTGTGTCTCCTTATCCGAAACCGCACAGGCTGTATTAAATAGCAGTATGGCTTGTTTGAGGACTTATATTAAGGTATACAACACTTTAAAAAATTGTTTTTTAGATATGTTTTATAATTATGTTAGTTTGGTAAACATAACTGCAACTTACCAATAAATAAAAGTCCAACACACTATGCGGAGTAGTTTTGGTTGAAATAAAAAGCGGAGCAGAAAAATGGTGGTTAGTATTAAGTATTTCTGAGTTGTTATCAGTGATAGTATTTGTGTAATAGTTTAAGGAATTACTCTGCGGCTCACACTTGGGTTTAAACTAAGATGTCCACATACGAAATCAAAAACTCTACCAACCGAGGTCATGGGTAATTCATCTTATCCTCTTGTGCGGCTTCAGGAGCAGACGCGGACGGAGGGACGATGCTGGAAGGCGGCAGGGCAGTTTACTTCCGACAGACGACATCTGTGGACACAGCTGACCTGGTGACACTCAAGTCGAGGCTCTCACCCTATCCGGGAACAAACATTTCTAGAGCAGAGGTCCCCGACAACTACGCGGCTTGGGAGGTAGGCCAAGCCGTTTTAAGTTTATCAGTTACCTTTCAAATCCATTCAGTGGTTTACCTTGGTTACTCCAGTCTACTCTACAGAAGAAATTGGCCGCCATCATAAACGAGAACTGATATACACCAATCAATCAGCGTAAAGTGCAACAATTTTGCCTTTCGTTTTCTAGGACCCATTTTCTTCCTACAACCCTGTAAACTTTACAAGTGACATCGTCCGGCAGAACCCGCTTTGGGCGGACGGAGAGATAGATGGGTAAGAAGTCTTCACCACTTTAGAGATTATCTCAATGTTTTGGACTGTCGACATTTGGGCTCGTTCGAGGGTCTCAGACTTCGACAAGTTTCACTGACTTATTTTTGACAGGAAGTGATATATAGCAAAGTTGGACGTTTTACTGAACTATGCATAAACATTGAACTTTGACCCTTTGGCTGACATGTATGTGGTCGATTATAGCTGAAACAGAGTTTGGCTAACAACGTCAACCACAGCTCGAAACTGACCAAGAAATGTTTCTTATGGCAGGTCACTGACTTATTTTTGACAGGAAGTGATATATTGGACGTTTTACTGAACTATGCATAAACATTGAACTTTGACCCTTTGGCTGACATGTATGTGGTCGATTACAGCTGAAACAGAGTATAGGTATCAATATCAACCACAGCTCAAAACTGACCAAGAAATGTTTCTTATGGCAGGTCAACGAACTACTCGTGGAATGGCTTTGATAAAGACATCGGAGTGAATCGCGTCAGTTATCAGGGAGAGTACGTGGTGGACGAGCGGGGCCACCCTCTTAACCCCATCGGACGGACAGGACTTCAGGGGCGGGGTTGTTTGGGCCGATGGGGGCCTAACCATGCAGCTGATCCCATTGTCACCAGGTACGTGTAAGACTTTGTCCACATATATAGCTTGAACAGTTGAGCTTTAATCACACATTATCCACCATTAACGTATGTACATGCTTGACTTCTGCTTTTTTATGTGTTACGTTAAAAGAAACAGAAACAAGTACATGGATTGATCGCAGGCGGAGGTTATCGGTTATGGAAGGCAACTTTATATCTCGACAATATTTACCTGACTATCTAAGTACATTACTTTGGTTTTATCATTACGCGGCTTTTATAAACGAAAACTGATTTAGTATTGTTTGCAAAATTTCGTGACATAAACCAAACGTTGATTTCGGTTTACCTGGTAATGCCATTTATCACACCTCACATTTTTTTTCCTTTTTTGTGTTGTCATGAAATCGTAATTTAAGTCTTTACAACAGCAATCTTATGTACTATGAACAATTGTTTCCACGTCAAATTTTCAAAGGATTTATTGTATGCTAACAATGTTGAATCCGTATGTATTTGGGTGCTGTGTTTGGGTGCTATACTGCGGATACATGTGAAACTGATGCAAAATCGCAGATTGGTTGGCAGTGGAGATAGGCTTGGTCACATTTGAATAAATGTGACATATCTAAAATTCAGCTTAGGCAACGTATAGCCTAGGCTTGCCTATTTCTCACACCAGCCAATCATTTCACGATCAATTGTTGTATTAGCTTTTTACATAATAAGCAGTAATAATCGGTTGTCCAACTAATGACCCCAGAGGTCACTAGCCAAGATTATAATTACCAATCAAACACTGACGACCGTATATTTGTACAGGTGGAAGTGTGACGAACGTGGGGAAGTTGTAAAGAGAGAGGGCAAACCTGTACTAGAGTTTGTGGCGGTCCGGAGACATGATAACAAGCACTGGGCCTTACCGGGGTATGTGGTAAAACCTGGATTTTTGTGTTCATATGATTGACTCCGTAAATCAAGGAATTTTCATTAATTCGACAGCGACCAGGGTTATGGTTGGCGGAAGCAGGCGTGCCAGAAATAAAACAATGTGCTTCGTCAAAGTTACTGGCTTAGAGCCCTAGCCAAATCGGCGATGGTAGGATTCGAAACAGCTAGCTCTTTGGTCATGGGTCGCTCAACTCCGACGACAAGAACACGTTGCTTGTCTGCCTTGTGTCTAAGATGACATGGTAACAGATTTTCCATCCGTAATAGCAATTAAACGGTTTTATATAAAATGTAGATTGCTTAAATTTTCTACAGCCTTCAAACTTTAGACTTAATTTACAGCTGGCAACTGTTGAACTCCTTCGTGTTTTAAAATATATAAGGGAAATTTGCACAATTATTTAGGAGACAAGAGCAGGAGGCATAGGGACACAAGGCAGACAGGTTGTGTCATGTTTGTGATCTCTGTAACTATTAAAGCTGCATGCAGTTTCACGGCTTTCAAGCAGTCTTCACCAATGCTTTTCATCATCTTCTGGTTGAGTAAAATCAGTTTCAAGGCAAATCGATGTTGCAACAGTGACGAATAAAGTCAGAACTGCTGGTATTTTAGACGCACAGCCCTACAAGTGCTATTAGCTTGATGGCATTTGGTTGAGTTAATGAAATTCTGTTTCTCATATCCACTGATGTAGACCTAAAGGTTACAGCAACAAAAACAGCCCTGTTACCACTCCAATCCTTAAACGTGTAGTATCAAGTCAAAACACAGGCCCCTTAGGTGAGCTCGATATTTATTAGCAATCCGCGTAGAAGACTGTTCTCCATTGCGAAAGCATTGTGTTATATGCATTAAATACTACATGTATGTACTATATGTGGTAATAGTCATTTTGCTACATTTCGACCACCGTATGCTCTAAAGCTTGTTATTAGGGCTGCCCAATTTTATTTTATTTAAGAAAAAAAAAACAACAAAAAACGAGATTTTCTTGCAGTTTTACATTATAGGAAAACTTAACACCAGAGTCGTCCCCAGCAGGACAAACGGCTTAAGTTTCACATTTAAAAAAATGGTCGTCCCGTGACTTATTAAACCTACTGCAAACGTAGCAGCCGACTTAAATAAATCTTTAAAACTTTACAGCTCCATTACATGCCCACGTGCACATTATATTTCACGGCGATCGGATAAGCGGTTCTGGATAAGAAGTTTGATGAAAAGACTTCCACATATATATATATATATATATATATATATATATATATATATATATATATATATATATATATATATATATATATATATATATATATACACACACAAAACGAGCCCGCTGTAATGAATGACAGTGTGAATGAATAACATCTGTGATTTGCTATTTTTCTATAAAAATGACAAAAAGCGAAATACTAGAAGATTAATGACCCGAGCCAGAACGGCAACTTTCCAGATTTCAACTTGGATGCCTACATGGGTTTGTACAAATGTGAAGCAATGTTTCATGAATGCTGATTCAGGGATTTCTGTACTCTGGGGAGAGCGTTGATCAGGCTGTGAGGCGACGTTTCGTGGAAGAGGCTATGGCTGGCGAGGATGACACGGACGATCTGGGGCTGCAGATATTGCCGGATCTTCTGTCTCAGGGAACAGAGGTAAGCTTTACCACTATCAGACATTGCCGGATCCTCTGTCCAAAACCGCTGAGGTAGACTAGTCATACGACTATCAGACATTGCCGGATCTCCTTTACCAAACCATTGAGGTAAGATAGAGATGCCACAATCCATTGCCCGATTTTCTGTCCAAAAGCGCTGAAGTAGACTAGACATGCCACTAGGAAGACATTGCCGGATCTTCTGTCCCAAAGCAGTGACGTAAGCTAGACATACCATTGTCAGACATTGCCGGATCTTCTGTCCCAAAGCAGTGACGTAAGCTAGACATACCATTGTCAGACATTGCCGGATCTTCTGTCCTAAATACCGAGATAAGCTGTCTGGGCACAAGATGTCGTACATGTACGATGATCGCACGTATAGGACAATGGTACGATGATAATGACGTACAAAAATATCGTACGACAAATGTACGATAAAAAATGTCGTACGCCGCTTTGTGAAACTTGTCCCAGGCCTTCGATTTCATTTTCAGAATTTCAACATAAGTTGAGAAGCTGAAATCGATACATTTTAACTGTAAGCTGGAGTTTTCACTATCAGACATTGGCGGATCGCATGTCCTAAAATACTAATATAAGTTGGAGTTTTCACTGTCAGACATCCGGATCGTACTGAGATCCGCAGCACTGAGATAAGCTAGTCATGCTGCTCTGGTCTTTGATTTCATTTTCAGAATTTCAACACGTTTAGGAGCTGATCTCAGTACATTTTTACTGTGAAATTGATGACTGGTATTGCGAGCTTATCTATAGCTGCTGGGATTTCTGTCACTAGGTCCCACTGGATTATGTTTACAAGTCACATTTCGTCTCAGTGTGAATCCACATATAGAGACCATAGTAAAGTGCACTTTGCCTCCACATCAATGCTGATTTAGGAATTTCCCCGAACTACATATTATGACAGATTTATGTTTTGACCCCTCAAATTATGTGACTGTTACATTAGTCAGATCTACACACGCCTGTTGAATCATGACGTCATCGTTTCACTTGCCTGACAGATTTACAGAGGTTATGTGGACGATGAGCGGAACACAGACAATGCCTGGATTGAAACCGTTGCCATTAATTATCATGATGAAGACGGATCTTTGACGAGAAATTTGAAATTGAGGGTAAGCTCTGTTTAGTTTCTTACTGTGGATAATGTCTAGTTTCTTGTTCAATTTTGTGAGGGAAATGAATCTCCATATATAATGCCGGAATCTTGTGAGATATTCCATCGGCCAAGGTGTACGGCAAATGAAGTATTCGAAAGTTTGGGATTGTGCTATTTCTTCGACTAACCCGTTCTAGGCTAACATATGCTATGTAAACAATAAAAAGATAAAAAAAGTGCTGTAAACAGTGGTTAAGTTTGCATGAAACAAAGCTGAAAAGGTTTAACAAAATAATTTAAGAGGTACAACATGAAGAGTGCAAAGGCGTGACATTAAAAACAACATCTTGAAGGAAGTCAGAAATCTTTTTAAAGGGATCACGGAGGTAATCATCCATCGAATGTCGCTGGACATTTTGCCATAATCAGTACAAAGTACCAGGTTTAATCTGTGAAAGATTTATAACAGATTTATACATGTCATCCATTTTATGACAGTCTTATTAGAAATGTATGGACCATGTAGGCCTAGATAAATACAAATGGGGTCATGAACTGAGTATATAAATTACCAATAAATAGGTCAAAATCATATTTGTACCTCTTAAGTGTTTTTATTGTAACACTTTTGAAAGAGTATTATTTTTGCCTTACAAATTATTTTCTTGTTGTGTCATTTTGACGCTCCATAACCGGATAACAAAGGTACATACAACAAACATTTGTATTTCAGGCGGGCAAAACAGAAGACGCTGTAGCTTGGCTTCCGGTGTGGTCCAAAATACCGATGCAGTCAAACCACTGTTTTATCCTGGAGCGAGTGGCCGAGTTGAAGGATGCGGCTTTATGATGAATACTTATTGTTCACACCACCGGGTACGGTGTAGTATAGAACCTCGGACAATTACGGAATCCAATCACTGTTTAGTGGTGAGGCACATACCGTGAAAGAGAGTTGAACCCCGTTGGTGTAAAACCACTGTGTTACCTTGGAGTCAGACACTGAGCTTAAGAATGAGGTTTTATGGTGAACACTTATTGTCTATCACCCATGATACCGTGCACAATAGGACCTCACGTGGCTATCGGGTTAAACTCCCTAAAGAGTTAAACCACTGAGTCAGTCGCGAAAAATAAATATTGGGCCTTCATGATAAGGATGTACTGCCGTGTATCGTGCAGTACATTATCTGCATAAAGACTGCATGAATAACCAATCTGAGAATCAATGTAATGACTAACATGTCTAGTCAAATTACTAACCTATATGGTTGGGCAAAGGAAGTGAGTCAGTTGACTCGGAGGTTAGTCAAATTAAAGATTTAAATTGACATACGTAAGTTAGTCATTTGGCTCGCTTACTTTTTTTAGCGATGGAATGGATCCCGATGCAGTCAAATTTGCTTGTTATATTAGAGCGGATCGCCCGGTTTCCACCCACCATAATGCTGACCGCCGTCGTATAAGGGAAATATTCTTCAATACGGCGTAAAACACCAATCAAACAAACAAATAAATAAATAAATAGAGTGATCAGTGGTGAACTGAGAAAAGAGAAATGTGGGCCTCACAGCCTTATTCTTACATTCCGAAAGAGCAACCAGCTCGCACGTTTCACATATTTGTTTGCATGATAAATAATGCAAGTCACACTCCAGAAGAAACCAAACAATGAGGTCCAACGTGGACCCACATATACTAAATATCATTGATGTTATATATTTCAGTCCATCTTCGGCTCAGAAACAAATCAGCTTACCCATTCTTTCAGCCGACTTTTATCATTCGTTGAAACACCCAGACATATACGTAGCATTTCATCAAACGTCAGAATAAAACTCTGTTCATTCAAAGTATTTTTTATCAGTATTTATTATTAAATATGAAAATTTGATTACGTATAAATATGGAAAACCTGTTTTCGTAATAACAACATGTATCGTCGTACTGCTTTCGTAATAAAAACGTGTATTGTCGTACTGCTTTCGTAATAACAGCGTGTATGGGCGCACTGCTTTCGCAATAGGCGTTGTTTACTTCAATGGTGTTTAACACCGTCCTTAGGAATCGTTCACTCATATGAGAGTAACATTTTGGCTTAAAGCTTCATCCAAAGCAGGCAGAGCTGGATTCGAACACGCGATTTCATTGGTCTACGACCACATAGTTGCAGCAAGCTAACACTTGAATCGTCTGGGCCTCCGAGGCCCACCAGAGTTGGAGGGTTAAATCTGTATCAACTAATTGATAATCTAAACAATCAGTCTACGAATAAATGGTATTACTGTTCATCAACACCCATTAAAAATATCAGATAAAATATTTAACCATTATAGTAAAAGAGTTTATAATAATTGGAAATCATTAAAAGATGGAAGATGTGTTGTAAAACAGAAACCTTGGCTTAATTCCACCAAATGAAGAAAAGATGCGACAGTAATGTGATATGGAAGACAACGAAAGATTATCTGTGACAAAGAGTGAACGAAATTTAACACCAGGCCTTTGTCATGATGAATAAAATGTGAAAAGACAAAATACCAATCTGAAGCAAGGATGATAAATGAGATGAAATCAGCACCTTGACATAAATCGGGAAACAGTGTGCAGAACAAATATGAAACTATGCCAAAATATTTAAAATATAAAACTAGTTTCTTTTTTGGAAGAACAATACTCGTCAGGGACTCATATTTGATATGAGTCCTCTTCTATTAGACATTACAAATGGCTACACTGCGTCGAAGACGATCGGTTTTTCACTTGCCATATTTTCAACCATATCTTACCCTGTAAAAAAAAACAACACATCCAAAAACTCTTGAAATAAATAAGCGTCTTGTTATAAATGGTGGAGTGAAAAACGATTCAACATCTATTGAGCACAATAATTTATCTGACAATACAACGATTTCCCTTCTAGCTTGATGTACGATATACATGTATATCACCATGGTCTATAAACTGTGGTAAGTTTTCCGTAGGCTTCTAGCCCTACAAATGGACTAAATAAAATGGTTAATGGGTGACAAATTGTCTTAGATAATTGTTAACCATAGCAGCGAAATTATTTATTGCTGAGTTGAGGAAACTTTGGCAACCGTTGAACTAAAACGACGATCCTCTCAGACTGGCCACTTTCTCCAGTATGAATGCATGATTGGCGTGCAGTGGTAGGCTTGACCACACGGTCAACCATGCAGCAGCATCTTCCGATTTTCCAGCCTAGAAAGTAAAGAGGAATTGTGGAAATTTTAACAACGCCTCTGTTAAGGATAGAAACTCTCTCGCCGGTTGTTCGCTACTAAATGTGGTGTTGTGCATGTGTGCCCTGTCGTTTTAATATTTACCAGATCTTAAAATTTAAGCGGTGTGATTGGTAGCAATCATTGCAAGTCTACTTAAATTTACCCTCATGAGTTAATATTCCGAGTTTACTTAAACTGATCGTTAAGGTAATCAATATGCATATAATCTGCAGAATTTATGATATCCCCTCTATGCACTTTGGGTGCGGAAAGTCGTGCTCTGCGCGGTTTCCTCCCACCATAATACTTGCGGCCGACGTATAAGTGAAATATTTTTGAGTGCGGCGTAAAACACCAAAGAAATAAATAAATAAATGAATTTAATATAAAAATGTATGTACCTTGGGTGAACTTTGAGAATAACTGTGACAGGTAACGAAGTTGACGTTGGCGAGGGAGCATCAAATCCATATATTAAGAAGTATTAACTTGGACATAGAATCATGCTACTTCGACAACATGAAGCATAATTTTGGTCTTGCAGAAACATTTGGTGGATGATTCTTGTTAAGGTAAGATGTACTTCCCCGTTAACCAGGAAGCTCTGATTACGCAAATAGAATGATAAATGTAGTAAGTGTAGTAAAGTGTAGTAAAACTCAGTGTGTGACGCAATATTCTCTAACATATTCATATTGCCATATACGGTGTAATATTATATACCCATAAAACCTTTTAGTACAGATTTTAAAGCAAAATTATTTACCCTTAGTTTTAAACCAGCTGTCAGTGTTCCATCGTCGTCGTGGTAATTCATAGCTCTTGTCTCTATCCACGCATTGTCCGTGTTACGGGCGTCGTCTACATATCCTCTGTACACCTGCCAAGGGATAGAGTGCGTGAAAGCTTGGGGTTTAACGTCGTGCTCAACATTTTTTAGTCAAATGACGACGAAGGAATCCGTAGGGTGCATGTAATGTACCTCCTTATTACAGGACGGATTTCCACTGCTCTTTTATCTAGTGCTGCTTCACTGAGACGACTTACCGAAGGCAAGGAAGCCTCCTCGCCCGAGCCATTATACTGATACGGGTCAACCAGTCGTTGCACTATCCCCTTCATGCTTAACGCCAAGCGAGGAAGTTACAACTCCCTCTTTAAAAGTCTTAGGTGTGACTCGACCCAGGATTGATCCTGGATCTACGCCGAGGAAAGAAGGCTAACGTGAGGTGACAGAACAGAGAATCTGGCTGGTCAATTCCACACAGGCATACAACTTGAAGGTGATAGATAGAACGAGCATGATTTATATCCATCTTATTTTGACCAACGCGCGTGCAAATGCACTTTACTATGTGGATGTGCACACCTGTAATTTTCGTATTAAGGAAATATAATTGCTTACATTAACAACGGATGTCTATGGTTGCTGTTTAATCGTGCAGGAACATAGCTTACATACGAATATGTGATTCACAATGGTGATTGATGGTTATCTTGACAAGTAATTGCTTCACGTGGAATAGTTAAACCGTAGCATTAGATCAGATATGAAGATAAATATGATCTTATGTGGTTAGTAAAAGGCAAACATTATCGTGATGTTTAATTTGGATGAACTCTATCTGGAAAGCCACCCACGCTATAACCAAATTCTAAGCTATTAGTTATAATATGCCGGTCAAAAGGATTGAAGTATCAGGGCTACTTTAAAGACTGAAATTGCAATCTTGACCTCAGTCATCTCTGTTTTCTCTTCTCCATTCTGGCCAGACTAAGCAAACTAAGGCCGATTCCAAAAGACCAGTTTGGACAAGTCAAAATTTCAAATGCCACTTCAACGAATATTTACAGATTATAAGATTATTTGAAGTTGGGAACGCTTAATGCCTGTTCTGAAGAAATATATCCAAATTTTACCCCCCTGGGCAATAAAATATATATTATATCGAAACAAGTATATTCTGTGACACAAAAGGCAGTAATATTAAATCAATGAAAAATCCAAAGAAATAAGAATATTATTTTCAAATTTTAAGCATATGAATTTTGTAATACAGTTGCCTCTGTCCTATGTTTTTTCTCACCTCTTCTCCGTTTTCGAAGAGTTTGTCCAGTTTGGGTTTCATCTCTGCAGCTTTCCGTTCGTCTTCGATCAGATCCGACAAGGCCTCTTTAACAAGTGTTCTCTTAACCGCCGATGAAATGTTTTCTCCGGGTAAAACTAATCCCTGACAACACCAATGAAGACAATGAAAGACACGCGATGTCAGTGATGTAAATGCAAACCGCAGTCTTTAGCTTACATTTCCCAGCGAAAGAAGATGAAACCGCTAACTGCTGACCACAATCAATTTCTTTAGGAAGATCTGATAGGAAACCTAGCAATCTCATACACAGCTGGTGTAGTGAGTGGCTGAAGAGATTAGTGGACATGAACAACCCGGACAAAATGAAAATATGACCTACTTGGCCATGAAACACCTTGACGTTACAAGCATGGAGCTGCTAAGGCGACGTAACGCCAACAGTGCTGGATGGCATGGTGGATACATATGCGTGTAATGCTAAAAGGGCTCGTGCAATATGGCCTAAGTATTTTTCTTCAGAGACGACGTATACCAGTATGTAAAACATGAAATAATTTACACTCCCCTTTACTCTCCACATACGTCTGTTCGCACGGGGTGCTTAAAATTAGCTATAAGACTTACCCATGGTAGAAACAATTGTTAATAATCATGCTCAGGGTGGATGGCTTACCCCTGGTAGAAACTACAGTTCATTATCTTGTAGCCGTGTAGCTAGAGGCTTACCCCGGTAGAGACCATTGTTCATTATCGTGTCGCCGGATGGCTGTAGACTTATCCGTAACAAAGACGACCATTTATTATTGTTTCGGAGGGCAGGTAAATTTACCCCTGGTAGAGACCATTGTTTATTATCGTTTCGGCGGATGGCTGTAGACTTATCCGTAACAAAGACGACCATTTATTATTGTTTCGGCGAGCAGGTAAACTTACCCCTGGTAGAGACCATTGTTTATTATCGTGTCGCCGGATGGCTGTAGACTTATCCGTAACAAAGACGACCATTTATTATTGTTTCGGCGGGCAGGTAAACTTACCCCTGGTAGAGACCATTGTTTATTATCGTGTCGCCGGATAGCTATGAACTCCAGTACAGGTACTCCATACTCTGTCACCACTTTGTCAGCAGAATTACGCTTCCATCTGAAAAGGGCAATCGAAATATACAGCTAATTGAATGAAGGAAAAGCAGCAAAGCTCACAGCGCCAAAGTATTATGGTTATGGGGTTCAGGTTACATGTCAGTGTGTGTGCAGAGTTATCCACCCTGCCTGCAAGGGGGGCGCTCTGGCCTGTTTTCTCTCTCTTCCTGTTGTGTTGTTGGACTGAGTTTGGTATTGTACATTGTGAACGAAAATACGGTTCAACATTACTGATATACGGTCATCTCGCTTGTGGTTTTATCGCTGTAATATCGGGACTCCTCCTACCCCAACTGGCGGAGCATACAGCACAACAAAAACAGGCCAATACTGTGCAGAAGCCGTTTAGGTCCGTTCAGGTCCCATAAAATCTGTCATTGCACAGTTCTTAAAAAAACATGCATGTCCCTGTCGAATATTCTGCGCTATTCGGTCTTCGCGTGCAGCCATTACGGGGCGTTCTTACATAATCTGTACTGTATTTTATTGTCTATATTACAGATTTCTGCACTGCTGGGTTGTAAGCCCCATAGTACCGTGATGTTGCCGAGAGATACTGAGACTGAATTGAGGAGCCACAACGTTTAAACTATTGCGGTGTTGTAATGAACCTATACCTGCTCACACACCGTTAGCTGTAAGCCACACGCCACTCTGCTGCAGCTAAAGGTTACCGAGTAGAACAGCACGACTGAAGTGAAGTACCGCACACGGTGTAGCTGTGAGCCACACAGTACAGCGCCGCAGCCCAAGGTTACTGGGTAGAGCAGCAAGGCTGAAGTGAAGTACCGTGCACGGTGTAGCTGTGAACAACACAGTGCCGTGCTGCAACCCAATGTTACTGGGTAGAGCAGCACGGCTGAAGTGAAGTACAGTACACTGTGTAGCTGTGAACCACACAGTAGCGTGCTACAACCCGAGGTTACTGGGTAGAGCAGCATGTCTGAAGTGAAGTACCGTACACGGTGTAGCTGTGAACCACACAGCAGCGTGCTACAACCCGAAGTTACTGGGTAGAACAGCACGGCTGAAGTGAAGTACATTACACAGTGTAGCTGTGGGCCACACATTACCGTGCTGCAGATCATGGTTACTGGGTAGAACAGCACGGCTGAAGTGAAGTACCCTACGTAGTGTAGTTGTGGGCCACACATTACCGTGCTGCAGATCATGGTTACTGGGTAGAACAGCACGGCTGAAGTGAAGTACCCTACGCAGTGTAGTTGTGGGCCACACATTACCGTGCTGCAGCCCAATGTTACAGGGTAGAACAGCACGGCTGAAGTGAAGTACAATACACAGTGTAGCTGTGGCCCACACATTACTGTGCTGCAACTTATGGTTACTGGGTAGAGCAGCACGGCTGAAGTGAAGTACAGTACACAGTGTAGCTGTGGGCCACACATTACCGTGTTGCAGTTCATGGTTAATGGGTAGAGCAGCACGGCTGAAGTGAAGTACCCTATGCAGTGTAGTTGTGGGCCACACATTACCGTGCTGCAGATCATGGTTACTGGGTAGAGCAGCACGGCTGAAGTGAAGTACAGTACACTGTGTAGTTGTGAACCACACAGTACTGGGCTACAGCCCGAGGTTACTGGGTGGAGCCGCTTGTCTGAAGTGAACTACATGTGCCGCAAAACTGATTGGCAGTCCAGTTCGTGCTGATCTTTCCGTTCAGCATCGTGTGGGTTTTGCGGTGCATGACACGTCAGTGAAGCAAACAACATTCGATAATATCATTAAAGTTTAGGCCAAAATATGTTAAATAAATTGTTCTGTGGATAGTAGTGAGTCCCCCCGGACTCTTCCCGGTTTCCTGCCACCATAATACTGGCCGCCATCGTATTTTTGAGTAGGGCGTAAAACACCAGGCAATAAATAAATAAATTTGTAAGCTAAATTACCTTGTCACTACTGGATCTGTGGCGTGGTTTGGACCCCAGCGGCCTAGCAAACCTCTACCTTGGAGTCCTGTCCGACCTGCGGGGTTCTGGGGGCATCCTTCCTTCAGCTGATATTTTTCTCCATGACTCGACCTGTCCACATTTGCTTCGTCGTCATATTGGTTCCATACGAACTTGCCACTGCTACAACAACAACATTACAAAGTCTTAAAGAAAGTCTAGGTAACCAATAACATTCCGATAATCGATAGCAACTTGGCATTCGGTTCACCAGAGATACCAACAGAAATAAGAACATAATCTATAGGAGTAACTGCGCTACTTACCAAATAAAAGTATAAATGACAGTAATCTGCACATTCAAATGCACAAATCAAATATTACACAGTAATATACTCAAATGTACAATAGTATACGCAATGGAATGAATGAAAGCAATTATATACACAAATGGCAGTAGTATACGCAACTGAATGTATAAAAGCAGTAATACACTCAAATGTACAGATGGCAGCAGTATACGTAATCGGATTTATTTATTTATTTGATTCGTGTTTTACGCTGTACTCAAGAATATTTCACTAATACGACGGCGGCCAGCATTATGGTGGGAGGAAACCGGGCAGAGCCCGGGGGAAACCCACGACCATCCGCAGGTTGCTGACAGACCTTCCCACTTACGGCCGGAGAGGAAGCCAGCATGAGCTGGACTTGAACTCACAGCGACCGCATTGGTGTATACGCAATCGGATGTATAAAAGCAGTAACACACCCAGATGTACAAATGGCAATAGTATATGCAATCGAATGTATGAAAGCAGCAATACGCTCAAATGTACAAATGGCAGTAGTATATGCAATCGGATGTATAAAAGCAGTAATACACTCAAATGTACAAATGGCCGTAGTATATGCAATCGGATGTAGAAAAGCAGTAATACACCCAAATGTGCAGATGGCAGTAGTATACGCAATCGGATATATGAAAGCAGTAACACACCCAAATGTACAAATGGCAGTATTATATGCAATCGGATGTATAAAAGCAGTAATATACCCAAATGTACAAATGGCAGTAGTATACGCAATCGGATATATGAAAGCAGTAACACACCCAAATGTACAAATGGCAGTATTATATGCAATCGGATGTATAAAAGCAGTAATATACCCAAATGTACAAATGGCAGTAGTATACGCCATCGGATGTATCAAAGCAGTAGTAGACCCATATGCACAAATGACATTAGTATACGCAATCGACTGTATGAAAGTAGTAATACACCCAAATGTACAAATGGCAGTAGTATATGCAATCGACTGCATGAAAGCAGTAATACACCCAAATGCATAAATGACAGTGATATATGCAATCGGATATATGAAAGCAGTAATACACCCAAAGGTACAGATGGCAGTAATATACGCAATCGACCGTATGAAAGCAGTAATACACCCAAACGTACAGATGGCAGTAGTATACGCAATCGAATGTATGAAAGCAGTTATACACCCAAATGCACAAATGGCAATAGTACACCCAATCGAATGTATGAAAGCAGTAATACACCCAAATGCATAAACAGCAGTAGTATACGCAATCGAATGTATGAAAGCAGTAGCACACCCAAATGCACAAGTGGTAGTAAAATACGCAATCGACTGTATGAAAGCAGTAATACACTCAAAGGTACAGATGGCAGTAGTATACCCAATCGAATGTATGAAAGCAGTAATACACCCAAATGCACAAATGGCAGTAGTATACGCAATCAAATGTATGAAAGCAGTAATACACCCAAATGCACAAATGGCATTAGTATACGCAATCGAATGTATGAAAGCAGTAATACACCCAAATGCAAAAATGGCAGTAGTATACACAATCGGATGTATTAGAAGAGTAATAAACCCAAATGCACAAATGGCAGTAGTATACCCAATTGAATGTATGAAAGCAGTAATACACCCAAATGCAAAAATGGCAGTAGTATACGCAATCGGATGTATGAAGAAGTAATAGACTCAAATGCACAAATGGCATTAGTCTACGCAATCGAATGTATGAAAGCAGTAATACACCCAAATGTACAGATGGCAGTAGTATACACAATCGGATGTATAAAAACAGTAATACACCCAAATGCACAAATGGCAGTAGTATACGCAATCGAATGTATGAAAGCAGTAATACATCCAAATGCACAAATGGCAGTAGTATACGCAATCGAATGTATGGAAGCAGTAATATACCCAAATGCACAAATGGCAGTAGTATACGCAATCGAATGTATGAAAGCAGTAATACACCCAAATGCACAAATGGCAGTAGTATACGCAATCGAATGTATGAAAGCAGTAATACACCCAAATGCACAAATGGCAGTAGTATATGCAATCGAATGTATGAAAGCAGTAATACATCCAAATGTACAAATGGCAGTAGTATACGCAATCGGATGTATAAAAGCAGTAATACACCCATATACACAAACGGCAGTGGTATACGCAATTGAATGTATGAAAGCAGTAATACACCCAAATGCACAAATGGCAGTAGTATACACAATCGAATGTATGGAAGCAGTAATACACCCAAATGCACAAATGGCAGTAGTCTACACAATCGAATGTATGAAAGCAGTAATACACCCAAATCCACAAATGGCAGTAGTATACACAATCGGATGTATTAGAACAGTAGTACACCCAAATGCACAAATGGCAGTAGTATACGCAATCGAATGTATGAAAGGAGTAATACACCCAAATGCACAAATGGCAGTAGTATACACAATCGAATGTATGAAGCAGTATTACACCCAAATGCACAAATGGCAGTAGTATATGCAATCGAATGTATGAAAGCAGTAATACATCCAAATGCACAAATGGCAGTAGTATACGCAATCGAATGTATGAAAGCAGTAATACATCCAAATGTACAGATGGCAGTAGTATATGCAATCGGATGTATAAAAGCAGTAATACACCCATATACACAAACGGCAGTACTATACGCAATCGAATGTATGAAAGCAGTTATACACCCAAATGCACAAATGGCAGTAATATACACAATCGAATGTATGAAAGCAGTAATACACTCAAATGCACAAATGGCAATAGTATACACAATCGGATGTATGAAGCAGTAATAGACCCAAATGCACAAATGGCAGTAGTATACGCAATTGAATGTATGAAAGCAGTAATACACCCAAATGTACAGATGGCAGTAGTATACGCAATCGGATGTATAAAAACAGTAATACACCCAAATGCATAAACAGCAGTAGTATACGCAATCGAATGTATGAAAGCAGTAATACACCCAAATGCACAAATGGCAGTAGTATACGCAATCGAATGTATGAAAGCAGTAATACACCCAAATGCACAAATGGCAGTAGTATACACAATCGAATGTATGGAAGCAGTAATACACCCAAATGCACAAATGGCAATAGTATACACAATCGAATGTATGAAAGCAGTAATACACCCAAATCCACAAATGGCAGTAGTATACGCAATCGAATGTATGAAAGCAGTAATACACCCAAATGCACAAATGGCAGTAGTATACGCAATCGAATGTATGAAGCAGTAATACACCCAAATGCACAAATGGCAGTAGTATATGCAATCGAATGTATGAAAGCAGTAATACATCCAAATGTACAAATGGCAGTAGTATACCCAATCGAATGTATGGAAGCAGTAATACACCCAAATGCACAAATGGCAGTAGTATACGCAATCGAATGTATGAAAGCAGTAATACACCCAAATGTACAAATGGCAGTAGTATACGCAATCGAATGTATGAAAGCAGTAATACACCCAAATGCACAAATGGCAGTAGTATATGCAATCGAATGTATGGAAGCAGTAATACATCCAAATGGACAGATGGCAGTAGTATACGCAATCGGATGTATAAAAGCAGTAATACACCTATATGCACAAACGGCAGTAGTATACGCAATCGAATGTATGAAAGCAGTAATACACCCAAATGCACAAATGGCAGTAGTCTACACAATCGAATGTATGAAAGCAGTAATACACCCAAATCCACAAATGGCAGTAGTCTACACAATCGAATGTATGAAAGCAGTAATACACCCAAATGCACAAATGGCAGTAGTCTACACCATCGAATGTATGAAAGCAGTAATACACCCAAATCCACAAATGGCAGTAGTATACGCAATCGAATGTATGAAAGGAGTAATACATCCAAATGTACAGATGGCAGTAGTATACGCAATCGAATGTATGAAAGCAGTAATACACCCAAATGCACAAATGGCAGTAGTATACGCAATTGAATGTATGAAAGCAGTAATACACCCAAATGTACAGATGGCAGTAGTATACGCAATCGGATGTATAAAAGCAGTAATACACCTATATGCACAAACGGCAGTAGTATACGCAATCGAATGTATGAAAGGAGTAATACACCCAAATGCACAAATGGCAGTAGTATACGCAGTCGAATGTATGAAAGGAGTAATACACCCAAATGCACAAATGACAGTAGTTTACGCAATCGGATGCATGAAAGCAGTAATATACCCAAATGTATAACTAGCGCTCTCGTGTGCATGTAAGTACAGATTCCATTTAAAGTACACCACCAGTGAAAGCTGTGTTGTAATTTGTCTCTGATTGTATGATATATGTCCCAGAGTATAATAAAAAGAAATGGAAGATATAAGATGTAGGATCAATTATTTACCTCAGTGTTGGCTCATCTGCCCAAGGCGGAGGTACAGATGGCAGTAGTATACCCAAATGTAAAAATGGCAGTAGTATACGCAATCGACTGTATGAAAGCAGTAATACACCCAAAGGTACAGAAGGCAGTAGTATACCCAAATGTACAAATGGCAGTAGTATACGCAATCGAATGTATGAAAGGAGTAATACACCCAAATGCACAAATGACAGTAGTTTACGCAATCGGATGCATGAAAGCAGTAATATACCCAAATGTATAACTAGCGCTCTCGTGTGCATGTAAGTACAGATTCCATTTAAAGTACACCACCAGTGAAAGCTGTGTTGTAATTTGTCTCTGACTGTATGATATATGTCCCAGAGTATAATAAAAAGAAATGGAAGATATAAGATGTAGGAACAATTATTTACCTCAGTGTTGGCTCATCTGCCCAAGGCGGAGTCTGTAAAACCGTCTGTGCCGTGTAAAAGGGTGGTTTGTATTCAGGGAATTCCACCTGAGGTAAAACAACACAACAGATTTTTGAACTGAATGATATGGAAAAAAAAACACAACGATAGCATATTTTTGTTGCTCTGGTTTTATTCTCTATGCTGTATGTCTTTAATTATATTATGTAAAGAGCAGATGGAACAAAAGAGTTCGTTGAGTTTCCCTTATAAGCCAATCGAATTAGTTGTACTAACCTGCCATGGCACCTTTTCTTCTGGAACCTCAAACCTGTGAATCTCTGTTCCTGGGTAAGGAGAGCTGCGTGACTTGGTGTGAACTAAACTGTTCTTGTCCAACGTTATCTGGCGTTTTAATGGCTGTTTCCTACCCGACGTCCTCTTTAACACATCTTCTCCTTAAATCGAAGAATGAGAATAATGGTAAAACTGAAATCGTTCCGCAGCTGAAAATGGTTCTCGGAGCATTCTCCACACAATTGTAAATCGTAATTACCATCACTGTATTTTTACCTAATTCTGCTTAAGCCATGGTTATAGGGTGTGCGTAAGTTGCTACGTTTTAAGCATTGGCCTGACCAGTTTAAAGGAAATACTAACTCAGGTAACCTGACAAGAGACCCCATTTCACCGCTTACGTGTCACAATTTCCTGCGGTTGCTCTAGTTGTGCTCTCCATGCTGTAGAAAAAGGTAAACAGTGCTTACAGGTGCATTTTCCAAACAAATCTAACCAATGAAATCTCGCCAAATTTTACTTAAAGGATTAGTGTCCAGATTCAACTCCTGGTCCTAATTATAAATAATCTGTGTAAACAGTATATTATCGGGAAGGCTTCTGAGAAACGTAGTAATGACCAACCCAACACTAGGTGGCCTGTGCAACCTGGGAATGTGTATCAAAACGATGTCATTTTCCAGAGGGATTCTCGCTATACAAAGCAAATATGCTGCCGTATCAATTGGAGCCCACAGTGAACGACGTTAACGTTCCGATTTTTGACACTGACATCTCTGGCCAGACTTCAGATTCCGAGTTTTCGGACGTTGAATTTGATCCTTGTTCAAGCATTGCCAGCCGCACTGACAATACTGACTGGTAAGCTATAGCTTTATCCTGTGTTACACTACACGTGTCATGCGTTTATCTTCAGATTTAATATTTATTTACTATTCTTCATTTCTATCCGCTTCACAATAAATATTCCCCAAGGGATTATAAATTCATACCCACATGCCATGACAACTACTGGTACATGTTATTATTGGCTTTCCGAACAGCCGATAGTCGTGTACAATATAAATACATGTACGATGTGCACGTCGGCGTGAATGCACTGGGATTTGCTATGTATCAGTTTTCAGTTCGGTCAATAGCATTTTACAGCCACTGTGTGCAGGTGCTGTTGTGAAAATCTTTCCAGTTCAGCTGTATTCTAGTTTTCAGCTGTAAAATGGCCAGAGCGGGTATGGCTGTTTTGGGTTGGTCTACAGTCTTTCCGTCTTGTGCTCTGTCCATCCCTTTCTGAAGCCCAAATCATTTGGAAACTTAAAATACTAACTTCAGGCTCTTCGACGACCTGTTTTTACAACCGTATGCAGAACAGCCAACCATTTCCTTGAGAAATTCGATATGCTTGTTGTCACTATTTCAGCTGTTTTTAACACTGAACTAAATGGTGAAGCTCTGACAATTCGTAAAGGTTGGACTTGTATGACGTAATTCGACGGAGAATACCGAGTGTTGGCGGAAAAAATGCACAAAACCAGCCTCATTATCTAGTAACTTGAATTGTCATATTACTCAGATTATGCCACCCTTTTTCAATATATTTTGACACTTAATTTCTCTAAGTAAACTAATTATGAATAAGTAATGAATCTGGACAATAACCCTTTAAACCATGGCGCTGTAAGTTTCTACAATTTAAGCCTTCACATAAACAGTTAGAATAAATTTCTACAACTGAGATAAACTGAAAAGAGACCCCGTATTTCCAGGTTACCTGTGACTTTGACCAAAAACTGAGAACCACCACACTACCGTCACTGCTTTGGTTTTACCCTCCACACCATAGTTTTTTTGTGTTTTGGGCCTAAAGCTTTTCCAGACCACTTGGGGCACTTTGTTTTGGCGGAACTGAATGCATCGATTAAACAAATATATATGGGTGGTACCTTTAAGACTTCTTTAGGGAACGTAATCGTTCAGCTGTATGTAACAGCTTTTGTCAGATACTTATGTATATATATATATATATATATATATATATATATATATATATATATATATATATTGACTCACACCGCTACCTACAAGAGTAAGTTTCGAATAGAAGCAGTTATTTGCTTTGTACACAACAACCCATGAGTCTATTCGAGCTACATATGACCTGCAAGAACACAAACAGTTTTTTCCTAAGTAAACTTGTCTTTCATGACAATTATAATGCAGCACTTAGCCAATAAACAGGTATAATATCGAATCTTACTTCTAGATTCTCGCCCCGTTGATGCTCGAGCAGGAAGCGCCTTCACGTCTTCCGGTTGTGGCACAATATTTTTATCCTTCAGAGCTGCAATCAGCCATGACAAAGCCTCATTTGTCTTCCTCACCTGCAACAAACAGTCAATCATACATGTGAGAACAAGGTTGATACTTGTGAGAACAAGGTTGATATTTGTGAGAAGAAGGTTGATACTTGTGAGAACAAAGTTTAGTCCAACAAACATTAATATTATGAACAATTCTGATCTACACAATTATAAACCTGTACAGTTACTACATAGCCGATGCGATGTACGAAAAAACATTTGATCTGTTTTTGTTTTCATTTTACTTCCAGTGTACAGTCAACAGGTGCGTCAATCCGCGCGTTGTACTGTCAACAGGCACGACAATTCGCTCAATGTACTGACAACAGGCACAAATATTCTCCCAATGTGCTAACAACAGGCACGATAATCCACCTAGAGTAATGACAGCATGCACGGCAACCCACCCACGGTGCAGGCATGATAATCTGGCCAGTGTACTGACAACAGGCACGATAATCTGCCTAAATGTTCTGGCCATGGAAAAGATGATCCTCCTAGTATACTTCATAACAGGAACGATAATCCGCCCTTGTGCGGACACAACGGACACAATCGATCAAAAGCTTATTTTTGTGTTTGTTTTAATGCGTGTTTTGGAAACGGCTTTTCGATTATCGAATTGAGGAATCTATGGACGATTGGTAAATGTATTAGATGTTACTTGCATCACCATATTTTTAATACACTGCTGGTTATATTCATTAGTGTTTGATTGATTTATTTATTTCGCTGGCGTTCGATTTCATTGGCATTTAATTCGGTATTCAAGAATATTTCAGGTTAGATAAGTGAGGTAAGACTAATCTTAGCGGTTAACCATGTAGACACTAATATAAATACAATGCGCAATCTAAATAGTAAGCGATTTAACCAGTTTATGTAATAAAGAATTTATCCTTCATCACAGACAAGAAACAACCAACCAGGAGACAACCCTGTCTGTTCCTTTACCTCAACTTCCAGGCTAGTGACCCTGCCCGTGAGGGACAAGTCCTCAGGTTCCGGCTGTTCGTCTTTCTCACCCTCCTGTGTTAAGTTCAGCCTCATGGTCTCCCTACCCATCGACAGCGTGTCATGAATTACATCTACTTTAGACATCAGAGATTCCATTCTGTAAGCGAGGAATCACGAGTTTGATAGCAACTATGTACGGTTGTGGTAGTGCCCAAATAGCTTAAATTCCTAATCATACATTTATTCTTGGTTTTGGATGCATTAATTACCTGAAACATTTCATGCAAACTTGTTGATATTAAGAAAGTAGGAACCAACAGGAAACTTAATATGCTGTAAAGACAGAAGATGTCACCCATAAGAAACCATTCGATTCACAGTACGCGGTGCCTGGGCCAATAGGCCTTTACGCTTCACTAAAAGAGCGAAACGAAGGACTCACCAATATGTAACTATCAAACGCCATGTGTAAATTAGCATAAGAATAGGGAAGGGAAGAGGTGACATATTTTAGGCCTATGAATCACATCTTGCGCCTAAATTACGAGCTTTCTTTAAATTATATAATATAAAGGATACAATTAATACTTTTAAAACAGTTTTTTTTAAGAAAACTGCATTACAAGTTTAAGCCATGAATTCAGGCTTTTTCCGTTTCAAATCAAACATACAGGCCGTCGTGTCTGATTTCAGTTATTGCTCATGCCTGTGCAAATAAAATGACAAACCTTTCCGATGTTGTGCTGACTTTATAATCGGTCGTATTCCACATTTTCTTGTCCTCTCTTAACATGTACTCATCCCTCCGATTTTCCTCAAATACATCCAAAGACCGCCGCTCTTGGGCAGTGTACTTTTCGTTCTCCGACACTGAAACGAAAATACATTGGGAATTTAAATAATAATAAAAAAGGTATTTGATTTGTAGCTAATTTTACTCTTATACGACAACGGTAAAGTTTATAGGCGGATGAAATCTTGGGACAAAAACCCACATTCGAGCCACATGGGGTAGGATAGGTACGCGTGACCTTATTCATCAACGGAATTTGTGGCCATACTATACCAGGCTCGAGAGCTCCGCTAGCTGAGAAATTTATTAAAGGGTTAGGTGGACGGAAAGTTAAGACAATCCTTTTTGCACAGATGACAACAGTTTAGAAACGACAAATACTGTGAACCGTTGTTTTACACAACACCCGGAATCAAACTTTTAGGCTTTCACGAACTGTGAGGAAAATGTAAAGATATATTTTTACCATGGTCAGGACTAAAAGATGAATTGCGTTTCATAGTAATTATGCAGCCTGGTATAAACACACAATGTAGCGCGAGGGTCTCTAAAGGTGGTCTTACAGAATCCGTATGTAACGTTGGAGTCACATTTCACACACCAACGGGCCAGCCGGAAGAGGTGGACTATAACGATGAAAGGCGGGGGTAGCACAGGCCGGTCGTAGTATTCCTGAGTAAGCTTGTACAGTTGGAAATGCCAATGTAAATCTGCGTTGTCTTGAACGGCTTGAAATGTGTTGCTGATCAAAAAGGACACAAAAACACAGTTTCAAATTCATGAGACTTTATGTTCGAATTCGTTCATGGCTTGTTGATAAAGTGAGGGTGTACTGACAAATCATCCTGAAGGCAAATGATCGTCACGACTGGCTTGCAGACTTCCCTGCTCACGTTATTGGCTTATATGAATATTTTTAGCAGTGAGTCAAACATGAGTCTAAACGACTAAGAGCTTAATTCTGTCTAAGTTTATACACACATAAGACAACACATGCGGCGGAATCTACATCCCCATAAAGGGAGATAATCCATCCCAACGCACCTGAACATGGCGATAAGTAGGTTGAGCAGCAGGACGTTCGTCAGTAACATGTAGAATGCTAACAGGATAGGAACGATGATTTTACCATTCTCGTCCGGACAGCGCAAGTCTGTACCATTGCTGTACATCCTCAAATCGGCATTGCACTCCTGTTGTCCTGCCAAAACAAACATCACATTAAAACCATAACGATGCATAATCTTTAATTCAAAAATACATAGCCCCATCATCAGAATTTACTTATGCCATTGGCGTTTAAAGCGGCACTGAAGACGTTTTCTTCGACGGTGAGCTGCATCACGGCCTTTGAGTCTTCGGTACTGAAAGGCTTTTGCCGATGCAGTACCCCGGTCTTTGACTGTGCTGTGCAGCCCGGCCTTTGACTGTGCGCAGCAGTGCGGTCTTTGATTGAGGTGCAGCAGGGTCTTTGACTGTGCGGCATTTGATTGCGAGCTACTGTGTGGTAATGTAAGGTCTTTAACCGTGCGGTGCCGTGCGGTGTTTGATTGTGCTTTACCGACGTGAAATCACTTAGGGTACTAAGCAGCCTCCGCACGGTACTATCGAGTTTTGTGATCTTCTTGAACAATACTGGTCCGTGCAGTACAATGACGTCAGAGCTTTGCTGTGTAAAAAGAAAATGTTAAATATGTTAACATACCTTCAATTTCCTCCAGGAAGAGTTCGGCAAATATCTGCCAGTACGCCTTCTTGAGAACGTCTACGATCAGCATGGGATGAAGCTCGGCATTCGGGTAAAGAATCGACTGAGAAGTGATCCCGTATCCGATGATGAACACTAGCATGATCAACATGAATGATAGGAGATCCCAGATCTGTGAGAGAAATGAACAAAATGAACATGAACTACTCAGTGCATAAAAATGATTAAACTGTCAGTAAATAAATATGATGATTTATTTATTTATATTTTTACACCGTACTTAAGAATATTTCATACGACAGTGACCAGCATTATGGTATGGGAGGAAACCGGAGAGAAACCTCTGGGAAACCCACGATCATTCGTAGGTTGCTGACAGACGTTCCTACGTGCTATAGGAGAGGACGCCAGCATGAGGTGGTCTTGAACTCACAAGAATGGCTTATGTGAGAGGCTCATCGGTTACTGTGCTGCGTTAGAAGGCTAAACACTAGGCCACAGAGGCCCCTAAGATGATCATTCAGTCGGTACACAAATAAAACAATTCAGTCAGTTCATTCACAAGATGGAAATTATTTTTGCATTTATGACTTAGTATTGTAAAAACATAAATGGGTAATTGTATGTGAATTGTTTAGATGCAAACCAACAGTCACTCTGCTTGTCAATCGCTCAAATGTTTGATTTATTTATTTATTTGATTGGTGTTTTACGCCACACTCAAGGATATTTCACTTATACGATGGCCACCAGCATTATGGAGGAAGGAAACCGAGTAGAGCCCAGGGAAAATCCATGACCATCCGTAGGTTGCAGGGAGATCTCGGTCAAATTTTTGATATCTTAACATGTTAACATGATCCATTCAGTAATGGAGGGAAGTCGCAGCTATTATTATGTATGCTTTTACTTTCATCATTTATTCATTCTGATTATTTATTTGGACGATATGCATAGTTGCTGTTTTATCTTGGCTGACATCAGCATGAAATGCGACCGTGTTCTTTTTGTACATACCATTTTCCCGATCATAACTAGCTTTGGCCCCATGAGTTTGCTGACTGAGAAGATGTGTAGGAGACGAAGAAAAAATCCAAAGATATTGATGCTGAGAATGAGCCTGGCGGCCATGAATGTGGAGTTGAAAAAGCGAAGAGCAAATCCGATAGCGAAGAAGACAATGGTGGTGGTATCGAGGATGTTCCAACGATCAGATATGTAATGGCGGACTCTCACCCAGATAGGGCCAGGACTGGCTTTCCATAACTGAATCAAGAGGAAAAGATAAGTACAGATTAAAACAAGTGAATCTGATTAGAACTTGCTAAAATGTGCAGTAAAAGTTTCTGTCCAGGTAGAGAAAGGTTGTCGTGCCAGTAACTGTAACCAAATAACTGTAACGCATAAGTTTGGAAGCGTCTCCTGCTGGCGAATCTGCGACAGTGAGTTAGGAATTTTATCAGGGAGTATAACATGTACCTTTCACTAACGCGCGCCGTTCAGTTCCTTCCAATTAGGTTCTTAACTACGATCATTTAATCGAAAAAGTAAGCCATTGTATTACTCACGAGGAGATTTTGTGCTGAGAATTGTGTTTCTCATGAAAAAAAAAAGAAAACGTAGCATTTGCTATCAAATAGCTGTGTAGCTCTGAATACACGTATTTACGCTCTTAGCACAAGAATGAAACCAAACCCAGTTCCAAGACACGCATCCGACGCCTGACTGTATCAAAATGGACACATCTGAAGCCGGACTATAGCAAAATGCCTATATCTGAAGCCGGACTATAACACAATGCACATATCTGAAGCCTGAATATATCAAAAGCACATATCTGATGCCTGACTATATCAAAATGCACACATCTGAAGCCCGACTCGATCACATGGCAAACACCTGAAACATGACTCCAACAAAATGCACACATCTGAAGCCTGCATGACTCGATCCCATGGCACACATCTGCAGCATGACTGCATCAAATGCACATATTTGAAGCCTGATATCAAATTCAACCTATCTGAATAGAATTAAATACGTACAGCAAAGAGAGTAAAACCAAAATGGCGACAACAGCTGGCAAATGGTCACACGTTACCGGTGAAATACATCCTCTTGACATTTTATTTCAGTCTGGGTTTTACTCTAACTGTCCATGTAAGTGCATAATTGGCAGCAATTTATACGCCCCATAGCACCATGGCTGAAGAACACATCTGAAGTATTTATCGATTAAAATGCACACATTTGAAGGCTGACTCTATCAGAACAACCCTAATCCAAGTATCCAACCGTTAATATCTCGCATTCACAATTACTCTTACCTGTCGTACTTCTTCAAAGAAGATAGTAAGCACCCATGCTACCAGCACCATTTCTGGGACGTAAGGTCTAACTTCGTGAAATTGTATGAGCATGACGTAACTGTATAGTAAGAGGAAGAGCAGGAAAAATATCTGGAGAAAGAAAAAAGAAAACTTCGATCGTCACGACAGCTTAGGGATTAACATAGGCAAGAATCTGTTTTACATTTTTATACGCGGTGGTATGTTATAATAAGCTTTAGGAAGCAAATGGCATCATCATTAGAAACAAATGCAGATTGTGGCAGATGATGCTGTACAACGAGATTTGTCTATGTACGATACAAGGGAGATAGCCCTGAGGACTGTATTGTTTGTGTTAATATTACGACACTTGTACGGCTGCTTTACGGTATTTAATTACTCCATGTTTTGCCTCTGAACTGATCATGTCTTTACGTGGAGACAGCGATCAAAATTAGCAATTTAATTGCAAACTCTGTTAGAAACAGTTGCGCTCTTCACTTCATAGTGGTGAACGGTTCATTGAGAACTGTTTGGTTGAGTGTTAACGGTGATGGATTCCTTAAAACCACCGGATCCGCTGAATCTTTCCCGTGGTAACATCAGCGAAAATTGGCGCCGCTTCAAACAGCGATGGGATTTGTATCGAATAGCGTCCGGTGCCCGCGAAAAAGTCTGAGGCGGTCAGTGTGCCGTCTTTCTGCACGTTATAGGAGATGAAGCGATTGAAGTGTTCAACACAATGGTCTATCGGAAGACGATAGGAAGAAATTGCCAGCCATAGTCGACGGGTTCGAGAGACACTGTAACCCCTATAAACATCTGTCATTTGATCGCTACAAATTTGGATGTCGTCAACAGAGTGATGGAGAGACTGTCGACCACTTTGTAACTGATCTGAAGTCATTGGCAGCCAACTGTGAGTACGGTGATTTAAAAGTCGGACTGATCCGTGATCAAATTTTGATTGGTATTCGAGACAACACTCTCAGAACACTTTTGCTAAGGGAAAGAGACTTGACATTGTTGAAAGCGGTTGATCTGTATCGGCCACATGAAAGTTCAGAAGCCCAGCTTAAATCCCTAGCAACCCGTACGGCTGCCTGAAGTGTGAGCGAAGTGAAGGATAGAGACAAACCTGGTTCTAAAGGCTCAAACCAAACCTCCAAAACCAAGAGAAGTCGAGAGGGACAGGCCCGCAAAAAACAAAAAAACAAAAAAAAAAAACAATAACAAAACTGGGCAGAAGTGCCAATATCGTGGTTATGACTAGCACGATAGCTCCAGTTGTCCAGCCAAGGACAAATCCTGGAAGCGGAAGATTTGGACATTTTGTGGCTCGTTGTCCACACAAACGCGTTTGGCAGATTTAGATTTCTGCGACTTCCATTCGGTATTTCGAGTGCTAGTGAAATTTTTCAGAGGGAAATGTCAGAGTTACTTAATGGTATACCTGGAGCAGAAGTTTTCCAGGATGATGTTCTTGTTCATGTGTCTAATGTGGTTAATCATGACAAAATCTTAGATAAAGTGTCAGAGAGAATTCTGGAGACAGGTCTTAAGCTGAACAAAGACAAACGTCAGTTCAGGAAAGAAAGTTGAGAGTTCTTAGAGCATATGGTGTCAAAGGATGGGATTAGGCCCCTTCCTTATATTATCAGAGCAATTAAAGAGCAATTAACAGCCTACTAATGTCAAAGAAGTTAGACAAGTCAAGTATTTGAGTAGACATGTCCCTAATATGGCTCAGATAACCAGTTCACTTAATAATTTGTTGCGGAAAGATGTTGTTTGGACATGGCACAAGCCACAGCAAGAAGTTTTTTCAGAAAGGTGTTTTGGAGGTGTAATCTTTCACGAGCATGATAATGGGTTTAAAACCGTATTTTATTGTTCACATCGTAATCCGCGGCTGAACGGAATTATGAATAAAGTGAGGAGTGCACATGGGCTTGTGAGAAATTCAACAAATATATTTGCGGCCTGGACAGCTTTCCGCTGGTAACTGATCATAAGCCATTAGTGCTACACATTAATAAAACCCCAATTCGTTCTCAGAGACTTCTGCTGAGATAGAGAATATATGCCTCGCAAGTGTCTGGTAGTGTTTGATCTTCTCTCCAGATCTCCCTTAAATCTAGCTGAAACGCCTGACACAGAGCAAGAAGTGGTTGCATTGGTACAAGAGGTAGGTGCAAACTTTCCCACCAATGTGCTTAAATCTGAAAGTGACATAGATCCTACTTCGCACACAGCGATATCGTACACGTTGGCCGGCTGGCCAATATATCTGCTGGATGTAGGAAATGAATTTCGTGGCCTATACTCCGTATGCGGTGAACTTGGCGTAATAGATTTATTTATTTATTTGATTGGTGTCTTACGCCGTACTCAAGAATATTTCACTTATACGACGGCGGCCAGCATTATGGTGGGTGGAAACCGGGCACAGCCCGGGGGAAACCCACGACCATCCGCAGGTCGTTGGCAGACCTTTCCACGTATGGCCGGAGAGGAAGCCAGCATGAGCTGGACTTGAACTCACAGCGACCGTGGCGTAATAGACGGATTACTTGTGCGAGGCACACATATTGTAATACCGGAAGCCATGCAATCAACCATTCTTGAAAACATTGATCATTGGCATCAAGAGTTGAATAAGTGTGGTGAAAAGTCGAAACAAATGGTGTGGTGACCGGGATCAAATAATCATCTTGAAAGAGTTATTACAAACTGCGAGTTCTGTCAAGTTACACGCAGTGGTCGACGTCACGAGACACTGAAGTCTACTCCAATGCTGGAGAAGCCATGGCAAAAGATTGCCGCTGATCTATGCGATTTTAAAGGTGACAGTCATTTAGTTCTGGTTGATTATTATCCCCGTTGCATTGAAATCGCTCACTTGCCGCAAACCAAATCATCCACGGTTTTGCCTCTGAACTGATCGTATCCTTACAGATGCCGGAGCTATATTTAAAATTGTAAAAGTGGCTCTTAAAGTTTTAGTTAAAACATTTCCCTAGATGAAATGACTTAGAGGTTAACAATTACGGTTAATAAATGAAATCATCGACTAACGTTCAAATACTACACAATAATTTTAAAACGGATTCCAGTTATATGTTAAGATTTTTTTTAACCTCACACTACAAAAAAAATTATTTTGATACCTTAAGTTTGTATTATCAGTATTTACAGCTGCGCATATCCATATCCATTGGATATATGTGAAATATTATAAAATAGAAATAGCATCATCAAATAAAACGTTTTTTTAAAATTATATAACATACCACATTGTAACAGAACTTCGTGGCTGGTGCCCCAAAGAATGCCAGAATCTTCTCAAACGGGTTCAGTCCCCTGTTTTCATAAGGAGTACTGCTTGACCTACAAAACACGAGGTCATACCTTGTCCGAGCTTGACGAACGTATATACTGTTATATATTTTTCTTTTAACATTACGAAACAACACTGATTCATGCATACAAACATAGCTTAAATTGGAAGACTGGAGATGGGATACCACAGGACCACTGAATAATCCAGTGAACGGTAAATACTGCACCGTGTAAACCAAAACAGTTTCAAGAGAAACGTTTTCTATGAGATAATAGTAAATTATATAACTGATGCGCGTAAACATTAACATGAGATGAGGGAAAGTCATAGATAGGAAATGAGGGAGAATGGAATCGTAATAAAACACTTACTCATCAGACGATGACTCTGTGAAAGATCTTGGCAAGTTGACATCCTGTGACAATATAAGGATGGAGCATTTCAGTTAGAGTATACTAAAACGTACCAGACCTAACAATAGAGTATTTTCCCGACATTTCATTTAGAGTATACTAAAACGTACCAGACCTAACAATAGAGTATTTTCCCGACTCGGTGGAGAGTTGAGTTTAAGGTGTTTTGAACACTATTCTCTTGCGACCCAAATGTTCCACGTAAACATTTTGTCCACGAAACCCAAAAGCATAAATGAACATATTACGACTCAGCTTAAGTCCATGTTACTTTATTGGCGGGAAAGGATCTCTACGCAAAGACTGAAATGTATGTTTCGTCTATGATAATTGCACGATCTCAATAATACCTATCTACAGTGACCCAGGACCAATATCTATCAAAACAAAAACGTAAATTCTAAATCATCTTATCAGTCAATAAATTAACCAATCATAAAAAGTCTGCGGTGTTTTCAAAACCACTTGATTAAAATGTCAGTTTTACCTCCGTGGGTTTGTATTTGTCCGCCTGGATACTGTCCTGCTCCAAATCTCCCTTCATGGTCTTGAACTTCAGGCATGGATATATCAGCAGAGGACAGACCGCACACGGAAGCACCTGAATAAGATGGGAGGGAAATCCAACTTGTTTAATGTCCGATCTAAATCTTACGCGTCATATCTGACGAAATATCTGATATTACATGATTACTGAATTCTGTTATTACTCTAATTATTACGTGTATTTTACATAATTTAAAACCTTTGATTCAAATTATGAACCATGAAGATGGCTAATAGCAATCTCCAGTATTACATACGTTTTTGTAACTATTATTTGTATGGGTGAACATTATTTTACATTTGTTACGCTTACACCAACAGAAAACTTAGTAAACAGTAAATGTGATGGCAAAGAACTGTCGAAAGAAAGAACATACGTTTCTTGAATTCACTGTTAAAAATTATGCAATCAGTCGTAAATCAGTACATGAATTAATGTTTAC
The DNA here is from genome assembly GCF_032854445.1 of Liolophura sinensis. NCBI lineage: Eukaryota > Metazoa > Mollusca > Polyplacophora > Chitonida > Chitonidae > Liolophura > Liolophura sinensis. Next base: position 46,701,166 of record NC_088302.1, on the reverse strand, counting down.
GTCATTTGCGCTGACTCACCAAGTACCCGTTTGTGCTTTCTAGTTTGCCCCACCAAATGTCCTTGAACAGTTCCTGACATGCTGTTTGGGCGATAAACACTTTGTTCTTGGAGTTTATGGCGATATTGATGCAGTTTGTTTTCCCCCAGAACTGCATGCAACGGAGCAAAAGTCGCGACGTTTTCTCTTCGTTGTCTTCGTAGCATGTATTCAGCATCCCCACCGCCAGACGCTGGAAATCTCTGTAATACATTTACAACTAGAGCTAAATCACTAAATAAACCTCTAATGACGTAGTCGATGAATTTTACCTAATTAAAAATGCACAATTAGGTTCTTAACGCCGTACTCAGAAATGATTCAATCATACTGCACATTTCAGGTTTATGTGTGTGGATTGAACTAAATTTTCCACCGAGTCGGAGGCTATTGTTCTCCTGTCAAAGGTCATCTGACCGATTGACCAGCGAAAAATCTTGCTGGGACACCCACTACCACCTGCAGCCACGTATGACCATTCTGACAAACCATCACCCAGTCAGAGGAAAGGACGGGGATGGTGTGTCTGTGTGGCCGAGGGAATTAGCACGCCAGTGCGGCGCAATGACCCAGAAGCCTCTCATCAATGTGGTCGCTCATACTAACCTTCTCTCCGGCCGTACGTGGGAGGTCTGTGAGCAACTTGCAGATGATCGTGGGTTCTTTCGGACTCTCCCGGGTTTCCTCCCACTATAATGTTGGCGCCCGTCGTATAAATGAAATATTGTTGAGCACGGCGTAAAACACCAATCAAATAAAAATAAAAAAAATTATCACCCAGTAAGAAACTTGCTTGATATTATTCACCACACTAGTAAAATAAAGAAGGAAGTATGAGAAAATATCAATGTACATACAAAGCATTTTCCTGCAGTCTCTGTTTGACGTCGTTATCCTCCATTCTCCTCTGTAAGGCATTCAGCAGACTGTGAGCAACCAGAGCAGCCATCAGACTTTCCTGTGGGTTCAGGAAGCAGTGTAATGTTACTATCAATACAAATGTAAGCATTTGTTTGCATCTTTCCTGTATGCTAAAGCTAAATGATTTCATTTCGTTTTTCTAACTCTCTTTCTTCAATAAAATAGCCACTAGAGTAGTATACTATTTGTCTTTGGAGTGATGTAATATGGCAATATTGAGATAGAAGTAAGAACGACGTAAACATATTTACAGACAGCACACAAGTCTCTTCCTGAAAGAGTCGATTCTTTTTTTCACGTGTATTTGATTTCAAATCAACAGTACTTTACTTGTGTCATTAATATCAGGTTTATCAATGAGTCTGAGGGAATCCAAGTATACTCCATTAACGCCTGATAAAACGCCTTCTTTAAACACACGTCCTCGTCGGCACACTAGTCATGGTACTTTATTTTGAATTTGAATTTGATTTGAATGGTGTTTTACGCCGTACTCAAGAATATTTCACTTATACCACGGCGGCCAGCATTATGGTGGGAGGAAACCGGACAGAGCCCGGGGGAAACCCACGACCATCCGCAGGTTGCTGAGAGACCTTCCCACTTACGACCAGAGAGGAAGCCAGCATGAGCTGGACTTGAAGTCACAGCGACCGTATTGGTGAGAGATTCATGGGTCATTACGCTGTGCTAGCGCGTTAACCAACTGAGCCACGGACTCCCCCTGGTAGTTTGTAATTCCAAGTAAAACAGTATTATGATGACTCAATCAATGACCGCAAATAAGTCAATACACACGACTGATTCAATAATCCACACGTTAGCGACCATGAAAAAGAGACGAAGGTAAACTTACATGTCGCTTTTCCCAGAAAAGTTTGGCCATATCACATCTTCCCATTAAAATGCTCCAGATAAACAAATCTCTCTCTGGATCTTTCCGTTTGATGAGTGAAGCGTCTGGAAACAAAAGTTTTCAAATAAGTACATATGTTTTTCATACCTGCGGAGTTACTGTGCAGAAAACAGTGTTCTAACCTGTGAAAGCAGCGTTGCTTCCTCAAGTGACTTCAATCTAAAATCATTCCGGAATAAATCTTTGCGTTGAAACAGACATTCATATACCGGCTGTCAACCAAGATAGACGTTACGGGTCATTAACCACAAGGCTAATTCCTCAATCGACGTTAAACTCAAACTACCAAAATATATAAAGTACGAAAAACGACGTTATCTAACAAGCAGTCAACAGTTTTCAGTGATGAGGTAAAGATTTTTTTCTTCTTACCTGGTTGACTGTCGATTGGATTGAACTGCTTGTGACGCGCCTCTTCCAGGTAAACTGGCTGGTAATAATCACCCATCAGAGATTTAATCAGCCGTCCAATATCTTCCAATGTATAGGAGGCCTACCCCAAAAGAAAATGTAGACTTAAATAAACATATATAGTATGAGTGTGTCGGCAGTTTTTCCCGCCAAGGCGATTTACGAGCTACTGGATTCACACTCATTTGATCACGCGGCCTGTATTACAAAGGAGTGAGTGAGTGAGTGCTTGGGGTTTAACGTCGTACTCAACAATTTTTCAGTCATATGACGACGAAGGAATCCTTAGGGTGCATGTACGTGTAATGTGCCTCCTTGTTGCAGGACGGATTTTAGTGCTGCTTCACTGAGAAGGCAAGTAAGCCGCCCCGCCCGAGCCATTTTACTGATACGGGTCAACCAGTCGTTGCACCATCCCCTGAACATGCTGAACGCCAAGCGAGGAAGTTACAACATCCTCTTTTAAAGTCTTTGGTGTGACTCGATCAAGGATTGATCCTGGATCTACCGGTGCCGAAACGGACGCTCTACCAACTGTACTATTTTTCAGTCATATGACGACGAAGGAGTCCTTAGAGTGCAAGTAACGTGCCTCCTTGTTGCCGGACGGATTTCCAACGCTCTTTTATCTAGAGCTGCTTGGCCGAGACGACTTACCGAAAGCAAGTAAGCCATCCCACCGCGCCATTATACTGATACGGGTCAACCAGTTGTTGTACTTCCCTTTAATGCTGAATGCCAAGTGAGGAAGCTACAACTTCCTTTTTTTAAAGTAATAGGTGTGACTCGACCCAGGACTGACCCTGGATCTCCACTACCGAAGCGGTATTACCCATACCAGATATATAATCAACGAATGTGACTTTACACCACAGCGGCCGTTTTAGGGCTGAATAGAACCATTATTAGCGTTTGTTTTCGTTCTTGATGACCATCGTCGAAAGCACGGCGTAAAACAACGATCAAATAAATAAATAAATGGATTATTGCTTAAAACACCATACTCATTACTGTTCTAGTTGTATGATTGCGATCAGTTTTATGGGTGGGAGAAACCGGAAAATCAGGAGGATATTGTAACACCACTCCTGTATTATCTCAGTCATGAAATGGGCACTCCCGTCAATAGTTAAACGTCCAAAACAGGAGAGCTGAGAAGTTTTCAGTGATGCCGTAAACACGCTGTTGATGATGTCCTTGAGTAATCCATATTCTGTTTCCAATCCGACCCTGTAGTATCCAGGTCGTACATGTTTCGAACACTATGATGTATTTCAGTTGACCAGTAACTAAAACTGTTTATCGGCCCTTCGTACCGAGCAACAGATACGTTGCCAAACGTTGGTTTTATGGTTACTATTACTGTAACATCGATGAGGTTTGGCTGATAAAATTATTGCCAGGGTTTTCTTGCCTTTCGTAATGGCAATTCCGATTTCTGGCCAACTTCAGTATAATGTCATTAAGCCGAACATAACCATGACGTCATGATGCTAGCTACATGAAAAAGTTACAGCCATGTTTTGCAAAACCTTGCATTGACATTATTAGGCATTAAACTCCTATCCTTAGAAAAAGAGTTTAAATCCGAGTAAACCATCAATTTGAGTTTTAACAAAGAAAATTCTAAACTACACAAGCAGCCATGCGGCTATATCTAGCCCTAGTAAATATACTTAAATTACCCGCCGGAATATTGTTTTGTGCATCCGAGAAATAGTAAGGTACATACCTTCACTTCTGTCGGACGAAGTTTTCGTAACTGAATATGTACAAGAGATCTTTTTGACGTCTACAACAAAGTAAGGTAAAAACAGGTACACAGTTTACAAAAAGAAAACGTCTTATATGTTCTAAATCCGGAGGTCGTAATAGAAATTAATATACCAATCGTTAACCACAAAAGACTAGAACATATAGGGTAAACCAGAACATATAGGGTAAACCGCGTAATTCATGATTTGCCATTCGCACTGCCATTCAACGAACATATGTCTCAGCTGTGCTTTGATTACATCTGTTTATATACCCAGTGTGCTGATATCATTTAATACGATCGAGATACTGCCCCAAGTTTTGATTAGGCATAATTAGCTACAATTATGAACTACAAAACCCAAGATTTTGTTCCCTGTTTACTAATTCTAATTGGGTTTGATGGAATATCCTTGACTTACTATGGATTGTATCATAGATCATCACATAACATCAACCAAGCGCTACAACACTCTACAGGACCATCCATAAGAGCGATGAAATTTTGTATGATCTCGCAATGATAGAAACTAAGTAGACATCTGTACATATAAAGGTAATGCTCTAAACGTGAAGCAAAGAGGGCAACCATTTACACTTGCAAGTGCTTACTGTATTGTATAACTTCAGAAGAATCTCCTCAGTAAGGAAATCCGACAGATTAACACCGCTCTGCAGGAACAGTTTCACGAAGTCTACACGATCCAGCTGTATGGCTGCCAACAGCACGTCATCCAGGCTACCAAGCTGTCGACAAATACACAATACAATGATGGTATATAGTACAGGGTCCAGCTGTACGGCTGCCAACAGTGCCTCATCCAGGTACCAAGCTGTCGGCAAATACACAATACAATGATGGTATATAATACAGGGTCCAGCTGTATGGCTGCCAACAGTACCTCATCCAGGCTACCAAGCTGTCGACAAATACACCATACAATGATGGTATATAGTACAGGGTCCAGCTGTACGGCTGCCAACAGTACCTCATCCAGGCTACCAAACTGTCGACAAATACACAATACAATGATGGTGTATAATACAGGGTCCAACTGTATGGCTACCAACAGTACCTCATCCAGGCTACCAAGATGTCAACAAATACACAATACAATGACGGTATACAAAACAGGAACAGCTGTATGGCTGTACCAATTCCATATACACGTTACCATGGAACAAGGTTCAGATCCTCGAGAATAAGTATATGTTCATCATAAACCAAATAGGCCCTATGGCATTTTCATGAACAGGTAGGGTTAGATTTATTTATTTATTTTCTTGATTGGTGTTTTAGGCTGAACTCAAGAATATTTCACTGATGCGACGGTGGCCAGCATTATGGTGAGAGGAAACCGGGCAGCGCCCAGAGGAAAGGGTTAGATTTAAGGTACTGAGTTATTAACACACGTTCAATAAATCTGCCTGTGTGACGTCGAGTTGTTCGGGGCAAATGGTACAAAATATCACTGATATGAAGGAATAGAGAACAAAGATATGTGATTTGAGATATTAACATAAGTGTCGAAACACATATTTGTATACCAGCTGTCAGCCATACTAGACGACCATTTTCCAAAACAACGTTCAACTCAAACCACTAAAGAACTATAAAAGTATATGAAGTGAGAAATTAGAACAGATGTACAGAAATTATAGTGCTGTAGAGGGTCTTTTCCTCAGTTCCTGGCAATTTACAATTACAAAGTCACATGAGTGACAACCAACGATAACAGTTTACCTTCCAGGTTCTGTCGTCTGTAAATATGTCAGTTTTGGCCACGTCTACCCGGTTCCAGATGAGGGCCAGTCTTAACTGTTCAATGAAGTATTCCTGATTGGCTGAAATTGTGGAGATATTGTTTTAATGTAGTGCTAACTGAGATGGCGACTTCCTTTAATGATGGAGATAGTCAGTAAGGGCAAATAGGCAATTAACCTAGCGCCATTAACTTTCTATCAGAACTAGATCACATCAACATTATTTTCACATTTAAATCTATGGGCCGAAACACACAACGCATCATGTAAGCTCACGAGAAATAAAAAGAAACAAAAAACTGTCAGTGCCACATTATACCCGAATAGGTTATTGCATACTAGAACTCTTGAACAAGCCTCAAGAGACTTAAATCTATTGCTTACAGGCGTGAGCTGAGACATCCAGCAAGCGTTTTCTTTTGTATGAAAGAAACATTTTTAAGCAAAGAAACATGAAGCAATACAGTACTAAGAAGTAAACAAGCAAAAGCAAAATATGCTTACCTTTGAGAAGAGCCTTGAGTATGGCTAGATCTATGTCCTTGGCGGAGTTGTTAGAATCCAATGTGAATATGGTCAGAAGGTCAGGAAACTGCAGACAATGCTTTATCCAATCAACGTACTGGGACACCTTGTCTTCCCGTCTTTGTCTAAACGTTTCCTCAAGCATTTGGCATACCTCGAGTTCCGTTTTTTCTGACATCACGCGAACTGTCCTGTAACGGTCAAGTTTCAATTCATTAATTAGCCCTTGACTTTTGTATCAATTTTAAAAGGGGGTAGAGGCAACAACAGTATGGCATACTGTTTGGGAGACAAAATGCTTGGAATAAGAATGTAACAGGTATTCAAACAAGTGTTTTAACAAATCTGACAAACGGTTCGTTTTTCTTTAATGTAATATATTTTTAGGAAAGATTTGTTTTTCTTGAAACTCTGTGATTTCCTCAATGCTAAATATTTTAATTTCAGATCTTGAAGATTTTAAATTTTTTACAAAAACTTCCACCCATGGTCCATTTCAGTTATGATCAGAACTAATAATAGGTTCTCAAAAAGGTAACAGGAATAATTTTGAAAAGCTTAAAAAATCTGCTGCGAAGTACTATTCATTTATTTATCCGATTGGTGTTTTACGCCATAGTCAAGGATATTTCACTTATACAACTGCGGACAGAGTGTTGCCAGAGAGATAAACGTTAGTTACCTTTTGGATGCATTTCCGGCTCTGTCAGTCTCTTCTATGGTGTGCTCTTCAGCATGTTCATACGCAAAAGCTAGTACATTTGCCGCCCTCCCGGATCCCTGCAATAGGAATTTCTTTCTTTCTTTCTTTGATTGATGTTTAACACCGTCCTAAGAACATTTCACTTATACGAGGAAGCCAGCATTATGACGGAAGGAAACCGGGTCCGGTGGAAACCATTGACAATTGCCAAGTTGCTGACTCCCTTCCCACGTATAGAGGGAAAGCCAGCATGAGCTGGACTTGAAGTCAGAAAAAGTGTACATCTATAATTATACTGGTGTATTGGTGAGAGGCTGTCTTGCGCGTAACCGCTCTGCATCGGATGTTCCCCTGCGATATGTCCAATACGTTCTCATAGTTAAACGTGCTACGTCACACCACCTTCACCAATCATAAAAAATGCGATAACCAGATCTTTCCTTATTGCTTTACCTCTGATTTTTAATATTATGCAGAGTGTCAAAAATTACAAACCGCGACTATAAGGGCCGGTGTCTTTTTCTGTACAGAGCTGTATACGGTCTGTAGAGTGCCAGGGCCTCCCTCCACAACTACCAGGATGATGGACGTCAAGACGCCTTGCTCTGTAGAATGAAGGACATGGAAGCTTTAGCTGGACTAATAATCGTATTGATGAAATATGCGTATAGTTTACGATGAAACCTGACGGCTCTTTAAAACGTTAATTTCAAAAGTTATATCAACTGCTTCACTAGGCACTGGTTTCCCAAGCCATGCTTCGTGCACCTATAGCACCCATCTATGAAGGTGAAACGATCTTGATCAAAAGGACACTTGCATTCTTCATTGGACACGACTGCAGGAAACCAATCTGAAGTTCACGAAAAGTCCACACAGATAAGAAAGGAAATTAAGGTAGACACCGACTCTTAGGGATTACAAGTTATAATTCATCTGTAAAACACGCCAATGCAATGTGGAAACGCAAACTTAGCCTTATGAAAGCATGAATATATTTGCAATGACGCCTCAGAGTAAATAAATAAATCCACATGCCTTTACTCCTCTGGGCGATGGTCATCTCCAATCTTGCCCGGAAGTCGATCTCCACGCCAAACTGATGCTGTGTCCCGTTGTCCACGAGGATAATATGGGAATGGTTACAATCAATGGGGGCTTCAAGCTTCCCTGGGGTCAGTGCTATACGGTACCGGGCCACATCCTGTGATTTTAACAAAGAGAATACTGTTAGCTGGATCCTTCTAGACCCTCTTGGCGGTAGAGAAAGACGGTGAAAGTTAAATGGTCTGAAAGACCTTAATTATTGTTTCTTGTTTATTTATTTTATTGGTGTTCACACCGTACTCAAGAATATATCCTTTATTACAGCCATACGTGTAACAGCCGTTAGCCAAAATGAACCTCCCAGGTCAATAACTGCACGACCAATTTCCAAAACGACGTTTAACACAAACCACCAAAAGAACTAAGAAAGTTCATAAAGTATGAAATTCAGAAGAATTCACACAAAGACAAGCAGTAAACAGTTTTACATGATGTAGAAAATAATAATGTCCTAGGCGAATTAATGAAATCAGTACTTAAAGAAAGCTGTCAACAGTTGTTTGAAAGGCGCTATGAATGTTCTACGCGAAATGATAAAATCAGTATAAAAAGCGGTCAATAGTTTCAAAGTTTCAAAACAGTTTTTGACGCCTTTTACATTGTCGAAATGCTTCTGGTGGTCGTTTCACGGTAATCTCTTTTCTCTGTTATATTTGATTTTGCTCTCGTCAACCTCTTGTTCATCGTAACATGTTTTTACAGGAAACATAAAGATTATCTGTAAATAGCCATTGTCCAATACAAAACCTATCAATTCGTTACATTGCCTTCTTCCATATAAACAGTGTATCAAAAGTAAGTCAGGTCTCAAACTGTGTTTGTCATTTACCAAGATATTTCCCCAGTCGCGAAATTTTGCCCACAGTATTTCGGTAATCACGTCAACACACTGTAGCAAGGATTACCATGTAGATACCAGTGTGCCCCAATGCGCATGCGCAAATGCATTATCGGTCGGATTTTGAAAATTTTACAAACAGATTGAAGATGGCAATGAAATTCTTTTTATGGACGTCAATGCTCGTTAGAGTTATAAATGTCTCCTTTGAACATGATGGCATTGAGCCAATTTCCCAGATCTTAATCCCATTTTTGAACTTTTGTGGAACTAGTTGAATCAAGTGGCGCATCGCCGTGTTACGATGGTATCCAATCTTGATGACGTTAGACAACTGCTTCAGGAGGAATGTTGTCATCCCTCAAAATTCGATCACATGCCTCATTAACACGATGCGAGCGAGATGTCTCAGAGTGATACACAAGCTTGGTGGTTATGTCAGGATTTTAACATTATCTGTTCATACAGGTAGTAAAAATAATCTTCAATTTGTTTGTAAAATTTTCAAAATCCGACCGATAAATGTGTTTGGGCATGCACATTAGAGCACATCTGTATCTACAGGGTAATCCTTGCTACAGCGTATTGACTTGATTACTGAGCTGCTGTGTGCAAAATTTCACATCGATTGGACAAATGTCTTGGTTAATGTCAAACATTGTTTTGGGTGGGAGTCCTGATGCACTGTTTATTTCTATCTACGCACCTTAGGGTTTACAAGAGATTCTTTATTCATGATACATCCCCACGTGGCAATTCCAAGAGCGACAACTTTGTTTTGAGTTGACTGTCCCATAGCTAAGTCTCTAAAGGCCTCTCCAACGTATTTCATAACACCTGTGTGGGTGCCGCCTGAGGTAATCCAAGCATCTACAACAACAATAAAACATCATCAGCTAAATAATATGAAACACTACAGTATGGACAGTAAAACCAAAGTAGCAACAAGAGTGTTATAGCCGACAGACGGTCAAACGTGTCCGATAAAACCAGTTCTCTTGTCAGTTTGTCAAAGTTACGGATTTACTCTAACTGTTTCTGTAAATACATAAATTGTAACAGCATGACTTAAGCAGAATTTGGTAAAAATGGGGTAACATTATCTGCATTACATTAGACATCACTGGCCTAAAATTGCTCAGAATGCTGTGTTTACCCAAATAAATGTTCTTCTTCTCAGTCTTCCACATCAATTGGGACTTTTTTGTACAGAGGTTAGGTTGATTTTATTGGCCAATAACGACAATAAAGACAAAACGTTATAGAGTGTAAAGACCAAACTTTCGGAAATTTCTTATTCCATTCGAATGCAAAGTAACAAAGAAAGTTGACTGCTATGTATACAGCTACTATTAAAAAGTGAACATACAAAATGAGTGGTAGAGATTGCAGAAAAAGAGAAAAAATTTCAATTCTAGGCTTACGCGCTCAATACTCGAGATTAATCTACAAGATGGGTTAAGTTTGTTAATTACATAAATATACATAAATATATTTACATGATTGACATGATTAAACTTTGGATTAAATACAGATATTTGTGGCTCAGCCACTGATTATTCAGTGTGTATTCAACACATATTCGCAGCATTTTCGAATAAGGCAACCGTATGCCTAGGTGGGAATGTCTGTCGGTAACCTGCGAGTGGTCGTGGGTTTCCCCCGGGCTCTGTACGATTTCCTCCCACCATAATACTGGCCACCGTCATATAAGTGAAATATTGTCGCGAACGGCATAAAACAGCAATCAAATAAATAAATAAATAAATAAATAACGCAACATCGAGTCCAAAATGTAAGCTACATTGTTTTTTGTGTAGGACCACCCTATATATGGACTGGTTTCCTCGGGGTAATCGGAAAGATACAAATGAAGAAATGTGCAGACTGACGTGACAAAAATGATTCAGGTGCCAACTACAAACTCACCTGTGCTGAGTGCCGCTTTTATAAGGCCTTTCCGGAAGACCTCTTTCAGCCTAGGAGTAAGATGGAAGTGCTTAGCCCCGCCCGTGACGGAGATAATGAGGTGAGGAGGTTTGAGTTTCCACACCCGGGTCATAAGGTCCCAGACCTTGTTAGCGTCCGTCTCTGCGTCTACACGGACATACTAGGAACAAATGGAAGGACAATGCAGGTGCTGGCGAATTTTTCGGATAACTCAACAACAAATGGCATTCGCCAGTAATGAGGACGCCACCCATGCTGTAGCCAAAACATGTTTTAACCCCAAGATCTCGATTCTTATTAATTTGTTGTACGATACAGTCGTCGATTCCGATATTCATATAATAATATTTAACATAATGAGTACAATTTCCTTACAAATGTTCAACATAACCGACTAAAGAACTGAGAAAGCAAATAATATTTCAGATTTTATTTTATTTCGTAAATTAATAATCAAAATGACGCAATGTCACAGTTTTTAAAGATGATGGAAAGTGTCAAGGAAAGTAAAATTTAATGTAATCTGTATTAAACTCGTATAGCATATTGGATTATATGTCTTTAATCACCCAAAACGTGTAACAAGAGTTTGATTGCAACTCTTCATATATCCATGTAACGTGGTGATATCATTTAATAGAGCTGATGCAAATACATCCCCTAACTTCGGTTCAAGTGGAATTAAACACTATTAGTTCAGAACGCCAGAGGTTATGGACATTCCGTCCATATCTATCAACAAAAGAATTATAATGACCGTAAAGTTTAAGAAATTTAGAATGAAGGCGTTTGGGGGAATATCCTGTGACCAGTATTTGTAGTAATCAGTCATTGTGACGTTGACTTAAACCGTGACGTAACACACACGCCATCTAACACGTGACTCAACGTGAGATATGTACATGTACAGGCTATATGCAATAAGGTTTGGTGTCTTGCTATGCAAGTGAATGCAATCCATGATTCTCTATACATGTATGTCATCGTAAACCTTCTGGTAATATTCCTTGAGCAGTAATCAGATAGCCCCGGTTACCGACTTGCAGAATTCGAAGAAATGGTAAGTGCAATTTAGAGTTTATTAGAGTTTTCAGTCGACAAGAGGCATTCCACTGGTTTGCACTGCAAAGCGCACCATGTGAATGCAGTTGACTTTCTCTTCACCGAGTTCAGTTCTTACCTTGGCGTACTTTTGGCTAAAGCCAACGAACTGCATTTCCCCCACAGCATTTGTAGGTATGGGTTTGGTATGCTCCTTCTGGTTCCAAATGTTTGGAGCTCCCAGAGCTGTTGTTGTTATCGCACTTTCTGAATGTTGTGATCGATTATAGCCACAGTAACATAGAGGGTCATCTCTGTAAATGAATTTAAATAATTTGTATTATTTGTTTGTCGGTAAATCCATATGTAAATCATACGATCATTCCTCGGCTGTTAAAATGTATGATTTGAAAGTATTTTAAACTTACTTGTATTTACATAATGACGGATAATCAATGATTAGTATTACCTATGTCATATCGATGTATCTTTTTTTATTAACATTCCCGTCTTACGTTGCATGAGAGACATTATTTAACTTGTAGATCTTGTTATCTAGTTCCATGAATAATTGGTATTTAATGAAATCGGGAGGCTCTAAAATCCCTTGTTGGGGGTTGAGGCTGAACCAACAGAAAGAAGCATATTAACCCCTCGGCTACAGGCTGCAACCCCCTCCCTCCCTCCAATGAAAACAACATAGATAACTGATGGCTAAGCTAAGGATCAGACAGTTGTTTACACTGGCGCTTCAATGCATGTCCGGCATGAGTCAGGTGAAATCTTCTTTTTCCCAAAACACGACAAAAGTGAAAAAGGACGTGTCTTGCTGAATGAATGACACCAGTTACCAGCCAGTCAAATTTTTGGACGTGACGGTGTGAATGGAGAGCAAATTTACGCAGCGTTGAACCATACGATTACAACCGAAACATTTGCGTGCCCATCACTTCTTGCCTCCAAGGAGTGCGCGTTCGCTGTGGGGATTGTCTCCTTAATGTGTTGAAATCTTACATGTATTACCCGGAAGTATCGGACTAACACTCCTCCTAACTGGTGTCTTTCTTACGCTTTCCGCGATTTGGTTGAGCATGGGATACCGTGATTATCTCCCTTATATATACTGAATAACGAATTAATATGTCCTCTTGAATAGACACAAACGAACGTGTCATCTTACGCCACATCACTGGAGCATTCTGTGTATAGCCATGCGTCATATTAAAGTGTATGGCCTTTAATCGCCTGGACATAAAAAGGAAGACATTTGTATGGCTGTAAAAATAGAAATTGAACAAACATACGAATAACTTCCCTCTTATAGATAAAAGAGAAGCAAAGGAAAAGTGCCGTGTAATTCAGTCATAAAAGAGTCTGTGTTCAGACTGTCTTATTCCAACCTGTATAAGATTGCATGAAATTTAAAATGAACAAAAAAAGAATCTTAAACATGCTATTCGGAACTTACGAATTATCCCCGGGCTTCTGCACAAACTTAACACAGATTCGGCACATCAGATGGGCTTTCTCAGCCCAAGCCTTGGGGTTGCCCTATTCACAAGAAATAAACACATACGTCAGATATGTATATTTCATTGTTACGGCCAATAGGGATAGAAATTGTCAAAATGAATAAAGCATCTGTAGAAAGGCCATTGAAAACAGTGTCTGAAAACATTTTTTAAGAATCACACAACTTTTTTCCATATTTTTATATTCAGCTCTGTATAAAATTCTTGTGAATTGCACTCATGCAATGCATCAGTGTGCCCCCCTCCCTAAAAAAACAACAACAAAAAACCAAATCTAACACAATATACCTGCTTTAGTCGCTTTGATGCGATTGACTACAAACTTTATGAATATGGCCTACAAAAAAAATATGGCCGACCATACCACAAAAATTGACTGCATTAAACTCAACGAAAAAAGACAATTTCAGAAACAGCTATGAATCGCCTTTCTAATAATACATATTTAGTTTCGACAGTTTCTTAGCTTTTAGGAGACCATTTGAGACCAAGTACATGCATTTCCGTCGGTAAAAGTTATTTTCAAAAGCTTTCTAACTGTAAGCCCAATCGGCATTTCAGGCGTCTCGTGAGTTCACGCGAAACACGGTGGGATCTCTCGCAAACTAACGCAGGAAATAGGCTGATTTTGCTAGATTCTCGATGTTAAAACATATAATAAAATCACGTCTTTTAGTCGCGGCAGTCCGCGAGAACTTCCATCTTGTCTCGCCTGAGTCTGTGTAAACTCCCGATACCCATGAAATGTCGATTGGGCTTATTTTTCTTGATCAGGTGATCTCCTTTGTCAAAAAGAAAGAGTGACACATTAAGGTTGTACGGAATTTGGAAAACTCGGACACAGTTTTATCATTAATACAGGAAACGGAAAAAAACATTCGTATATCAATGGTTTATCCTGACCAATAAGTGTAAGACCAATTTCCAAAACAACGGTCAGTACAAACCAACAAAGAACTAAGACAGAAACAAGTAAGAAATTAGGATGGATTCTCGCGAAGAGAAGCAGTCGACAGTTTTCGATAATAGTGAAAAACGAAAGGAAGGCCACAATATTAATGATAATTCAAATCGTGTACCAAGCTAATATATAAGGTGTCCTTAATCAAAATATGTACCTCAGTTGCGTTTTGATTGCAATTGTTGATATGTCCCACGTGGGGGATTTATTCCACGATGTATATTCATCTCATAGTGATAATAAACATGCTTTATTTTGGGAAAAATGCAAACTTCAGAGTGGGTTAGGGAAATCTGATACTAACAAGTTGCCGATAACAGCTACCTATGTACATAGTATAGATACATCTTTCAACATAGTTTTAAACATTTTTATGTAGTTTTCTAATATCACTTGTGGGTGTCATTTACAGGCTTCTGTGTATCACATGCCTGATATTAAAGTGTATGGCCTTTAATCGCCTGGACATAAAAAGAAAGAGACTCGTATGGCTGTAAAAATAGAGATAGAAATTGAACAAACATACGAATAACTTCGCTGTTACAGATAAAAGAGAAGTAGAGGAAAAGTGCCGCGTATTTCAGTCATAAAATAGTCTGTATATTCATACATACGTATATGTATATTCATCTCATAGCCCAGTGATAATAAATATGCCTTGTTTTGGGGAAAACACAAACTTCAGAGTGTATAAGGGAAATCTGATACTAACAAGTTGCCGATAACACCTAACCATGCGCATAGTATAGGAAGGGCTCCTGCTACCACCCTGTGCGTGACGAACACTGTACTTACAGATCTCAGTATCACGCAATAGACTACAGCATGCAGAGTAAACCAAAGCAGCAACGAAACCGTGATAGCGGACAAATGCGGCTATTTTTCGGCTTACCTCTGTATAAAGGGTTCTAATGGATGGAGTAAATTTGACATGGCGTGTTGTGGTGTGAAAATCGGTTCGGGGCAGAAGAGAGTATGGTGGAGCTGGTGTTGGTTGTACTTGCACAGGCCCCTTTGATATACTTCAACGCAAGAATATAATTGCTCTTTAGAGACCCAGTATGTATAATGGTACTTGTAGAAAATTACCTTGAGAGAAAGCAAAAACATTTCCACAGTTTTCTACTTGTTAGTTTCTCAAAGTCTAGTATCGATCCTTCACACTGGCGTCAATATAACAAAAGCTCTGAGTGATTTAAAATTTTTTGTACATCGTCATCATGGGAAGAAATATGAACGAAAATTAGAACAGCGCAGACCGACCTCGAAGTCAAACCGTGCACGTTTTCTCTTGGGCTTCGAGCCGCTTAAATGGTCCTGAACCAGGGTCATTCCGTTATGTTCGCCTCCCTTCTTGGTGGCATCCGTCATGCTCATTTGATTCAACTCTATATCCTCCTCTGACGTCATCTCTCTGAAAAGAACAAAAAACCATCCAAACCATTACAAAAGCCTAAAGGATACAGCGCTAACCTGTAGGCCTGGATAATAAGATTGGTAGATGTTGTTGAGAATGAATGAATGAAGAATGATTATGGATTAACGCCACTTCAGCCATATCGTGACGATGTTATTTAGATAGTGGTTTTAAATGCATTTTCTCCTGATAGCACATTCTGGTGAAAACTGGGTGAGACATCTCCGGGTAACGAACCCGGGACTTACGTTGTCATTGTTAGGCACCTGATCGTCAGCAATATATGTAGCTGTTAACCGTCTGGACCATTCGACTAGCAGGCTCGTCACCAAAAGCTGGAGGCGCAGCTTACTGGTAGGCCTTACGGCGAACATGCATTAGTAAGCATCTAATTATCACAACGGTCGTCGTCATATGACTGAAAAATTGTTGAGTACGACGTTAAACCCCAAGCACTCGCTCACTCACAAGGGACACAACTCCCTTAGCTGGGTGTCACAGATTGGTAGATATCATTAACGACGGGATATTATTTAACAGTACTGTTGTTAATAGGATTACACTATTTGGATATAGCATGGCTTTTAGCGCTGATAATTGTCGGAGAGTAACTATAATGAAGTTATTATCGCCCATATTTTCTCGTTTCACATGTAGGCCTTTGCCTGGCCCAGAATGCTTAAGTTACAAACAGAATCATAGCTGGTGTGAGCGCAAATATCTACATTTAAAAGTACTTGGTGTGTCGCCTATGATTACAATGTTGAGATCCGGATGTTGACTGACGCACGTATTCGACACATAAAGAGTTCACATAGTTCCGGTATGGTTTACTGCATACGTGTGTACATATTTAGCGCTGAATAACGACATGTATAAGTGTTTATATGTCTCTAGTCACTTGTAGAACCTACCTTCAAATCGGTGTCAAAATTCCCGCATCAATAAATGACAAGTGGTAAATGTACGAACTACAGGGCATCCAACTCGCCCTATACTTACGGCTCTGACTTGTCTAACTCCTGGTGGACGAGTGAAAACCGAGCCTGCGTTTGCCTCATACTTGTTTGATAACCGATCTGTATAGGTCAGTGGAGGGAGGAGGGATATGGTGGGAAATTCCGTCCATGTGGTTCAGGAGACTAACTCGTTATTTATATTGTTCCCGGATACGGGCTGAAACCGGCCTACCATACAAAGTGTACACGACGTTCAGAAATATGTAGACCGGGCATGCACTATGCTTTAATATATCGGTCACGCCTGGGCGAGTCCATTCTGCCGTCAACATTGAGTCGGGTTTGATATACAGCTCTTTCACGCACTTCAGTTAAATGTGTTACGTCTATACACATGTTAAGTATCCAGAAAGCACACAGGTCTAACCTCTGCGATGCGAAACAGATATGTGTTTATAAATGGTTTTATGAAAACTCGTATCACTAACTGAACTGACTAATGACTGACTAACCCAACTGAATGAGTTCAAGAAAACTCCCTGGTGAAATGTAGCGGACAAATTACCAGCTACAGACCAAAAGCGAAAGGACAGAGACGGGCTAAGAATTATACGTTTTCCCGTTAGAATTGTACGTCAGAATAAAACCCGAACTGAGGTAAACTGACAAGAGATCGGATTCCACCGGCTCTCTATGCTGCATTTTTTAAATATATTATCTACGTGTCACCGAATGGCTGAGAGGGCAATGTCTGATCGATTAACCGACTGTATGGGGTCAGAAACACTTTCGAATTAATCAAAGGAATCATGGAAAGGGTATCCCAGGATTACAGGCAAATGTACATCCCGGTTTCATCCTACCATAATGGTCGTACAAGTGTAATATTCTCGAGTTTGGCGCAGAACATCAATCAAAAAAATAAATAAATAACAAATGGACAGCTGTCAGATTTGATCTCATGATCAGAGATATTAGGAGGTTGGGATATGTTGTCCTGCTCCGCCTGAGATGGGATGATAATTCCTGTTTATAAGGGAATATGAAAAGTCCTTTTTGATAGGTCTACAAAGTGTACCTTGCATGGAATGCGCATGAATAGAATATATATAGGCCCATGGTGAGCTGCTCACTGATATTAGAATGAGCAGATTTGTGAAACTTACACCCTTTACCGAAGAATTGTGGGTAAAAGCTTGAACATTATATAGGTGTCGTTTCCGAGGAAAATCGTGTCATTGTGAGTAAAATGGTCTGAAGCAGAGTGCTTTATGTTTGCAATTCCAATGACTGTGGTTGAATTTGTACGTATAAAAATGTCTTAGTTTTCAGGCTTAAACAGCACGGCGTTTACCTTGCTCTAGGTACAGTGTTTACTTTGCCAGCATTTCAATAGTTGTTTAATCTAAACTTTACATCGAGCGAGCGAGTTGTTTAATCAGAGGTCAGCGTGGGGGGATATCAAATACATGTCATCTGATACTTCGGTCTTTCGTGTTAATCGACTGCAGTTGAGGTTCGCGGTGTCGGATATTTTGATGATGTGAACGCAAACATTATTGATTGCGAATTTGAAATATGGGTAGTATAATTTCCAAAATATTCCTGGACCCATATAAGCAAATAAGTAAATAAATAAATGAAAAACCATTTTTTACTAAAGACTAAATACACATGTGTGTATGAATTATTTGGTGAAACACGGAAACTCATAATCTGCAGTCAAAGGCATAGCGCTTGGAGCAGTGGATATAAAGGTTACTTTACGTTATTGAAGAAGATTGTCTATGATAATGATTAGGTCGTTTTTTTTCTTTTTTTTTGTCATTTGGGCTTTATCAAACTTTCTCCTAACATGTGTTCAAAAGACATGTTCATGAACTGAAACAAAACATATACCCCTGTGAACGTCGGCATTCTAAATGACGTCACACATCCGGCAGAACCTGTCGTCTTCTCCGCACCTTCAACAGATTCCTAGCATTCCAACTAACGTCGGGCAGCATACGATTTGTCGAATTATTCAAATCGTATGAAATATATCGCATTGGTCATATTTACATTTGAAAAGTGAAATTGGAAGAGTCGATACGACAAATAGGGAGCGGCTTTCACTGAATCTGATAATGGCTTTGTGACTGGCATTATTTTCCTGCTCGCAGTTCTTTTGGAGAGAATGAACTGGTTTAACATGAAAACTTTCTATTTTTACACAGGGTCCACGTGTATATAATTGAATGAATTCGTAAAATTATTCAGTCAGATGACGACGAAGAGTCAGTATCATGTGTTTTCTTATTGCAGGACGAGTCCATGCTGCCAAAGTGCTGCCACCACTGAAGTATCATGCCGAAGGCTCCAGACATGACACCCCACCCTAACATTATACTAACACCGGGTCAACCAGTCATGTTTCCTTGCTTAAACTCCTCAGTGCTGAGCGCTGTGCAGTCCGTTGTTCATTCTCACTGTGTAGTCTGTTGTTCATTCCTGCTGTGTAGTCTGTTGTTCATTCTCACTGTGTATTCTGTTGTACATTCCCGGTGTAGTCTGTTGTTCATTCCCCAAGCAGTCTGTGGTTCATTCCCGGTGTAGTCTGTTGTTCATTTCCCGTGTAGTCTGTTGTTCATTCCTTATGTGTAGTCTGTTGTTCATTCCTGAGGTGTAGTCTGTTGTTCAATCCCAGTGTAGTCTGTTGTTCATTTCCCCTGTGTAGTCTGTTGTTCAATTCCCATGTAGTCTGTTGTTCACTCCCCGTGTTGTCTGTTGTTCTTTCCCCGCGTAGTCTGTTGTTCAATCTCTGTGTGGTCTGTAGTTCATTCCTCCCTTTGCGATGACGATTTTTGGGCAACGTGATAATGTACTTAATATGTATGCATTAAAAGAAAACTATAGTTATGTCAGTTTGAACTGGAAGCGCCACTGCCCAGGAGAAGATACCCTATTCAGAAACTAGTTGACTAATGTCATCAAAGGCTTTAATTTGTCAACCTCCGATATCAATATAAATGCAAACAGTATATAATATTTATGACTGTTGGCCAAAATGAGAATCGTTAACGTTCTGTGTTCTTAATAACCCTATAATAATTTGGTCACTCTCGTTCTCTTTCATGTTTACAATGTGGAGCCTTGCACTCTTATCAGCCTTATCAGTAAATGCCTTGACTGTCCGTGAACTGGAGACAAACGGAACAGAAAAGATCGGGGTGTTAGACATGTCCAGTGAAAGTGCATCTTTGCATGCGAATGTTACTGAAAGCAACCTGATTATTAGAGGTGCACTTTGTAAGATGGCTAATATAGCATAGCTGCATGAACAAGAATTCCCCTGGTGTACTAAGCATCCCAGAGGCCTGGTCCCTTAACATTCCTTTCATGTGAAGCCAGTATTAAATGTTATGACAATACTGTTTTCTGAGTTATTCTAGACAAGCCTACATCTTAAACATTACAATCAACATCACTGCATATTTTACCCAGTTTGGCTTAAAGCATTTACATAAACAGTCTAATAAAGCCTTAAATGAAGTAAATTCACAAGAGGCTTTCAGCCTTTCAGTAGCTAAACTGAGCTGCTAGGAGTTCATCAATTCATTGTGCAGCTTTTGAACTTTTTAAGACTGTTCAGTACCGAATCAGTGGATGATGAAAAAGGAACGGCAGGCCAGGTAGGCAAATAGAGTTATCCCCCATTTTATTCAAGAGAACGCACGTAATCACGGATTTTCTATACGTTTAACCAGATTGACAGTAACTTATTTTAAGTGTTACTGTAATATATAATTCTTTACGTAGACGAACACGTTAAATCCTGATGTGCAGACAACGTTTGTGAACAGTTGCAATCAAAGCACTACATAGACACCATGTGAAAATTATCCACGTTGGATGTCATGCTTAGAATATCGCATCTCTTCTTCAATGAAAACTGATAACTACATTCTCTCTTAGATGTTACCAGTTTTATGTATATTTATTTATTTGATTGGTGTTTTACGCTGTATTCAAGAATATTTCACTTATACGACGGCGGCCAGCATTATGTTGGGAGGAAACCGGGCAGAGCCCGGCGGAAACCCACGACCATCCGCAAGTTGCTGGAAGACCTTCCCTTGTACGGCCGGAGAGGAAGCCAGCATGAACTGGACTTGAACTCACAGCGACCGCATTGGTGAGAGGCTCCTGGGTCATTACGCTGCGCTAGCGCGCTAACCGACTGAGCCACGAAGGCCCCTTATGTATATTTATACCCTATATTATATCTTACCTATTTCTGTGGGAATTGGTCTTTTGCATTGTTTTGCATTGTTGAGTTGCATTAAAAGAGCCCTGTGATTATTTATTTGGAACGCCCTTTTGGGTCTAGGACTGGTGTTATGTCGAACGACGCTTAGAACTTTGGCTGCAAAAGCGTCTTTGATACCCCTTTAAGAAGATCTCAAGAAAAACAGCTCTACACAAAAACCACAGCACCAATATACAGAGTAAAACTACAGCATTGACGATAGTGTGGGACAATGTAGTTGGCAAATGGTCACACTTATCAGGCGATGTCTGGCCTCGTGGAGTTTCCTCAGACAGGGCTTCATTCCAACTGTTCAGTTACCGCAGAATTAAATATAAAATGCAGTTCTTTCAAGCGCCATTTAATAGACATCACTGGTCAAGAGATACTCAAAATGCTGTGTTATCATATAACAATTAATAAACAATAACATAGACTCACTTGGAACCACTTAATAACCAATTGCATTTGTTCCTATCTGCATACAAATGGCCTCTCTAAAGACGTGGTTCACTACAGATCTTTAACCTAATTTCGTACAGATACGGTGTTTTCACACACAGACCAGCCATGGGTCATACGAGATTTCCCCCCACTGAACCTCACCGTCAGTTTAGACCTTTGTAACTTGTGTAAGTAAGCACATGTTAATGTCGCCTTTTACAACATACTATACTGAAAGTTGTAGTGCATAAATACATCCAACCAACGCTAGAATTTTACAAGTCGTCATACGTCTCTTCATATTCTACGGTTGAGGTGTCATAAGATACGCATACAGTGGGTATATTGTCGACAGTCCTGTAGGTCTGTTCTACACTGAGAGAACCTAACTAACAGCTAAATCTCGAGCGTTCCACTGCAGACCTGGATAGAAGACCGAGCGTGGATAATACGCCTTCTTCTCAGGCCATGTTGATGTATGTAGAATTATGCAACCAGCTTTGTGTTCCTTTATGGTAGACTGACCAGTCGCAAGACTTACACAGCCACCAAGAGTGCAATACCAGCGGTAGTTCAATGAGGCAGTTTTGAAATCGCCAGGCTCAAGGCGAGATCATGGCTTCAGACGAGATGCTGCGGGAAGGTAAGTGCATATATATTCTATATTCTACACTGAACACTTAATTGGAATGTGATACCTACCTCATGATGTTGACCTGAATTTCTATGTTTAACGCGTGTTCGTGGCGCTTGGATCAGCTGAGACAGAGTTTGGGGTTATACTAGGGTATGCCAGTTATATAGTGCTTTGCGTGGTAATCAGAATGCATGTCAAAATACAAAAAATGTAGACTTGTTAATTCTCTAGAGGATCAAATAGTTAAGAATACATCAAAATGAAGTCAACTGAAACAATTCAAACGTTGACATTTTAATTATATAATAGTAACATATGGTTTGTATTGTTAAACTAATAATAACAGGTTAATAAGCATAAAACCAGAATGTATATATAGGCCCGGGTATTTTCGTCCACTTACTCCGAAAAATCGGGTTTAAAAATCCGGATTTAGCCTAACTATGAGTGAGGTCAAGTCCCAAAATCTCACTAGTCGCTTATAGTGTAAGAGGATATGTTATTTATATATTTGATTGGTGCTTCATACTGTACTCCGGATTATTTCCCTTACCCAGGAGCGAAAATGGCCGGGCAGAGCCCAGGGGAAACCCACGACCATCCACAGGTTGCCGGGTGGCTTTTCCACGTACGGCCGGAGAGGAAGCCAGCGTGAGCCGTACTTTAGACTGACAGCAGCCGCATAGGTGAGACGATAACACCTCGGTCATTTTGCACAAGACCACGGAGGCCATTTCGCTATATGTTTTTCTGTGTCTAAATTGGAAGCCTTATATTGCCTTTAGTGTTCAAGTGAGGGAACATGTTAACTATGATATGATCTCAAGGATATTGTCCTGGCATTAGGAGACATTCTTGTTATATGACTTAGAAAATGCTGTATATGAACGACTTAGAAAATGCTGTATATAACGACTTAGAAAATGCTATATATAAACGACTTAGACAAGAGTATCCTTTATTTTCACGTTTATGTATTTTCAAGCTGCGCGTTTACTCCTAGGAGGCTCATGAGCCCAACAACTCGCGGAAAGCACCCGCTCTTTCTCACTGCTTATGGTGATTTCTCGAGCCACTGGTTTTTCGCAGGGCTAGGATATCAGGGTGGAACAGGTAAAGGCGATACACTCTCGCGGTGTTGACGATTCTCACATTCTCGAGTAACGGAGTACATTCAATATTTACCGGATACTAATATAAGGCGTTGTTTTTATTGGCCGGAACAAGTCACCACACTGGACGATGGTAATGGTCAAACACTTTGACACATTTACACTATTGATGACCACTGGCCGGTTGCTTAAAAATTTGTTAGTCATAAACCCGATATTAACTTCACTCCAGACTAAATGGCCATTAACACTGAGACTGGCAGCAATATTTAAGCCTGGTTCAACGTTAAACACACTTTTGAACAACTGACGGCAGACATCAATTCGCCAGTAGCTCAATGTGCAGCATTCATGTCACTCCAATTACACATGGGGTTACACCGACTTTGCGGTGTCTACATGCAGACGTTGTGCTGTGCAGTTAAATCCACTCCAAAATATTCACTTGAATAATTTAAAAGGAACAAACAATTGAGGGCGATTACACATAGCGACAACAGACAGAGCGGTAACTGTAAAACTGTGACCACCTGTAAAGTAATCCTACAAGCACAGGACGAACGACACATGAAATAAAAGGCCTCAAGATAGATATTTTGCCCATCATTTTCTCGAATTTTTTACACAATGTTCCCCAATGGTGCCTCCTTTATCGATTACAAGTTTATCACCAGGTGGCGCTAATTCCATATCATCAGCATACCACTCAGATTAAGGTTTGATTGGTTATTGCATACTTCGAGTTTCTAACACACTTTTTTGTGACATTCTATATATTGAATTTAAATTTATCACGACCTATTCAAAAAGATCTCTAAGACTTCAAGTGGCTCATTTATCGCTCAGCAAATGTATACGAAGAAGGATCCCTGTGACAGTACTGTGAAAGGGCTCAGGTCAAGGACGGACAGAATGTCCTTGACCTTGGATGTGGCTGGGGATCTCTTACCCTGTTCATTCGGGAGAAATACCCTCGCTGTCACGTGACCTGTGTGTCAATCTCCGCCACCCAGCGGCAGTTGATCAAATCAGAAGGGGGTCGGCGTGCCAGACTTGAGTGTATTACGTGCGATGTTTTCAACACAGCAAAGCGTCGTATGATCGTTTGATCTCCACTGAAATGTTCGAGGTAAGAGAAGTGACTATCACCTGATACTGTGTATTTACTTATTCGATTGGTGTTTTACGCCGTATATCTCAATTATACTACGCCAGCTAGCATAATGGGGGAGGAAACCATCCGAGAGCCAGCATGAGCTGGACTAACTCAGTAACCCCAGTGGTGAAATGTTCGAGGTAAGAGAAGTGACTATCACCTGATACTGTGTATTTACTTATTCGATTGGTGTTTTACGCCGTATATCTCAATTATACTACGCCAGCTAGCATAATAGGGGAGGAAACCAAACCGTTAGAATGTAGATTGAAATGTTGCAAACCAATAACTCAAAGGTTATCGGCCATGTACAAAATCTGTGATTTCACTCTGTCATTTGATAAATCCCTCTTAAAGGATGTGTGTATTCACCTCTACCCTCTCTTTTGTCACTCGTGGTTGTGTTTAAATGGCGGAATAATCAATGTTGAAATAATAAACGTCTTCTACGTTAATAAAAATGTAACTTGATTTGATGTAATCATTTCAGCACATGAAGAATTACGATCTGTTAATGCAGAAAGTCTCGTCGTGGCTCAAACCATCTGGCTGTCTGTTTATCCAGTGTCTTTGTCATCAACAATTTCCGTACGCTTTTGACACAAAATCCGGTTCAAACACGGAATGGGTGGCCAAGAATTTCTTCTCTAGAGGGACAATGCCTTCAGCCGATCTCCTTCTTTAATTCCAGATTAGTAATTTGATGCTTTTTTTCGCTTAAGTCAAATTTTACACGAACGATAATTGAATTTCCATCAACTGCGTCCACATTTGAAAAGGGTGCAAGAAGCCTTAATAGTAAGTGTAATTACAGGCGAATATTTCACAAAGCGCACCCAGCTGTACGCAGGCAAAAGTATTTTTAAGTTAAAAACTCGAAATCGATAACGGTGGTAGTTGTATGCACGTATCAAAAGGTCCCTTGTCTTTGAGTAGTTTTGCCAGGTCTGATTTCACCTTTGCAACTTTAGTGTTTCTTCTTGATAAATATTTTCTAGAGTACTCAAATGCCAGTTTTTTGAACACTGATCGATATGGGCATTAATGTCACGCTCTTTCGGTCTGGAGAGCGCATTTAAGTTAACACCTAATGCTAGGGCACATTGAGGCGAGAAGTGGACAACATGGCGAGAGTTGTGTATTGAATCCATACGAGATTACAGAGCTAATCTTGCAAGGCATGGTTAGATGTAATCCTGACACCGTGTTCTTGAGAGATATGCTCTGTATAAAAGTGTGCCATACAAATACTCGAAAAACAAAAAACACGGAATAAAAAGAAATGTCTTGCTTTCTTGTCATACATTTTGGAATGTAATACAATGAATAATGACTTTATTTGAAAATTAATTATAAATGTTATTATATTATCGTCAGTAATAATATACCGTGTGTCACAGAAAAAAACTACCTTATTAAAGTGTGCGATTTTACTGATATTAAAAAGGTTCTTTCAATTATGAAACCCTGGTTACTATATATGTTACATATGTATGAATTATTTGAAGGAAAAAAAGTAAATAAAGAATATGGTGTACTCTAAAGTCGATTGCATGCACTTTTAAATGTTACTTAATATAATATTACTTATATTTTGGGGCTTTCCATGGCATAGTGGTGATCATGCAAGCCATTGTAGAATGCCTCTCACCAATGCGATAGCTGTGAGTTCAAGGCCAGCTTATGATGGCTTCCTCTCCGGTCCCGAGTGGGATGGTCAGCCAGCAACCCGCGGATGATCATGGGTTTCCCCCGGACTCTACCCGGTTTTCGCCCGCCATAATGCTGGGCGCCGTCGTAAAAGTGAAATCCTCTTGAGTACGGCGTAAAAACCAATGAAATAAAGTAATAAATTGTAGGAAGCAAATTTGCGCAAGCGTATCTGTCGTGGTACACATACTAAAATGGCATGCTGCCATAAGAGTTTTGCCTGCCGCAATGTTAAACACTGTAGGACGGGCCTGGGTGCGCCCATCTGGAGTATTATGACGACGATAATCTGACTTCGCTGGATATATGCTGGATAGGATAGTGTGCTTCCAAGCAGAACACTCAGCAGCCTAAAATGTGCACACTTCCTATTTAGAAGACAAGATTACCTTGATATCCATAAACTGTTCCAATAGAGTTTTCAAATTTATTTATATATTTGATGGGTGTTTTATGTCGTACTCAAAATTATTTATCTTATATGACGGCTCTCAGCATTGATGATGGTGGAGGAAACCGGACATAGCCCAGGATAAACCCACGACCATCGGCAGGATAATGACAGACCTTTCCATGTTCGACTGGAGAGGAAGCCAGCATGAGCTGGATTTGAATTCACAGCGGCCGCAATGGTGCGAGGCATTGATCATTACGCGGCGCTGGCTGGCTAACCACCTCGGCCACTGAGGTCCATGTTCGGTAAGAGTGCATAGAGTGCGAATGCTGAAAATAAAAACACAACCACCTTTTTAGCAACTTAGTACAAACACGATTATAATTCTATATAATGTGGGTCCATTAGATGCATTACACCAACTGGCTCATCATTAAAGGATATATGAAATGGTACTACAAAACAAAGAATATGGTTTTCAGGAATGAAAAGAATGAAGAAATGTATGCCAAAAAGGAAAAAGTAGACAAAATTGTCATTTTTGCAGCATGTTTGATATTTCTAGTGAACTATTTTATCCATATTTTTAGTCAGTGGTCCTCCAACACAGTTGTTTTGACAGCTACCATTGTTAACGTCACCACAGCGGGTCACTTAATTTTCCGGAATGACGGCCGAGTGCTTAGTGAAATTTTCTTGTAATCCGATATCCTATACTCAGTATTAAGAAATAAACAACAAGCATATATCCTTAAAATTAGTTTGCGTAAGTATTGCGCTTTTACAAAAACCCAAAATACAATGTATATCACAGGATTATCACAGTCAGCGGTAACAACACAAAGGTAGTATAAATTTGAGCGACTCATAGACTAAATAGAAGGGGACATGACATTTTAATGTCTAAGAGAATAGAGATTTTTATTATGTTTTAAATGACTGTATACTCGGAGATGTGTCGTTCAGAAAGGAACTACGTATATTCACTAATTTTGCGTGAGATTACGACCCAATATAAAAGAAGAAATAAAACTAGCAGTATAACGTCATTAATGCCATCACACTATGCATGTATGTATGTATGCCGTATAGCCTCTTGATGTGATCTGCTAAGTAACCCAAACCTCCCAGTCTTCACTTGCTTCAATGTTGCTATGGCGGCGTTGTTTTGCGGAGAATCCGTGACATTTTCCAGACCGCGAGTGAAATGCCATCTTGTCACATTTGTTATCTGTCTTGCAAAAGCGAACACACATGGACACGGTGAACGCCGACTTTTTCCATAAACTTGTACCTTCTGGGTACACGGACTTGCCTTGCCTCCGGTAAACTGAAAATATTTTTTTTAAAAAGTGTATCGCTGAAATCCAATCATCAATAATTTAAACTTCTCTGACTATAAGAATGAGCTGCTGTTAGAACGACGCTATAGCTGACTCGCGCAGCGCTTTTGAAATGCCAATGGCATAGATTAATAAAGGTTTGTGAAAATGGGACATGAAGTTTTCATTTAAATATATGACCATAAACGGTATGGCACAAGACTACCACTTTTTCAAGGTTTATTCGCTTCTTTCATATCTCAAGCTGAAAGGTAAAGAGGGTCAAAGGAAGATTCCAACACTGTGGATTCATTGGAAGGCCTAGTCCGTCTCTTGGAGTCAAAATATAACCTCTGGGTGTGGAAATGTCCTATTATGTCATTACAATAATGCCATAAGACAATGTCTTATTTAACGTCACATCAGGGACCTCCGTGGCCGAGGTGGGTAACGTGCCAGAGTGGTGCAATGACTCAGGAGCCTCTCACTTATGTGGTCGGTGTGAGTTCAAGTCCACTTCATGCCAGTTTCCTCTCCGGTCGTATGTGAGAAGGTCTTTTCAGCAACCTACCCATGGTTGTGGGTTTCTCCTGGGCTCTACCCGGTTTCAAATAGAATACAAAATATAACTGCTAAAGCAGCGATGCCGGGGTTCAGGCCTGTACCTGAATGCACTTAAGGTTAACTGAATGGTGTCTTTATGTATATATAAACAACTTAATTAGAAGCTTACATTCTTCTTTGCTATCAATACATTTTATGTACACTATTTAGTATGTTCATGCGCATGTAAATGTTCCAAATGTGGTAAATCGGCCTTTGCCTGCATGCCCTGTGCCTTTTAAAGACAGGTGAATGATTTTCAGTATTGCATGAAGTACATGTGTAGCCCTTTTAACTCAGCTACTTTTAGCTTTACAGCTCTACAGGTTTTCTATAAAATATGGGAGAAATTGTTTTTCGCAATTTTCAACAAAAGTATACATTGCAGAAAATAAATAAAACCAGATTCGTGACCAGGGAGTCAAACTACGTCAAGTAACATGTTTCGTGACCAGGTAGTCAAACTAGTCAAGTAACATGTTTAGAATATTTCGTCGCATCAGCTAAAACCTGATTATCTCATACATTTTATTTTTCTTTCATATAGCATTAGAACGATTGTTACGTGTACTAAGTTTCAAGTCAATCAGACATTGGGTACTGTATAAAACAACTACCAAATTTTTTTCGGAGTGTCTATGCATTTGAATTATGGCAAGGAAAATGGTAGAAGAAAATCCTATCACCTGTATTTCTTGCTTTTTTCGTTTCTGTCGGGAAGTCCGTGTTCTTAGGCGTCGTTCTCTTTGAGGTCACCTTAACGAAAGGAAGCATGGAGGCTCCAGGAGTAGTTAGGACACCTGTTGACGCTTGTCCCTTTGTTTCAGTCGTGTATTCAGTTACGTCTGAAAGAGTACCCGATAATTCTAAACCTCATGATATAATTAAGACAATCGATCCATGTCCCAACTTTGACAAATTCATTCAGAGACAACAGTTTTTTGTTGATTTATTTGTTTGACTGGTGTTTTACGCTGTACTCAAGAATATATCACACATACGACGTCGGCCAGCATTATTGTGGGAAGAAACCGAGCAGATCCCGGGGGAAACCCACAACCATCCGCAGGTTACTGCCAGACCTCCCACGTACGGCCGGAGAGGAAGCCAGATTTTTCTTGAGCTAAAACCAATTAAATCAGCTTGAGTCAAAGCTATGTTTGTTGTGAAACTGAATAAGAGACATCTGGACAGTTCTGCCTTTTCATATAACTTTGGTGCCTGTATCTTACTTTAATGTATCAAGCTTTACAGGCTTCAACACACCTATCTATTATTACTTTTGTTGTTGAAATTATTATTATCATTTACAACACAAACCACGGAAACGTTTCTGTAATGTCCGTCGATGCACCCCGAGGTTTAGGATTAAGCGCATAGTCAAATTGACCAAAAATTTACAGTCAAAATAGTGTTTTTTCTTTTAGTTCACCTTATTCTAATCCAGGTCTACATGCCATAGTATACATCGAAAATGTAACAATCTTCGCATATATTGGAAAGTACGTGTGATGTTGTTAATAATATATATTAACATAGAGAAATGGTAAGCACATACAGTCTGAGACATGTTATTCTTCACCATTACATTTATTTTTGACTACGGAACTTATCTTTAATGCTTACCGTACTGACAAAGAAAAGGTTTTCCTGTTTCCTTTCTACAAAAGGTAGGCTGATAGTACCAATCAATTCCGTCTGCTATCGGACAAATTTCCATGCAGTTGTGATCTTCCTGGCCTCTGGCTTCTGGTCGTATTCCCCTTGAATCAAAGTCCGTACCTGACATGTTTAACAACAACAACGCTTTGCTTACACTCTCTCATGTTTCCATAAATATACTCTATTAGACTCCTTGCCATCAGTACGAAGGGGAAAGGAAAAATCAGGTGCGACATAAGCATGATAAACATTTTTGTGTCATCTGCCACAAGCTTGGGGATACCCAGTATATCATGTGTGTGTTTTTTGTGATAGGAGCTAGGTGCGCTATCTATCGGAACTTTCCAGGAAGATCATCTTAACATAACATCAGTCAATAAACTGGATTACATCGACCTGCCGTCAATTGTTTGTGTGTGGGCTTTTCTCTCAAAACGCAACTTAACATAAAAGACGGTGTGATGGGTTGACAAAGCACTGAATAGGTATTTGCTAAAAGACGCCAAAAGTTTCCAAATATATCCACTGTCTACTCTTTTGTGGCAACGAATCTCCACGAAAACGGCAAAACTTCTGAGGTGAACTGGAAGCTGTGAATGATCCAAATGTCACTTGACCAACAACAATAGAAGGAGGCCCTTTGCTGCATAAGCGTCAGATGGTTTGATTGGACACGCCAGCTCATTTGGCAGATGGAAGGAAATGCGGTAAGTTTACTTGAATGTTTTCACAGTTAAATCTCCCAAGACAGTACACACCGTGACAACTTAACATTCTGAGTCACTTTGGACCAGTGACGTCCAATAAATTGCAAATCTTATATAAATTTATTCTTGCTAATAGCATTACGCTTCCAAGTTAAGAGTAGCGAAAAACTGAAATTTGTAGAGCTCCGGTAATACGTTCAGAACATACGGTGGTCCAAAGTTAGCAAACTGATTATTATCACGTATTCCATGTTGGACCGAATGCATAAAAGTATAACAAGGTATGCCTTATTGCAGGTGGACCTTTACAGTTATACCACAGTTGGTACGCAAAATGTTGGTCTAATCAAAACTGTGGTATAACGTTTATTCATGGAAAAGGAGTGGTATGCATAACAATGAATTTGCTTGCTCTGTGGTGCAGAGCTGGTTTGCTGGTTTAATGGGGTGAATTTAAATGAGAAAAAATAAAAATGATGCCAAAATCAGATGAAAGAGCGTGAAAACTTATTTGTAAATATGATCATTAGTACTTTTTTCTCTCAGGAGAAAAGGCTGTTTGAGAATAGATTTGTATGGTGGGTATTAGGGACCACCTCCTGGTATAAATCGTTACATAATTAATTTTCTAAATAAGGATTTGAAGCATGTCTAATAAAATTAATATATTTGCATGTAAATATTTTGTTAATATCCAAACACACCCTTTAAAGTCAGAATAGGTTACATTACATGTTATCTTTTCATGCATTCGACCGGTAGTGTTTAATGCTGATAACAACATACCCATGCAATGGAGAAGGATCTTCCCGGCGTAAGGTGCTAATGTATAGTTTTAGCGTAACACTACAAGATTAGGATTACAATGGTTACAGTGTTGCTAATGTTGTTATTGCCGCAACCTTTTTCGCTCTAGCAAAGTGTATTTAAAACTTTGGATTCTACTGTGTCCTTTTCTGACCATATTGATTTAAAGCTATAAATGCATTCAACAAATGGACCTTCAAACGAACTATTTCAAGCCAAAAATATTGCTGTGACGTCACTGTTACTCTTTGTGTCTAAACAGACCACCGTGGAATTTTAAGTTTTAAATGTCTTTTAGTTGGTTGGAAAAACTCTATAAAACTAAATCAGACTATTTTGCTGAACAGAGTTTAATGGTCTTTTATCTGATAAATACTTTAGTATAATAGTGTTTTCTTTGCCTTTAAAATACCAGCACTATCTTGCGTATATGTGAAACTTCCAAACATCATCATGCCCTCGTACTCAAACAGGAGCTGAAAAGCATTCGTGCAGATTCCAAGTAGTTTTAGTTTTCTTCTAAATCTGATAAAAGCATGGTGCAAAGAGAGTAAAGGACCACATATCAAATTACAGGTTCACAATATGGCTACCCCGATAGAACTGCAGGTTTGGCTTTTTGAGGTGTGGAAGCGAGTCTGGGAGTCTTATGAGGGCATTTGTGAATGGTGAAAATTGTCACCGATGTACTATTTTAGTATCTGCGAAAAGTTTTCCAGAGCGCATCGTTATTGTGAAGAACAGTATTATTTAGTTTATAAAATACTGATCAAATTATGTTTTTTTTTTACAGTAAAGTTTTGGCGTTTTCTGTTCACACTCTTTACCTACATGATACAAAATGATTGCATTTCCAGTGATTCCGCCAGGCCATGATAAAAAAAAAACATATTTGTTGCGGTGTTGGCGTCAGGATGAAAATGTGACCGGTCATCTTTTTGTTTTGGCGGGTGCTGAAGATACACGTCCCATAAAACCATTACACTATTTCTCTAACATGTTAATTTTGAATTTTATTAAACACGCTCACTTGGCTAGACTTACAAGTATGGCTACTGTTATATTTGAATAAAATTCTATCCCTAAGTGAGAAGAAATGTTCATTCAAAAAATTCAAAATTGCTTGCATATCACATGTACTTTGGTGTAGGCCTATAAACTGAAATGAAATTTTGGGATAGTAACATTTGAATACCACTAGCCCTACCTGGTTACTGAACTGAAACCATTAATTTCAAGCCCGGTAAGGGAACTTGATCGATTAGCTAAAAGGATCCAATTTTTACTTTGCGGGAAATGTGAGAATTTCTGTCTTTGGGAGACAAAAATTTCATTTCACCCACTACTAGCTCAGTAGTGCTCGGTACGTCAGTGTGTCGTTAGAACAGTCGACCCACATTCGTGTGGCTAATACCTTATAATCCTGCAACTGCATTGCACAAGAACCAGACCCCTTTGAAAGCCATGGGTTCTAGTTTATACCGGAGCCATGTAGCCTGACCAAAAATGGCAAAGAATTAAAACTATTTGCTCTAAGGACTACAGCCAATGGACAAGTATTACTGCTCTGAAAGTTTTATTTTCTGTATGTGCTTACCATCAATCCATTTCCATTCACCTGCAATTTTGTCAAAGAACAAACCCACAGACCCACAGTGTCGCAGTAGTTTATCATATAAGAATTTAGCAAATGCTTCTCCACTGAATCCCTGGAACATATCCAGTGTTATCTTAGCAAGCCGTGTTCCCTCTTCTTCACAAAGCAATTGGGCATATTTCCACGTCACAAAGAACCTGTAAACGCCAATACACAGTCCTCTGTGTTCTGTATGCAGAGGGAAGGCAGCATGGGAACACCTGTCTGGCGAGTTACCTATACAAAAGGATAACGGGATGTCATAGAACATGCGCAAAGACTCGTGTCTATGTTTGTGTACATAACTTCTCCCACATATTATAGCATAGCCCTGAATTAAACTTTTAGTGTTAGTGTGACCTTTCCTTGACACTGTTACTCGGATCATTGTTATGAAATAAAACGCCAAACCTGAGAAAATTGCAGATTAAAATCTTACACATTTAGATATGTATTTATTATTTTATTTATTTATTGGTTGATCAAACATTTTCCATTTTAGATGCCAATTACGAAGCACGAGATCAGATTTGTGGCGTACACATATCAGTATATCGGACTTGAAATATCACGATTTGGCCTTTTCGTTAGATTCTGTGATTCATGTCATAAACTCAGTGTCAACTGGAGTCTAGTTACCAGTTCATCAGGAAATCTCTGTGATACGTACTCTTTAATATTCTGTAATCGTGAATAGATACACAGAGAATGTTCTGGTCCCTTTGCATTGTTTTAATACTATTGCCATTGCATGTAAATGTGAAGACAGGACAGCATTTTGAATAACTCCAGATCTGTGGTGTATAATAAATTGCTATTTGCCAATTGCCACACTTGTAGTCGATGCTCTAGTTTTACTTTCTGTGTTGTATGTCTTTTATTATGTTCTCTGTTGTTGTCTTGTATGGCAAATATATATTGCTGTAATCTCTTTGTTTAAGAAAACGTGACAGTTGTGTGGCATTGTTTACGGTCAAAAGAATGAAAATTGTAACGCCGCGACGCACCAATATCCAAACGGAACAAGCCATTATATTTAGAACAAATTATAAACTATCCAGATTTATAACATTTTTCCATAATAATTGATAATTCCAAGCACGTACATGTACTCAAAATAATAGAAAACTGTAACACAATTTCCACCACCCGATAACTTTCAATTTCAGTTCAAAACCCTTTGCTGTTGACTCTTGAATTGTGATTGATTTGTTGTCGAAACCGCCTAGACAGATTATATGCTGGAAAAGTGGTAATTATCTGTCACTTTGGCATACCTATTATCTTAATGATGGTATCCAAAAACCTGATCGCCGTTGTACGAGTGAAATATTTGAAAGAGTACCGTAATTCGCCAATCAAGTAAATAACTAAATCCATGTTTTCCTGCAAGTATCTCACAAGCACGAAATAAATTCAATTTTATATTTATTGTTCACAGCAAATATTGAATTGTTAACTTTACGCGATGAGTTGAGAACCAGGTAAAATAATTTCCGTCACTCACCTTTCACCAGCTTCAAATGATGAAAAGAGCAGCAGAAAACCATGATGAGGGCATTTATATGTATATGTCTTACGGACATTTTCTTGGTAATGACAAGAGTTAAATGTTTGCTGCACAGTTCCCGAATCGTTGTCACAAGGCACAATGCCAGGTGGACAATGGATTGGGCATAAATAATACCTGACCATGTCAATTAATACTCTAATTAACGTTTGCTTTGTACCGATGAATATTTTGTCCACGTCTTTTAAGGAGAACAAGACGTCTTGCCCTGTGTTAAGTTAACGAAGCCTGTTTATGTTAAATATTTAGCAGCAAGTCCGTCCACAGAGCCAACATCTTTTTATACCAGTTAAGAAATATCATGAATTGACGATATTCGAATGAATAATTGATAATTCCTTCTGACCTTGCCATATTAAGAAACAGATCAGGCTTTCAGTGAATTATATTACTCTGAAGGTTGTTGCACCTTATATGTGTGTATTTGTTTCTTTATTTGATTGGTATTTTACGCCGTACTCAAGAATATTTCACTTATGCGACGGTGGCCAGCATTATGGTAGGAGAAAACCGGGCAGAGCCCGGCGGAAACCCACGACCATCCGCAAGTTGCTACCAGACCTTCCCACGTACGGCCGGAGAGGAAGCCAGCATGAGCTGGACTTGAACTCACAGCGACCGCATTGGTGAGAGACTTCTGGGTCATTACGCTGTGCTAGCGCTCACCATCTGAGCCACGGAGGCCCCTTGTTTATGAAAGAAATATTATAAACTGTATGTCTATATTAATACTACACTTGCAGACTTCATACTTGGTGTATATGACACTTAATGAGGTCTATCATGTGAAGTCTATAGTTCTTAATTGCGACAAAATGTCTGAATGGCAGTCTGAATAGCAGTCTGAATCGCCGACTGCTCTATATATGTTAACTAATATGTTTATTTATACTGCACCTGTTTTCACTTCATTCTCTGTAGAGCAATCTGCTCTACATCTCTTACTCCAGCACTAGCAGACATCATTAAAATATGATAACAAGATGTATGGTCTTCAGCATGAGTAGGTTTAGAAGTTGGTTTTGGATTTAATTTGGTGCTTTTTAACTTTTTTCAGTCCTGGGGATTACATTAAAACCCTTTATCCCTTGGTAATTTGCATCCACTGTGGATTATATAAGCTTTTGTGTTAACCAGTGTTAAGAGTGTTGCAGTCGTGAAGATTTATATTAGGTCAACTCACATCACTAGCTTGCGCATGCCCTATATATAGACTAGCGCATAGGTTTTGACTGTTCCCCATAATTTGTTGAAGACATATTTTACTTCTGCGTACATTGGTTTCATATGTAATATCTACATCATAATGCTGAATTGACAATTGATGAGAAAATATTTCAGCAAAACTTTCGAAAATAATATTTGTGATCTAAGT
Organism: Liolophura sinensis; assembly: GCF_032854445.1. Taxonomy (NCBI): domain Eukaryota; kingdom Metazoa; phylum Mollusca; class Polyplacophora; order Chitonida; family Chitonidae; genus Liolophura; species Liolophura sinensis. The sequence goes on along the minus strand of NC_088302.1, from coordinate 46,664,904 downwards.
AAAATAGTAAGCAACAATTAATTACCTACACTAAAACTCCGCTGCTTACACTAGACTGTGTTTTCACAATGGTTATATCTTATTGTTTCAGATATAGACTAACCAGATTCAAAACTGAATTTGTCAAGCGGAAAGAGGATGGTGTGTATGAACCAGAGCATGCATGATTCACATATTAAAAAAAATGCATGTATGTTTTAACCTGGGGATATTCTATACACGTAGATGCATCCCAGTTATAACACAGTGGCACGTAGATGTATCCCAGTTACAACACAGTGGCACGTAGATGTATCCCAGTTACAACACAGTGGCAGATAGATATATCCCAGTTATAACACAGTGGCACATAGATATATCCCAGTTACAACACAGTGGCAGGTAGATGTATCCCAGTTACAACACAGTGGCAGGTAGATGTATCCCAGTTACAACACAGTGGCACGTAGATGTATCCCAGTTACAACACAGTGGCACATAGATATATCCCAGTTACAACACAGTGGCAGGTAGATGTATCCCAGTTACAACACAGTGACACGTACACATATCCAAGTTATAACACACTATCAAAGGGGTCAGTGTTGTGGAAAGGGCCAGAGGACATTAATTAAAACGGGAATCCGGGAATCCAAGAATCGCCGGTAATCCAGGAATCGCCACCACCCCCAAAAAAGAAGATACAAGAATGATTTTCAAAATGATAAAACATTGTCACAGCAGAATACACACTGATTCACTTCATTAGTGTTATGAACATGGAATGCTAACAACTGCTTTACTTTAGTATGCATCAAAACCTTGACTCGGAGCAACTGCTTTGTGGTATTAGACTTTGACTAGATCCTGGTGGATTCTTAATTGCAAATTAAGTGCATCTACGGGAATCCATGCAAAGTTTTAAGTAATATGACGACAATAAATGCCTAGAACCGCTTGTACAAAGAGATCGTAAGCCTAAGTTTATTGTAAATCACTACGATCAGGATCGTAGCTTAACTTACATTTGACACCCATTTTATACGATGGGATTGTAAGCTACAATTACGTGACTTATAATCAGAAATTACAATTGGGTGTACCCTGTTGTAAATATATTACTATGGCCAAAAAAAAATTAACACTAAGTACAATTACTTGCTGTCGACAAATTATTAGTTAGTAACTTTGGATACAGTTGGCAAAAGTCCTGCTTCACACTAGCACCTCCTCACGGGATTAAAAATAAACAGCCTCCCCATTCCTTCGTACAGGTGGCGTTACTTATTTGTAGAATAATTTTTAACCTCAGGACCAACACTGATGAGGGTTTTTGCGAGTTCGTCATATTAAGCTGGGGCCATGCCATGGACTCTAAAGGTATATAAAATTGTTTATCGACTCACATGTACATAATCAAGACTCTAAAACGTTTGCACACACACACACACACACACACACACAATAATAATAATATAATAACAATAAAACTAATTTCGCATACAAATATTCGCAATTATAGTAAATCACGCATAATTTCCTGGAATTTCCTACTGTTTGAGGAGTGATTAGTTGGTCAATAATTCCATGAAATTAAGGGTGATTTACGGTATTACTTACAATATCAATATCAGTATTGCCTTCAGTATGTAAAAGTATTGGTTGAATGAGTTAGCTATCATTTCGTTATTACGATTTTGTGATTTAAGACCATGGCACCATATTGTTGAAATAATAAGTGCATCTGATGTCAGAACATGTGCAGTAGTACTTAGCTACTTGTATTTATATGGCCATTGTTAGGTTTGAGCCATTAGCCCACAGTTAATGTACGCAGTGCAGATGTCGAGGTTTCAGTTTTGGCTATATGTATATATCACAACACTGTAGCTCACAGTAACAGTTGCCGCATGTAAGGCGTTCTTTTCCACTAATATTGTCCCTCCTCTTTGTGTGTTTAATACTTGTATAGACTAAATCCACATAATTTTAAATGCTGTTATATATTATTGTACATCTTAGACATGGATGATAAAGAAGTTGAAATGTTGGCCAGACATCCTGGCTATGACGTGGTGACACATAAAGGGCGGTACAGGTTAGCCCATTTAACTTTAGAGTTACCCAGAAGGTCATTAGATGTAACTTTGACTTTAAGAAATTTACAAAGATATACAGGATACATGATGAGGAATATCAAACTTCGTGATCATAATTCATTGGTTAGATTTTCAGCTGTGTCACACGGCTTTATATGTTAGTTGGCAGGTCACATTTTGACAATGTATCTTTTAACATTTGACATTAAATCACTTATCGAGAATACTGAAAGCAAGGGTATTATAAAACATATTCACACATTTTTTCACTTTTCTCTATGATATTCCGTTCAAAAAAGATTTGGTGAGTTAAAATTGTTACCCACATATAGATAACAGGATTACGTTGGAAGTGTGAACTCCAATATTATAGTTTAACTTAATTGCTCTTTTGTTGTGAGTCATTTTACTCTTTTTCTAATTTGCCTGGAATTGAAAGTTTGGGATTGTCAGGGTCAACATCTACATGTGATACGGGTATATATATCAGTCTGACAACCATATCAGGCCAGCTCTCAGTTCATTTTAAAAAAGGATTTGGCTACTTTTAGCCCATTATGGCTGTGGTTTTTTCTGACTATCTTTTGAACACGAAGACTATATAACTTACATCTGAATTCAAACAGGATCACATAGAAAATGAGACCTCATAGATCATAGTTTAATTTTGTTGCTGCTTTCTTGTGAGACACTTCTCTTGACTTTTTTAGATTTGCGTGGAAGTGAATCAGGATTATCACGATCTACATGTGACACAGTTGTGTATATCTGTGCATTAGATCACATCTACATGTGACACAGTTGTGCATATCTGTGTATTAGGTCAACCATAATACTGTGAAACTTAATTGTTTTCTTTCAGATTTGCCGTTAGAAAGTCATAACGTCAGGTTATCCAGATCTAAAACTGCGTGTGATGAAGATATCTATATCTATATTAAAGAGTATTATAGCATGGCGTTCTACTTCACTTCCAAGAAGGTCTGACATTTGTAGCTTGTGTCATATCTCGACGACAGGCGTAACTCATGTTATATCCCAAGCGCTGGCGTCGGCGTCCAGTAACTGGGAAACTGCTGAACAAAATGTTGGGGATGGTATTTTAAATATACTGCTTTTAAAGAGCTCGGGATTTGCACACATGTAGATCACAATCTGACAATAACACGAGGAGAACCATTGTTGTGTGCATATTAAATACCGTAAGTTACAAACTTCACGACTTTAGAATCAATGTTAACGCAAATGTCAGGGGTACTGCCTGTACTGACCTGATGTTGTACCTGTATATAAAGCTAAATGACAAGTGGGGGTAGGGGTCGGGATGGTGGATGGAGCCTGTCCATCGCTGGTGCTCGGTAACTTTACTACGTATTGAGCTGAAGGTTTGCTTTCATATGTCGATCTTCTACGGGTGAGCTCTACGGTAGCCTTGCTACCACATTTTAAGTTGTGTTACGCATGGAAGTTACATGGGCTATGAGCTTATAATCTGATTTTGATGTTATGCCTATAATATAAAGTGTCTTCCCCGAAGCATTTAAAGCTGGTAACTGCTTCTCTCGTACATATTACGTCCTTTATATTCTGAACCTGTCTTCGAAGTACAGCAGAATGCATTGTTAATAGCATTTTACAAGCTCAGACATTCTACATTTTACCAGTTTCCAGTTTTATCGAGAAGTAAAGTGTAGCGGAATACAGACACACAGTTATCATGGATGGCAATCTCTTGGTTCCATCTTTACACAGCATCTTTTCAGTCTGCATTCTGAGATTTACGACATATCCTTGGAGAAGGGTCTCAGGACTTAGACTGTGACTATGCTGTTTATTAGAAATTGTTATCCATAAGAATTGGGTCTCTCTATCATTGATCACCCCCTGTTGCGTGGCTGCATTTAGTTTTAATCTATCTTTACTCATTTTTTGAAAATAAATATCTTTCTGATGGACTTTCACTTTGTTATTTCATATATGTGACATATAGGCCTTTTTTCATGCTTGTCACTCAAGGTCGAATTCCGAGACAGATCCCTCATGTTATGACTTGCAATGAAAATTGATCCAAAGGCAAAAGTTCAAACTTTTAGGGGAAAATTGCTTTCGTCAAATCTGAGGCCCATGGGATTTATTGTGGGAAATTACTCATCTACGTCAAGGACATAATCGTATTTTGTCACATATTTGTTTCATGCAGGTCATATTGAGGCTGAAGGCCAAGTTTACCGAAATTTAATTAAGTCATTTGTGTCGAAAATCTCACTCTTTTCAAATAAACCGTTATTTGAGATTTTATAAAACTCATGAAAATGTCATCTCTAAAACAAAGCCAGTACGTAATATATTATAGCGATTTTTTTCGTCCTCCTGTCTATCTGTCCGTCCGTATTCGTGTCCGGGCTACAGCTTCAATTGTTTTCCATGGGTAGTTTGACTTTTTGGTGGAATACACAGATGACTATGTGTGGCGACTCACATTTGTCCCCGTCTGCGGTTTTCAGGAAACCAGAGTCAGATAGCCAATTCTGGGATATGACTACGTCCGTGTTCCAAAATCCAATATCTTGTTAAAATTAAACCGGTAAAACAATGTCCTTCAAAAATTACCATCAGGACAAACCAAAAGTCCTCAGAAAATATGAACGCTCTCACTTAATATGTTTTTTTACAACAGATATAAAGATATGAACATATAACAAACATTTGTAAATAATGGCTCTGCCAGTTTGAAGCCTAGCATCGCTGTCCTCAACTACTATGTTTATGGAAACTCAGTGTCTAGTACAGTACTCAAGAAAGTTTCACTTACATCATGGTGGTTGGGTTTGAGTGGAAACTGTCCATGAATAAACATGAATTAGGCCCATGAATAAACAATAACAATAATAATAACAATAATATAAATCTGCTTCATATCGACGAAGTTCTTTCTTTTTACTTGATTTATCAGGAAGTGAAAACCATAACAACAGTTTAGGACAATTTCAGTGATCAAGGAGAAAATGGTATGCATTTGATTACGTTGATGTACGTTGTAATGCTCATGTAACAGAATATGATCTATATAACCTAATTCATCAACCTTTTCGCCTATGAAGAGCAAATTTCAATGCAATTTATACACTTTTTTAAATTTTTCTTTTGGAAACAAAACTAAATCGGTTCAACTGGGCAGTTTCAGGCCTTCAGAAAAAGTGTAACTTTATCAGTCTACAATGAACAATGGCTTCAGTGTGTGATAGAGTGCTTGGGGTTTAACGTCGTACTACAAAGCCTTCAGAATATGCTTAAATGAACACTTTGCAAAAAAGTCATATATTATATATCAAAGTTTATTATTTATACATCAGTGAAATCCCAGTATTTCTTTCACTGATAAAAATGATATCTTTACTGGTTAGATATCTTTTGCTATTACATTTTGCTATTACACCGCTGGAGACCTTGACCCATGACTCACAGTTGACCTTGCCGGATCTACTTTTGTACATGCCGTCTGCTACATTCATTGTGTCACTTCACGCAGTCACTACGGAGTCACAAAAGTTTCATCTAGCTAGCCATTCAGACACACTGAACCTTGATCAGCTTTTTGCATTTGAGAGTGATGAGGAAAATGAACCGACTTTGATCTTCTCGGCTGAGGCAACAACAGGTATGAACACTACTCAAATGAAGACGTTTTGAAAATTATTCAAAACCAGGAAAGCAGCAACTTAAAGATCAAAACGGAGAATAATATGAAATTGTTCCTTAGCTTTTTAAGGCAGAATGGAGTAAATGAAGAGCTTGAAACTTTAGCTGCAGACGAATTGACCGAGTTCGTGAGCAGATTTCTTCTTTCCATACGCAAGATGGGTCGGATTATGAGTCATCAAGTCAACGTGGCTTCTATTCCTCAGTCGACAGGCATCTACGGAAAAGAAGTATCATCTGTCCATTGTAAATGATCAGCGGTTTCCACTCTGCGGAGAGGCTCTGAAAAGTAAGCAAAAACAGCTGAATTAACGGGCAAAAGCGATCAGCCACACGCCTCAGACGAGCTTACAGATCAAGAAATATGAGAATGGTCAACTTGGGATAAGAAGCCCAGTTACACTCATTAACACCTTATGGCTGAATAACGTGTTGTATTTTGGAATGAGTATAGCCGTACAACCTGAAGTGGGGAGACATCCAGCTGGAGACAGATGAGAATGGGAGGCGGTATCTTGTGTACAGTCAGGAACGTCAGACCAAAGCGAGGAAAGGAGAAAACACCCGTAACCTGAGAAAAGTCAGATCAAGGGCACATGGAACGCCAGAATAACCAGAAAGAGACCCAGTTGTGGCTTACATGTAAGTTTTTATAGAAGTAAACAAATTGAGTAATAAATGAACAAGAAAAAAGAAAACGAGTCCTATGCATATTTGAAGCACAGAGATAAATTTTATGATATATTGACTGAGTTTGATTAAAGATGCTTTCTCACAGTATAGGATATGTTTTTATTAGAAATTAGAAAACTATGTTTTAAATTTATAAAAGTTTGCATAGATACATGTACATGGCAAAGAAAAAACTTGCCTGTTACTACATCACACAAACTGAAGTAACTTTGATATATAATCCATGACTTAAAATACACATACCTAACTTTATGAGAAATACAAATTGATAATTTTGATAATTCACGACGAACAAGACATCACCTAACTGCCCCATCCCAAATAGATCCTTAAACGAAAAACTTTGTTTCCCACTTACCTAAAGACCTATATTTAGACAGTTCTTTGCTGAGGGTAGACATTTGACTCAGCTCATGATATTTTTCTTTTTTCATTGTAGTCAGTATGCCAGCAGACGTTTTGAAATCAAGAGTGGTCCAGATAATGCATTTTTTCTGTCAATTAATTATGATTGTTCAATATGGTTTAAGTGACAGAGGATGGGCATAAACAAAATCTATTCAATCATGAAAGCCGTGAATTGTCAAAGAAATTTGTCCACAAACAAACATCTCACCAATCATCATAATACAAAAGCTGAATGACAACAACATTCCTCCTAACCAAATCATTCAAATTTTACGACACAGAAACCTAAGCAGTGTAAACTATTACTGTACAATGAACACCAAGCAACTGGCTAATATTTTTAATATTTTTACCACCACAAAGGCAAAAAATAAGTCACTTGTACCAGTAACTTCAGAAAACTGCACCTCTAGCACCTGTACCACACTTCAGCCAGCTCTCTCAGCTACGCACACATTACCATCCAGCCAGTCACGCCAGTGTTCACATGCTGACACCAATGCTATCTTCCGTGGAAGCACATTCAACAACAGTGGGGGTAAATGTGTACTGTCAACAACTCTTGTGTTGAGCCTCCCTCCAAGTTCAGAAGAATTCAGCCCCTACCACATGAAAGTGACACTAATAGTGATGTACAGACTTTGGAGTTTCAAATATGATGTTGATGTTTTAGTGTTTAAGACTGTCATAAATATATTTTTTGTTAGGGGTATCCTGATCTATTTTTTTTATGATACGGTTTAGTTACCCGGACAAGGAATTTCAGTGAGTGGTCAAATTATACACTTTGTGATCTTAATGCCAACACAACTTTATGTATTAATTTATTGTACATGTAAAATAATTGGCAGTGTTGCCTACAAGACTTCATTAATAACTCATTTAGTTTAACACTCAGGATGGGAGATGTGATCTGAAAAAGATTGGTGATGTGCACGTGAAAATAAAAAAATAAAAATTTCCAAAGATTAAAACAGCTGTATATAGATACAAGGTATCATTTTTTAATTTTTTTTTTTTGTTTTTTTTTTTAATTAGAATTCCACCTGGCCAATAATTCACAGCGCAAAAAAGTATCCTGTATTAAGTGTTAAGTATTCTGGGTGTGTTGATTGCTTCATTTTGTATTGCTATTATTAGGGTACCGTAATAGAATCCGAAAATTACAGCTAACGTCATATGACAGGTTAAAATGTGATACAGAGGTTGAAATATCAATAGAATAATTTTTAACTGCTATTCAATAACTGACATGTTTTTGTGAATGTTTCTTGTTTTCTAACGTATTTAACATAAAAAAAGACTGTTTTCTATACCTGTTCCTCTTTTTCAAAATGTGTTGTTGTTGTTGAATAAACGGCTGTCTTGCTTCACAAGTGCATGTGCTGGCTCACCATGTACAGGGCCGGATACTGCGATATCATTAATTTGGAATTGCTATGTTCACTCGTCCAGCTCATTCAGTTGGTGGAAATTCCCAACCCTCACTTCTTGCGATGTAATTTTGGAGCCCTATGAATCATGCCCTATAACTCTGAAAGAGTCTGATCAAAGTCCTTTTTGTCCATCCCTCCGCAGGCCTGGCGCAATCAGTGAGTGGTAATGGTGTCAAAAATGGGGATATATATGTCTCTCCTTGCTTTCACCTAACGTCAGCAATTACTCATCAGCAATCAAAGATCGTTTCCAGTTCCACACTCTCTGAACGGTCCTAGCAAACAGGTGATGTCCCAGGGCCATGGAATCTTCGTGGACCGCATCACAAGGCCGCTTCATTTTCGCTCAATATATAGTTCGCCAAAAAAGAGGTAGAAATTCTTCATGTGCTTAATTCACGTAAATACCTATATTGCATTAACATTAAGCACCTTTGTAGAATGTATAATTACTTACAGACAGCGTTTAAAACTGTGAAAAGGTCTTGTGAACGCGGAGGTGAACCAAATTGCAGCGCGTATGAATAAAATCAGAAATACAACGAAGATGGCATATTGCTTATTTTTTTCACGGATGCAACAGATAAACTGATACGCATTTATATACATGTAAAGAAAATGTCAGGATATAAATAATAAATAGAAAAGGTATTTTCGTGAAAGGTATAAATGATAACCCACTCGTTAACCCAATCATTTCCACCTCTCACTCGAACAATATTTATGGTATTCAACCTTCACTGTGCAATATCCTCTATGTATTGTTGGCTTCATGGTACAATTATGAAGACGACGGGAATTGTCTTCTGGATCTTTCTTCTCTGTGCTATTTAACTCTTCCCTGCTGTTTTTTGTTTCCTGGAAATTCTGGGCGAATGGTAAGATAGGTTCTCAATATATAAGAGGCACGGCATTACTATCCCTAGTTTTACTCTGTAGTCTTTCGTGTTGTATTTTCAACAAATTTATGGCAATGTAGCCTAATTCGCCAATTTTATGAATCACATCTTACATAAAAGGACCACATTGTGAAACTCAACAGTTAACTATTTAAGACTCTTTCTACTGAGTCATATACAATTTAAATTTATTAATCTGGTTTCTCTATCGTATATCTGAACAAAAGATGTTTGTGGATCGAGAATATTGTTTTATGGAGTTGATGTGGACGTCATCAACGTCACAGATCTGCTCACGACGTTTTTGACCCTCAGATTATTTAGTTTAATTCATCTTTAAAACACCACACAAATAAACAAATCTTATACATGCAAATTCTGCCTGAGTGTCTTAACCCCGGTTTCAACTTTTGAGTGCACTGGTATTACCATTTAAGCCTGTCTTAACTTTAATACACTTATGAACAAGTGGCCCCAGAACTACAGCCTTACTCCATCAAACGCCTTCATTCTAAGTTTCTCACATTTTACAATGAGCATAACACTCTCGTTGGGAGGTATGGACAGAGCGTTCAGAATCTCTGGCGATCTGCATTGCGATCAACCACATAGATGGCGCTGCTATCCCTATGTACATATCTATCACGTACATAGTATTTAACAACATAGATGGCGCTGGTTGCCCAGTGTAACCGTCTATCTTGTATGTCATGTGCAACATCATAGATGGCGCCTCTTGTAGCATGAGATCTGTTATTTTTAAATCGCAATCTGATCGGTTAGTCTGTAACGTTCGTCATTTTCAAACTGTATCTAATACCGCTTAACCTGGGATTAAGGGATGTAAAGGTAGCCATGCTCATTACATCTGTATGATGCCTTTATGAACAGTTGCAATTAAAGCGCGACTGAGATCCTTGTTTAATTGTTATTTGACATGGAACTCATTCACGGACTACGAATTTGAACTTTGATATGGAATTCATGCCTGGAATATCCATTGTCTGCCCGCCATCATTGAAAACTGATGACCGCTTTTCTCTTGTGTCTTACCGGCTTTATTTCTTATTTGTATAATTTCTTACATACCTTTGTCATTGGGAGTTAGTGTTAAACGTTGTTTTGGAAATGAATCTTGCGATTATTGACTTGGAACGCCTTTTACGGACTACGAATGGTATATGAATGTCGGACTTGACGCTTATATTTACATCCTTGTCTTCAATAGTTTTGCATTGTTCTCTCTCTGTTCACCCTACAGGTTCCTCCATTTTAGATGAACCAATGTGCATGAGGCTATTACAGCTGAATACTGCTCCAACACCGGATGACCTCGGATTTGTGACAAAACCAAGTAAGTTTAGATAGCGTTGATGGTAAACCCCATGTAATACACGCAATGACGACATATTGACTGTCTGCCTAACTGTCGGCGTCCCAAACCTCCGCAGATTTATAAATGATCGACCCAGTTTATGTCGGACAGTCTGGTTTCCTTTGTCTATAAAACCTACCGCCGTCGTACAAGTGAGTAATTCTTGAGTATGGCATTAAACAAAAATCAAGTGAATAAATAAACAAATAAATTGATATTAAGCAATACGTATTGGCTTTGTTTTCAGCTACATCCCTTGTCTTGTATATCGGAAGTGGAGAGCTTAGTGTCGAGGAAGAACATATTCCAAATCTCTAAGTGAAATGAGATTAAGTTTTACCTGTGGGCAAAGGTATAGAAGATTTTATTTCACCAGATCGCTAGATGTAGATATCACTCTGATATCAACCAGAACACCAGGTCGTGAACATTTAATCATTCCATTTGTAGAGGATTTATAGCTGCTTTACTGCAAACATTACCAGTCCTTCACTCATGTGGTCCATTTACAACATTTCTGAATTTTGCCTCCGTTTTTCGCCTCGATTAAACCGTTGTTGTATGCATAAGCGCCTGTGAGGAGTTGAAATAAATTTCAATCCTTCCAAAATAAAAAGAGGTCATTTAATTTACTCTAATTGCATTTATAACTAGAAACTTAAGGACTGTATAAGGAAAATCTTCAGTCGCCGAATTCCTTTTGTTTATTTGCCTTGTTTATTTATCAGGCCAAACAGTTAACGGCCTATTTTAAAGAATAATTCCACGGTCTATGCATTTGCATATGTTGTCTAGCAGAAGATATACATGGTACTCAATCGCACACGACGATAACCTTTAAAAGAAAGATTGAGCATAGCGTAAAACAACAGTCAAATAAATCAATAAATAAATCAAAACAAAGACTTAAAAATGTAATCTTCTGTCTGTGTTTTCAAGAAGTAGATGATTTCACTGCGATGTACCGCAAACTTTTAATTGAACCCTTGAACAAAATCTTGAAGGTTTTAAAAATTGTGCTAGCTTCCATCTTCACAACGTTGTGTATTCCATAGGGTGATGTGGTCAGGTCACAAGTATTGCTGAAGGCAGAGACAAAGGCCTTTAGGGTGACGCTCACCCTGGGTGTAAAAGGCCTTGACACTGAGGTGTGGGCATCTGGGTCGGGAAGTGAGCCGGGCAGGAGGTTGTGTGTTCAGAGCCTTCCACTACCATCTCTACAAGGCCACATACCAGGGGATAAAGCTGATCAAGAAGTGAAGACGGTGGTTTATGGCTGTGGATGGGATGTCACATGTGCTCAATAAACATCCTGTATATTTCATGATCCCAGGGTTTTTAGATTTTTCCATGTACATCATCATCCCTTGAAAATCTCTGGAATAGAAACCGGCGTTGTTCACTATCGTCTTCAAAAGCCTTTCTCCTGCAAAGTAATAAAATGACTTACATATCGTGCAATTTCAATATATTGTGGATGTTTTGTTCTCTGGAACATGTTTCTTTACCTTAAGTTATATACAGCGTTGTACATATTGCAACAATAGAAGTTACGCTTAATAGTCTGTCGGAATCGTATATTGTATATTTTAAAGATGAATTTTAAGACATCGGCTATCACAACAATTCACATGTATAGTAGCATATGCCTGACGTTAAGCAAAGTACATTTGTAATATAATGAAATCCTTCACTTGTATAAATTACTACTAAAACTTTACTACATTGGTTTTTTTTTCCAGTGAACTATATTTTCCTCAAGTTGATAAAATCTTTAAATTAATAGTCATCATTAACTTTCCAGGAACTCGACAACCTTGCTTTCCTAAGCCATTTTGGAAGTGGACACTTACCAGCTTTTTTCGACACCACCAACTCACTGCCTCGATTAAGGTCATGATTATTCAGAAACCAGAGACAATGGGAGTTTCAGGTAAATTGTGTTAGAGTAGAAGGTTCCACACGGTAACAAAGGCTACATTATTATCGTCGCGAATACACTATATTTTTTTTATAACAGAAGTCCATAACATTGAAACCTGAAGCCCTACTCCTGAACTGAGCTACAAAAAAATAATCTTATTTTCGTTTATTTAAGCTATGTTATACTAAAAATTGGACACAATTTTTAAGACGGCTGTTTTGAAACAGGGTTTAGAGTAGTGGATCACATTGTAGGTAACTGGTGTAGCCCTTCATTAAAATGTACAGGAATGTGTCAATTATCCAGCATTCTAACTGTTTTTGAACAATGTTGACGGTACGAAAAGAAAAGTAGTCTTCCTCGCGAAAAGTTTGAGGTTTACCATTATGCATTAGACATATTATTAGGGTATCGGTATAATAAGCCAAAATCAATTCCCGTTAACGAGCCTAACCTGGGTCAAACAGAGTAACACTCTCAAACACTGAAATGGTTGGTTTAACAATTTAATAAATCAAAGAAAATAATGATTTAAACTACAAATAGCAATGCACAGGACATATATAAAATATAATAAACGTTACAATAAATGGCGGCAGCGTACTATGTATAAATACTTCAGACCCGAGTTACGCTAGTCCTTAACTTGACTTTCCGTCGTAATCCAAATTACACCAGCTTTTCCACTACAAAGGTACTAACGATTTCTTCCAACTATAGATGTGATGTATCGATGTATCACTGTCGTATCACTATCTTATCTCTGTTTATAACTATCACTGACACTTCATTGACTCTCTCACAGCCTACAAATCTGCCGCCTTATATATTGTCATCAAAGCTTCGAGAAAGAACAAAGAAAACACATAAACATGGTCATTTTCCCGAAGCCATCGGTCAGTCAAAACTGACTGGCTCGAAATTTACACGATGTTCTATACTTAGACTACCCGCTGTGACTGAATCGAACACGTCACGTGACCAAGGGCGCCAGGAGATGTACAACTATAAACAAACAATGTATTGTTACATGACAATGTTTTTAGTGCATTTTCCTGTCATTAATATATACGTCCAGCACTCCAATGTATAGAGTGTAAGGGTAATTTTGAAGTGGTTATGAGTGATTTTAACGGCGAGCTGAATATAGGCGACAAATTAAAAAAAAGAGACTAGTATACTTGTTTGTCTCCAGTTATAACGCGATAGGCGTTCCCTCTCTGTCCAGAAGCCTGAGTTACCTGCCGTAGCTACCTGGTTAACACGTCATCAGGGTGTTGACACGTGATCCTGCTCAGACCAATATTCTCCCGGTCCGAACGGTCTCCCGGGAGTTGCCTTCAGAAGCCACTTTTATGTTAAGGAGGATATAACATAAGACATTTTCATGAAAATGGCCACGGATATGTTTTTCTTTGCAGTGAAAGTTGTGAAGTTTTCAGTAGAATGTTGTCACTGATCTTATACTGATATAGCAATCTTCCGCATGGGTACTCTCTAACATCATAAAATGATCAGCACATTATTCAGTTCCATGTAATGTAAATCAAATTGTTTTGCGGACTCTAACGAAAAAGTATATTTTTATGATGTAACCTTTTAAATACTGAATCAGACTTTTCAAGTCCATCTCTATATCTTGTATTTGTATGGGTACAATCTTTGTTTACGGATTTTATATAACGTGGTCATTGCGATGACGACTCCCAAAAAAATCGTGTCAAGAATATTAGAAGAGATAGTTAGCTAACAACGGGAGCTAATTACGGGTAAACAAACTAATAAGGTCAACAAACTATTTAGTGTGAGCGATTCAAACAGCCCAGAAAAGGGGAGGGTGGTGTGCCATATCTTAATGACCTCCCTTGAGTAAAGGCGTGGGCACTACACTGTGTTTGCTGTTACCTGTGATACACTGCAAACTGGGGCCATGTTCGCTTTAGCATGACATGTGAATTCTTCCCCGAATTGTACACGCAGTAAGCCTAGAAATGCTACAACCCTAGAAAATTCGCCGTTGGTACTCAACCTGTCAAATCGTCCCAGCACCTCAGCTAAACAAAAGGCAGAAAATCTTCCTAGAAACACCAGGTACATCATGACTTCGTACACTGAGAACTTGCGGATTGCGCAAAAGAGCTCTGTTTCAAAGGCGATAACTTGTAAGGAAAAAAAAATGTTGGACTGAATTAGATATAAAACCCTCTTATTTACCGGAGGAAGACTTTGCCTGTATCATTGATAATAACGAAGCTTCTGCCAAGATTGAAAAAGGTAAGAAGAATCCGGAAACAAAACCTGGCCTGTCTTACATCGCCCTTATCCAAATGGCTATTCAGAGTTCAGAGGATAAACGAATGCTTCTGTACGATATCTATCAGTGGATCTCAGAGAACTTTCCCTATTATTAGAGCAAAGACAAACAGCGTCCGTCACAGTCTTTCCTTGAATGAGTACTTTGTCAAATAGTGCCGTAGTGAGAACAGCAAGGGTAACTACCAGTCCATACACCTTGAAAATTTCGAGGACTTTGAGCAGGAAGATTTCCGTAGGAGACATGCTCGTCGTCGAGTTCGAAAATGTGAAGAAAAGTTCCGGAAACTAACTTCGGTTCCATACACCTTGACAATTTCGAGGACTTTGAGCAGGAAGATTTCCGTAGGAGACATGCTCATCGTCGAGTTCGAAAATGTGAAGAAGAGTTCCTGAAACGAACTTCGGTTTTGTGCTCTGATTCCAATTCTCCACAATGCACTTCTGATCAAGGTTACTTTCCCTTGACGAGTGTTGTCATGGCAACAAGCGCTGTGATTGATACCTTGGGGATAGACGCCATATTGTGTAAAGAGGAGGAGCTGATGTATTTTGCGGGAGCTCACCATGTCCAGAGTTCCCGATCCAATCCAATGCAGCCAAGTCTAACAGGAGGGCCATTTCACTGGGTGTCACGTCTGATATACACTCCTAGTTAGGAGAAATCCGTCGGAATGATAATGTTATTATTGATTTTTAATTTTGCTACATACGCAGTTTTGATTTTTATTCGCCAACAGTTTTCAGTCATATTTTAATGTTTACTATGAAATAAATGTTTTCTTCTCTCCGCTGAGTTAGCTGTGATACACACCAAGGTGAGGCCATGTCTTTATCAGTTCGCTTTAACATGACATGTAAAATCTCACCCAGACGAAATCCATACGCAGTTAACCCGAGAAATACTCAATTCGCCGTTTGAACTAAACTTGTGTCGAGTTAGAAAGTAGTTCTAAATTTATTGTTTTATTGGCAACATATTCGTAACATTCCAGTGAGCATAATTAACCCGTAAGGCTTCACTGGAGATTTTTGGTACAAAAATTCATCTGCGCAAATAAAAGCAGATTTACTCCATTTGCCACGAATACTTTATTACCTTTCAGAAGGTATCTCGTATCTGTCCTGTTTAAATAACCTTTCTCTTCTCCGTTTCGAGGGCAGCTACGACCGTATGTTTTACGTCAAGACGTGTGGGATTTTTTTTTACGATCTGAGGCGATGCGAAAATGCTGTGAACTTCGATCGAAAAAAGTATGATTTGATCTGAATTAGGCTTCTAGTAAAAAAATCCAGCCACAGGTACGGGCAGGGTCTACTTTACCTTCCATCGGTCATTAAGGTATGCCACACTGGCAGAACTGTTTTTGCCCTGGTCAGGCCAAATTACTTGTTTACCTGTAATGCGTTGTTGTTCACTCCCTTTTCAGATTTATCATCTGTCTATCAACCATGTGGTATCACCTTAGCTGTCACAAATTTAAAGGTTCATAAACATCACACAAACCATATATCTTTTGGCCCACCACAGAATGTGTTTAAAAAGCTCTGTTTTTTGGCAAATTCGAGAAAGAAAATTTCCTAAAGAAACTTTCAAGTTGATCAAGTAAACAAAACATGGAATAGATAGCAATATTTAGGCCTCAATCCACTAAATACACTGCCAGATTATTATATAGACAATTGTTGAAAAATGAAAGAAACTTTGAAAAATGAAAAAAAGGTATCCAGTTTCTATTAGTCAACAATATATGATTAAGAAGTATGTATACAAGGGAGAGAAAATTGTGTTACGCGCCTGAGCGAATAGGTGCAATAAACTTTCCTCAAATACAATTTCCTAGCCTTGTTTGACTTTAAAGGAGAAGAAAACATAAAAATAATGCCAAAATCTATTTAAAGAGCGTAAAATCTTTTTTGTAGAAACGGCCTTTTTAAGATGTAATCCATGTCTTATCAATTTATTTGAATGTAAATTTGTTTCTTAAAACCAAAAACATGGATTTAGTCTGAATTATGATAATATTTATGAATATAGTAAAAATATAAATGTTACAAACTCTGTCTATATACATTGTATTACGTTTTTTATTTATTTATTTATTTATTTACTTATTCGACATTTATTCGCCATTCGTCATTTGTACACGATTTTCTGTAGGTAGCAATTTGTGAGCTTATGTGTGGCCAATTGCTTTTTTTTTACACGTTATTTTGTAGCTTGTATCTCATTGTCTCTTTGTGCAATTACGTGCATTTTATCTGAGTTTACCCTTCAAGTGACTTCGTGTATATTTAGGAGAAGTGAAACATACACCGCCAGCTCGGCATCACGGACACTACTGTCAACCTGCCCACGCTGAGAAGTTACGCCTTCACAGTCAGTTTGCCATGCCCTGTCATCCTGTAATCCGTCGATTGAGGAATTCCTCTTTATTGTGGATTCTATATTTACGTGGAAGGACTCGTATTTGAAAGCCGGAATATTCCATCCGGACATAGACGCTGTCATCAGTAAAAAAAACTGTATATTTTTGTAGTTATTTGTATTGTTTTTTACATTATTGTCAGTTGTCTTATTTGTCTATTTTGTTCAAATATGTGTATTTAACTTATTCAAGCGTCTTCATGTTTCTTTGTTTGATCTTCTGTAAGGTCTATTGCTGATCTGAGAGTTACACAAGCCAGTTGTTTCTCATCTTTACTCCCCGATACTGGTACCCTTACAATAGATATGATCAGATTTCAGGTGGAACACATTTTCTAGCTGAAAGACCAAATTCTAGTGTAAATATATTTATTAAACACGTTTTACATTCTCATTTATAACATTATTGCACAAAGACAATATATACCTGGAGATGATCCCAAATAATCACCATACAAAATATTTTCAAACGTCTTTTTCTCTTAAAAGTAAAATTAAAAAGAAAGTATTAAAAACCACACTCACATCTAACTTTTCGCGTTCTTTCACCTGAACTTTGTCATTTTTATGTTTTTCCAACTTTAAACACGTCTTGATTTTCAAGTTTAGTTGTTCAATGCTCAACACATATAGGTTGGAAATGCCTAATATCTTTGTCACCTAAATTAATTGACATCTCATTCTCCTGTCAAAACATATGTGGACTAGGGATCTTCTTCCCACGGGAGACCTTTAACTACTTCAGTAAAGTAGGAAACGAAAACAGCCGGAACAGAAGGGAACCGTCACTTGGGGTATTGAGGCCTGTAGCATCGCTTCTATGTATTGTTTACAAGATCATTATTATAACTGGATATGAAGAAGTCATCGCTGAGCGGTTGAGTTATAAAAAAGCGGTTACCATAGCAATCCAGATTGTCATCAATGAGAAAACATTCCACAAGCACACTGATCCTCAATTTTCCCACCTTTCCTTCATGTTTTTTTTTTGTTTTTTATGCAGCCTGTACATACAAGCAATTATTTTTATTCCCCCGAGAGACAGTCTCTGTTTGGCAATACATTACACTTACTAGTTTTCGAGCCAGGGATTTGATAATGTATGATCGTAACAGTTAGTGTTTGCTCACTCCGTCCCCAAAACTCTGTCAGCAGCCCGTGAGACCAGACATCTGAGAGGGACTGCGTGTAGCTATGGCGTATGGGCATAGCTGTCTCCTTATCATCATCGTTCATTTTTAAAATCTGGTGAGAATCGATACTAGCCTTTCATTTTAATAAGGTTTTAAAAATGAGCAGATAGGTTTTAAAGCCACAATTTTAATAAACATATTTATTTGAATCACTAGAATCAAGTGTTTGAGAAAACCAACGGATGGTCGTGGGTTTCCTCGGGCTCTGCCCGCTTTCCTCTCACCAAATTCCTGACACCAGAATAGATAAACTACCAGTAGGAAACTAATATAATATTTGACACCAAAACCTGTCCATGAACATATTTCATGAGAATAATTTAATTTTCTTTTGTATATTCTATATACCACCCATGTTAAAAATGGCAGATTGACCCAATCATGTCCTAATGTAACCTCACAAAGGGACGTCACTCTGTTGTCGCAACATCGTATCGCAATACCCTTACATTCCAATGATGTCTTCATCTCGATGTCACAATACGCTGACAACACCATGTAGCTATGTTATGACGTCGTACACAACAAACATCTGCAAGGAGAAATGACGTCACGGTTGATGACGTGATCTAACGTCACCCATTGTGTAGTGAAACACAGTATTGTTGGCTTTTAGCAAACGGTACAACCATGAAGACGACAGGGATTGTCTTCTGGAGTTTTCTACTCTGTGCTATTACGTATTTCTCTCTGATTTTCCTGGAAATTCTGGACGAATGGTAAGATAGGTTCTCAGTGTGTAAGAGCCACGGTATTAATATCCCATTATCCTACGGACCAAATTGGTGTGCCTTTTTTACTCTCCATACATTATCTAGTTTTACTCTTCATTCTGTATAGTCTTTTATATTGTATTTTCAACAGATCAATGGCAATGTAGCCCAATTCGCCACTTTTACGAACCACCTCTTGAATAAAACAACGACATTCTGAAATGCCAAAGTTAACTATTTAAGACTCTTTCCATTAAAAGTCATTTTAGTAATTATTAGTACTCATATACTACCACAATTATGCGCTTTATTAGACATATATTTGTGTAAAGGTGCCGGCCTAAACCGGAGGGCGTCATAGACTGGCTGATCCGAGTTGCCAGAGACATGTTGGCGGTTCCTCAACCTAAACCGCCATGGTGGGAGGAATTGTGTCCACTGGCTGTTAAAGTGAACCCAGTCCTGACAAATCTGTTACTCTCAGGTATGATAATGTTTCAAAAGTCTCACAGAGTTTTCGTAGATGACTGTAAATTATTCTTGACTACATATAATTCTGTATGGAAGCTATTTGCAGGTATTTCTCGCTGTAGTCATTCATTCGAGTTAATTGTTTTATGACTATCCACTTCCAGGTCACTTTCTGACTTTAAAATTATTCATAAGTATATTTTTTAAGAGATTGTGATGCTAATTTTATTAATGATGTTTGTTTAAAGGAATTTCACTTGTTGTTTTTGCAGTTGACGGCCTGATCTGAGATTAGGACACTTGGCTTACTCTCACCATTTCAGATTCATACACATGGTTTTTCGTTTTCTTTCTGTTCTCTCATTCACATTCCTTAGCGCTACTCTTACTGACAAGTGTAGGTGACTCTGAGTTGTAGTAAATGCCTCGAGTAATGATTAAGGCTAAACTTTCAGGTGACGTGGTCGTCTTACTGGCGATATCTTCCTGTTGCATCGGATCAACAGTTGGACTAGTGATAGCATTTTGCTTTCGAGACAAACCACCAGGTAAATTCATGCTGAAAGTTTAAAATTATTAGTCTTATTTCACAAGTGGACAAAGAATGTTAATTCGTCTACCGTACCGTGTGTGGATCGAAAACATTGTATTGTGGAGGCGATGTTATCAATTGCGCAGTTCTGCTCGCGGCATTTCTAACGCTACATCAGCTTATTTAGTTTAATTCATCTGAACCATCTTTAAATAGAAATAGGAGGATTTCTAATGCTATGGTCACTATTTAAGTGAGTAAAATTGAAAAAAAAAACACGCCAATTTACATACTGGTTAACGATTGTTTAAAATAATAAGTATCACATTCTTATACGTGGATCGCCGTAGTATAAGTGAAATGTTTTCTTAGTACAGCGTAATAAATAAAAAAAAATCTTATACATGAATATGCAGATTCTGTGTGTGTCGGCTCTAGCTGGGACAGGGCCCAGTTGTTCAAACGTCTTTTTTAGACTTAAGCCCCGTATTAACTTTAGTCCAGGCTAGTGTGCCATTTACTGTGTATCAGGATCAGACTGGTATAAACATTTAAGCCTGACTGAACAAGTGGCCCCAGAACTACAGACTTACATTAGTTTTGCATTATGTTCTTGTCTGATCATCCTTCAGGTGCCTCCATTTTAAATGAGCCAATGTGCTTGAGGCCATTACAACTGACTACTGCTCCAACACCGGATGAACTGGAATTTGTGACAAAACCAGGTGAGTTTAGATAGCGATGATGGTAATCCCCATGTAAAACACTGAATAACGTCACCATTATGAGCAACGCTGAGATCGATTGGTCATGTTCCCAGCTCAGCCGTCACATTAACATCTCTGAACCGTTACATTCATTAACCTGGAACTCGGTCCTGTGACCTGCGCTTCAAAACCAACGCTATACGCCACAAATGAGGTGTCCTCTGATGACAAAGTAATTTTGAATTCATATTACCTCATCATGCGGGAATAATAAAGACTATAACATCGCAAATAACACAAATTTAACCGACGCACCCACTCGTACACCATCAGAACTTAACAAGCCGCCATTTTCAAATCGCGTGACTCGTTTGGTGGGGTAGATTCTGCTGCTCTTCACAAAATTAAGATCCTAATTTTTCTCAATATAATTGATTATAGTTCATTTCTGTTCATTATGGTCTTACTCACAAATAAGTAGGTGATTTAAAGTAAGAATTACTGAATATAAGCGTCATGTCCGACATTCATATATCATTCGCAAGATCCATTTCCAAAACAACGTTTAACACTAACTCCCAAAGACAAAGGTATGTAAGAAATTATACAAATAGGAAATAAAGCCTGTAACACACAAGAGAGAAGCGGTCATCAGTTTTCAATGATGGCGGGCAGACAGTGGATATTCCAGGCATGAATTCCATATCAAGTTCAAATTTGTAGTCCATGAATGAGTTCCAGGTTAAATAACAATTAAACAAGGTATCTCAGCCTCGCTTTGATTGCAACTGTTCATAAAGGCATCATGCAGATGTAATGAGCATTGCTGCCTTTACGACCTCTAGCCCCAGGTTAAGGGATATTAGATACAGTTCGAAAATGACGAGCGTTACAGACCCTAACCGAACAGATTGTGATTCAAAAGTAACTGACGATAACGTCTTTCCCGTTAATATATAAGGGTCCCATATTATAAGATGCGCCATCTATGATGTTGCACTGGTCTGTATAAAAGCTGTCTACAAAATAGACCGTTATGATCGGCATCCAGCGCCATCTATGTTGTTAAATACCATGTACACGATAGATATGTACATAAGGATAATAGCGCCATCTATGTGGTTGATCATAATGCAGATCGTCAGATTCTGAACGCTCTGTGCATACCTGCCAACGAGTGTCATGCTCATTGTAAAATTTGAGAAAGTTAGAATGAAGGCGTTTGGTTGAGTATCTCAGCCGCGCTTTGATTGCAACTGTTCATACAGGCACCATGCAGATGTAATGAGCATTTGCTGCCTTTACGGCCCCTAGCCCCAGGTTAAGGGGTATTAGATACAGTTCGAAAATGACGAGCGTTACAGACCTTAACCGAACAGATTGTGATTCAAAAGTAACTGACGATAACGTCTTTCCCGTTAATATATAAGGATCCCATATTACAAGATGCACCATCTATGATGTTACACATGACACGCTGGTCTGTATAAAAGCTGTCTACAAAATAGACCGTTATGTTCGGCATCCAGCGCCATCTATGTTGTTAAATACCATGTACACGATAGATATGTACATAAGGATAATAGCGCCATCTATGTGGTTGATCACAATGCAGATTGACAGAGATTCTGAACGCTCTGTGCATACCTGCCAACGAGTGTTATGCTCATTGTAAAATTTGAGAAAGTTAGAATGAAGGCGTTTGGTTGAGTATCATTGACAAACTGTTTTTTGAACTAACAACTTGTGACGCAGATTAAAGTCATCACAATTTACACAAGATCTGACAAATGCTACAAGGCGAGATTTCTGTATGCCATATGTAGGACTCTTTGGTATATTGCTATCCAAATAAGGATAATTTACAACATCAAAATTGAAATTATCCCTTTTGTGGTAAAGGCGGCGTGAAAGGAAACCTTGTTCGTCTTTGTACAGATATAGATCCATATCAGATGTACCATCAGGACTATCTGTTGTCTCCTTTAAATCCAATGAAGGCGGATAGATTTCCTTCACCGCTTCAGCATTATGAAGGTTATTTAACGCCAGTAGATCATCAATACACCGCTTGGCAAATGAAAAGGATCGAGCTTTAAAAAAAAATAAAAAAGATATCGCTTTTAAGTAATTTCTGCATATAGTCGTATTCATATGAAAACAGGTATAGGTCTGCCAAAAGAGGCGCACAACTGGTACTCATTGAAATAGCTATGGGCTGTTGGTAAATGATATCCCCGAATTTCACATGGATGTTATTAATGAGAAATTCAAGTAATTCAATAAATAATGTAACATCCCATGAGTGGTAACCTTCATAAATAGTAGAACTAAAGAAAGCCTTATTGCTTTTGACGTTAATGTAACGGTGTCCGGTTTTAGTAAATACCGAAACAATTAACGACGATATTCTTTCATTAAGATCTTTGTGAGGAATTTTTAGTATAGAGAGTAGAGAAATCCCATGTGGATACGTCTCTCTAGGGTATATGCATACGAGCATCAAGTTCTTCTGTACGACGTTTGGAGTTGTTAAGAATCCACATGGAGTTGAGACCTGAATTTTTTGTTATGACAGAACAATACTTATTCCAAAATGACTTTACTTCTTGTAACGCTCTCGTAAGTAGGGTTGACAAGAGTTTGGTGGTACAGCTTCTTGAACCCACAATAAATCAAGCCTTGTATGGGGATTTATGCATTTTCGGAATCCAGTAAAGTTGTAATATTTCTGTATGACGGGTAGGCAACAAATCATGTTTTTGTTACAGCTTTGACACGTTGAGGACAGCATACGCCGAATGGCCAAGTGAAAGAGTACAGATATGTATTTCTGTAAGCTAAGCTTGGAAGAATGAAACAAATCTCAGATCTACGTTACAACATAATGACTGTTCGCCTAATTGTCGGCGTCCTATACCTCTGCAGATTTATAAATGATCGGACCGACAAAGGCGTTAAAGACCGTAGAACCCATTCGAGTAAATACGTGGGAAAGTTCTTCAGTAACTTTCAAAAGGTTAATGGTTTATGTCGAACGTTCCAATTTCCTCTATCCATAAGACCTCGTATAAGTGATAAATTCTTGAATATGGCGTTAAATAAAGTTTAAGTGAATAAATAAACGAATAAATTAATATTAAGCAATATGCACTGATTTTCTTTTTAGCTAGAACCCTTGTCTTGTATACCGGACGTGAAGAGCCTAGTGTTGAGGAAGAAATATATTCCAAATGTGTAAGTGAAATGAGTTTAACCGTGCGCTTGATGCACACAGGTATAGAAGATTTTATTTCACCAGATCGCTAGATTTAGATATCATTCTGACATCAAACAGAACGGCAAGTCGTGAACATTTAATAATCGCAATTGTAGCCTATTTATAGCTGCTCTACTACAAACATTACCAGTCCTTCACTCAAGCGATGCATTTACAACATTTCTGAATTTTGCTGTTTGCATAAGTGCCTGTGAGGAGTTTAAATACATGTAATCTGAAAAGACTTTTCAAAATAAAAAAGACATCTTTGAATTTACTCTTATTGGCTTTATAAAAGGAAACTTTTGTATATTTGCCTTGCCTATACATCAGAACAAACAGTTCATGGGTTATTTTACACAACAATGCGGCGGTCTAAACATTTGCATAGTTTGTCTGGCTGAATGTATACGGCGATAGTCTTTAAAATAAAGACTATTTAATATAAATCAATAAATTACTAACAACAGTATAAAAATGTGATCTTCCTTCTATGTTTTCAGGAAGTAGACGATTTCACTGCGATGTACCGTAAACTTCTACTGGGACCACTGGATAAAAGCTTGGATTCTTTAAAAATTGTGCTAGGCTCCATCTTCACAGCATTGTGCATTTCCCAGAGGGACGTGGTCTGGTCACAAGGAAAAGACGGCCCAGTACTGCTGAAGGCAGAGACCAAGGCCTTTAGGGTGATGGTCACCCTGGGTGTAAACGGCCTTGACATTGAGGTGTGGCATCTGGGTAGGGAAGTGGGCCGGGCGGGAGGGCGCGTATTCAGAGCCTTCCACTATCGCCTCTACTATGCCACATACCAAGGAATAAAGCTGGTCAAGGATGGGAAGACGGTGGTTTATGGATCTGGATGGGATGTCACATGTGTTCAATAAACATCCCGTATATCTAATGATACGGCAACTTTTAAAATTTTCTCCATGTACATCATCATCCCTTGAAAATCTCACTGGAAAAGAAACCGTCATTATTCACACTCGTCTTGAATACCTTGTCACGCCGTCCTATCTTAATATTCGTGCCATCAAAATGAACAAGTATGTTTTGTCTTCTACATTTTGACTTCTAACAATCGACACAAAGTTGTATTTTTTCTCCTGCAAAATAACAAAAATGACTTACATATCGTGCAGATTTAAGATGTTGTGGATGTTTTTTTCTGTGGCATGTGTTTCTTAACCTTAAATTATATACAGTGTTGTACATATTACAACAATAAAAGTTACGCTTAATAACCTGTAGGAATCAGTTCCAAGCTATGCTCAACTTAGTAATGATTTAGATAAACGTTTACCACTTAACGAAGCAGCTTAAACAAAGCATGACGTAACATAATGCCATGTGATTTGGTACCTATTCCAGACAATGTTTGTGCAAATAGTTTTTTCACCTCCCACCATAAGTTCTTTACGTGAACCGATGAAGATCTGACCTTAGTACATCACATTTTTATATTTATTTATTTATTTGATTGGTGTTTTACGCCGTACTCAAGATCATTTCACTTATACGACGGCGGCTAGCCTTATGGTGGGAGGAAACCGGGTAGAGCCCGGGGGAAACCCGGGCTGGCAGATCCTCCCACGTACGGCCGGAGAGGAAGACATGTTTGTATCAACAGGTAACCTTTCATAGGGTAAAGTATACCCGCCTAGCCAGGGGATGTCTTTACGGTATGGCACACTGACTACACTTTGGGACTTTGAGAACCTTGCTTTTCTAAGCCATTTTGGAAGTGGACGCTTTTTTCCATACCAACAACTCACTGCCTCAGGTCACGTCATGATTATTTACAAAACCAGTGGTTTGGTGGATACCGGGCATTTCAAGTGTACTGTATTAGAACAGCAGGATAGCATGCAGTTGGAACAAATTCCACAGAGTAACAAATGCTGCACTATTATCTCCGCAAATATACTATATTTTTATAACACAAGTTCATAACATTGAAATCTGAAGCACTACTCTCATGAGGTCATATACTGAGCTACAAAAAATAAACTTAATTTCATTTATTCAAGCTATGCTATTCTAAAACTTGAAAACAATTTCTAAGATGGCTGTGTCGAATGTAACTGGTGTAGCGTTCCATCAAAGTATACTGGAATCCGTCAATTATCCAGCATTCCAACTCTTTTTGACGATACCCAAGAGAATGAAGTCTTTCTCGCGAAAAAAGCTGATGAAGTTTAATATTATGAAATAGACATATTTTTAACTGCGTTTCCTTACAATAATATGCACGTCCAGCACATCAATATATGGAGCTCAAAGGAAATTTTCCTAGTGATTATGAATGATTTTGAAGCGAGCTGAATATAGGTGACGAGTTAAAAGAATTTTATTGATTTATTTGATTGGTGTTTTACGCCGTACTCAAGAATATTTCACTTGTACGACGGCGGCCAGCATTATGGTGGGAAGAAACCGGGCAGAGCCGGTGGAAACCCACGACCATCCGCAGGCTGCTGCCAGACCTTCCCACTTACGGCCGGAGAGGAAGCCAGCATGAGTTGAACTCACAGCGACCGCATTGGTGAGAAGCTTCTGGGTCATAACGCTGCGCTAGCGCGCTAACCAACTGAACCACATAACATCCCCCCCACCCCTCTCCCCGAGTTAAAAGAAACAAACTATGGTATTTATCACGGGTATTTCTAGTCAACTGGGCTGCCCTACTGTAATGACTCGATGTCTAGAATACTTGTTGGTCGCCAGTTTTTATGCGTTAGGGGTTTCCTATCTGTCCAGAAGCCGGAGTAACCTGTCGAAGCTGTCTGGTTAACACGTCATCAGGGTGTTGACACTTGATCCCGCTCAGACAAATATTCTCACGGTTCTAACGGTCTCCTGTGAGTTGCACTCAGAAACCACTTTTATGTTAATGAGGAAATCATTATGAAGACACATTTTCATGAAAATGGCCACGTATTTGTATTTCTTTAAGGTGAAACTGGTTATGGCATTTTCGATAGAATTTTGTCCCTTGTGTAAGCTGAAATAACAATCTTCCGTATATGTACTGTCTAACATAATAAAATGGTGAGCACATCATTCTATTCCATGTAATGTGAATCAGAATGTTTTGCGAATTGTGCCAAAAAAGTATATTTTTATAATGACATGTTTTAAATACTGAATCAGTTATTCAAGTCCATCTCGGCGTTTTGTGCTTGTATGGGAAGAATCTTTGTTTAATTATTTTATATGACGTGGACATTGACGAATCAAAAAAAAAGATAACAAAACGGTGTCAAGAGTATTAGAAGAGATAATTACGGTGTGAACAAAAGGAGCTAACTACAGGTTAACAACCCATTAAGGTAATAAACAAGTTTGTGTGGCTGATTCAAACAACCCAGAGGGCAGACTGGTGTGTCAAGTCTTAATTACCTCCCTTGAGTAAAGGCAAGGATACAGTACTGTGTTTGGTGTTACCTGTGATACATTGCAAACTGCGGCCATGTCTTTATCACTTCGCTTTAATATGACATGTGAAATCTAGCCCAGACGAATTCCACACGCACATCCGGGTTTAACTTTGTCACGTAAAATGGTTTGTTTACCTCTAATTAGCTCTCGTTGTTCACACTTTAATGAAATGTTATACTGTTGCCTCTTGGATATGTCATTGCAATCACATAAGTAAATATTTATTTGTATTTCGTTGGTGTTTTACACGGAGCTCAAGAATATTTCACTTCTGCGACGCCGGTCAGCATTATGGTGGGAGGACATCGGGCAGAGCTCGGGGGAATCAACCATACATAGCATAAGTAAGTAAATAATTCCAATAACGATCATAAATTAAACCAAAAAATAGCAATCTAAAGGACTTTGACATCTTTTTTTAGGAAGGTTAGGTTTTAGGAAGATTTACCTTATCGTTTAAATTTTATTCGAAATAGAATTACGTGGAGATAATTATCACCGTCATTTTATCACGTTACCAGTACTTTTATGTTGGGTGGCATGAGGGAATACAGGTTAAAAGAGATCTAAGGGCACTTAAGTTTTATACTTAATATATACATCGTAAAGAAATATGAGCTCGAGGTCATTTTCGTGAAACTTTGTATGAAAATGTCCCCGTAAGTTTACGGTGCTATACCTCCTAAATGTAATTCACATCTGCCGAAGGCCTCTGAACCCAGCCGTGAGAATATTGGTCTGGGCGGGAACGTGTCAACACCCTGATGACGTGTTAACAACTACGACAGGTTACTCCGAATTCTTGACGTATGGTAAACGCTTAACGCGTAATAACTGTTTACAAAACAAACATTTTGCACAATAAGTGATTGCATGAAGACAGCACAGTCGATGAAACAGAAATACAGTAAAAAAACTCGAGTGGCATAAGGTTGGTTTTATTGTAGTTCTATTAATGTTTATGTAAACAATAGGTTGCGTCAAAGGCGGGCATTTCGGGTTTCACATGCACATGATTTCTAAGATGGAACTTCTTGAGCCATGTTATACCAATAATGAATAAACATGTGTAAGGTAATGTAACTAATGACATGTCGAAACCAGGATGTTTTGTTCAATTCGCTTTGGTTTTCCAAGCCTCAGTTATTTAAGCGATCGCCAACTTCCGTCCACTGTTGATAGTTTTACAGCCTTTATGGATGTTCAAATCCAGTTCTGGATGCTTTGTTGTGGCTTGCGTTAAGGAAGTCTGTCAAGTCTTCGCAGGTAAAACGAAATACTTAATGGATTCCTCTCTTACTTACATGTATTTATAAATTTAAACACTCAGAGAAACCACGATAGTCTCTCGTTTTAGCAAACTTTCAAAAAGGAGGAAATATGGTGTAAAATGAGAAGATGATTGAACGAATGATCACAAGAATCAGACTGATGCACAAGATCCTAATTATCTTATCAATTGTTGGCTGTACATCTAATGGGATACTGGTTAATTAAAACTCGTGCAGTATGGGCACGGCTAGTTTTAGTAATCCAGACGTAAAATACTAGACCGATGAGAATAAACTGCCTACAGGGAGCAGATTTCAAAAGGAAAATAAAGCTTTACCAGCTACAATTTTCACGTACGCCTTAACACACAGTATTAAGACACTGTGGCAGAAACGTTTTACAGCACCCAAAATCAACACTGACGTAATAATATAAAGCAGACAAATATTTTATTTAACATAGAAAACAAATTATGGAAATATAAAGCGGGAAATGAAATATCACGCAGAAACAACTAACAAACACAAAAAAACAACAACAACATTGTTCTTCACACGGATTTCTACTGACTAGAAGTGTATATCAGACTGGAATAAGAGTAATCTGGCACTAAACAGGAGTCGACAGAAGCTAGTGATTGCCTTACAGGCGAAAATGACGTTACCAGATGTGACCCGCAGTAAAATGCTTCTGCGGTCAGGCTTGACTGCAATGGGCCGGATTGGGAACTCTGAACATGTTGAGGTCTTTGAAAATATATCTGCTGCTCCTCTTTAGACAAGATGGCGTTTATGCCGAAGGTTTCGATCAATTCGCGCGTTGGCATGACAATACTTGTCATTGGAACGTAACCTTGTTCAGAGGCGTTGCAGGGAGGATGAAACTGAGAGGTAGTCGACGTTTCCGCGACTCTCCCAGAGGTACATTGTGGAGAATCGGAATCGGAGCACAAAGCCGATGTCAGTTTGCGGAACTCTTCGTCACATTTTCGAACTCGACGACGGGCATGTCTCCTACGGAAATCTCCCTGCTCGAAGTCCTCGATGTTTGCAAGGTGAATGGACCAGTAGTTACCCTTGCCATTTTCACTGCGCCCATTTTTCACAAAGCACTCATTCAGGGAAAGGTTGTGACGGACGCTATTTCTCCAACTTTTGTCTTTGCTCTGATAATAGGGGAAGTTCTCTGAGATCCATTGATAGATTTCTGACAGAAGCAATCGTTTCTCCTCTGAACTCTGAATAGCCATGGAGATGAGAGCGATATAAGACAGGCCAGGTTTTGTTCCGGGATTCTTCTTGGCTTTTTCGATCTCGGCACAAGCAGTGTCTTTGTCGATGATACAGGCAAAATCTTCCTGCGGTAAACAAGAGGGTTTTATATCTGATTCAGTCCAACTTTCTTTCTCCTCTTTACAAGTTATCTCATTTGAATCAGGAGTTTTTGTGGTGATCCCTAAGTTGTCGGTGTACAAAGTCATGATGTTCCTAGTTTTTCTACTAAGACTTTCTGCGCTGTGTTCACCTAAGGTGCTGAGGCGATCTGACCTTCTACCTTAGCGACACAAGTTTTATACCAGCTGCCAACGGTGTATTTTTGGGGCTAATTGCCAGTGAAATTCGTCTGAGGGAGAGTTCACATGTCATGTTAAAGCGAGCTGATAAAGACCAGGCCGCAGTTTGCAGTAGATCACAGTTTCCCCTCTGTAACACGGTTAACACTACAAACAGTAAAGTGTTCCCGCCTTACTCAGAACAGGTCATTAATGTATGGCACACCAGCCTGCCCTCTGGGTTGCTTGGTTGTGTCACGCTAAACGGTTTGTTTATCTGTAAATGACTCCCGTTGCTCACACCTTAGTTATCTCCTGTAACACTCTTGACAATGCTGTTTTCTGACTAATCATTAAACGTGATTAGCAATTACTGCAAGAACAGCAAAAAAGTTCAATTACAGTCTTAAATTAAGAAAAGAAATTTAGTTTTAAGATGTGGCGTTTCTCACTGTAGTGTGGCGAGGAGAGTTTTCTTAAAACCTGATTGTTCTTGTACTTGTGGATTGGTGAAATCTAAATATATTTTTGTGGCGTATAGCTATAATCAATTTTTGAATGATGTTAAAATTCAAAATAGTGCTGGGCGTTGAACAGTTTTATTTTATATTCAATGGAACTCCGTAAAGAGTGGTGTCCTCATGATTCTATCACATCATGAGTACTTTTTCTGTACTCTGGACTTAATTATTAACTAGGAAAACAATTCTAGCCCTTTGTCATTAAACATTCATGTATACAGTTGTGTGACAAATGCATCGTTGGTGTTATTCGCAGTCTACCGAAAGATCCTGGTTTCTTCCTGTCCGTGAGAAACGTGTTCTGAGTGCAATCACGTGTCAACATCCTGATGACGTGTTAACCAGGTAACTACGACAGGTAACTCAGAACATATGGGAAACGGCTGAAGCGTAATAACTGGTGGTAACCAAACATTCTAAACACGAAGTAATTTTTTCAAGATAGTAGAATCTATCAGAGAAAAAAAAACAGAAAATAAAAACAAACAGAAACTACTAATAATTGTTCTATTCATGTTCACAGCCAGATTGAGTGAAGAGGATGGAATATATGAGCATTTGACGTCCAGCCACAAAATAGGGATGCATATAGCTTATGCATAGGATTATGCATATTAAAGGTTAAATACAACTTCTTTTCGAATAAAAGGTGTAAACTATAGCCCAATCGACGCGACGCAAAACGGCCAGTGGGATATCGTTTTCACCGTTCTTAATTGAGTTTGTTCTTATTGATTTATTTAGGAATACAGTAATTTTCTCACAATGGAATTTATTTGAGGACAATGGTTGATACAGTGTACATATCTGCACTGTTACAACCACCTTGGAACATCCAGTGGTTATAACTTCTTTGAGTTATATTCACAGCGGGTCGTCATGTCGCTGTTACACTAAGCCAGCTATCATAGGGTACCGGCAAAGCGAGCGAGACCAGCCAAAATGAAGTATCTTGCACCAGGCCAACCATCATACAGTATCTGTATCGCGAATACCAGCCAAAACACAGTATCTACCACTAGGCCAACCATCACGCGGTTTTCTTTATCACTAGAGCAACCAAAACGCTGTACCTAACACTAGGCCAACCAACTCGCAATATCAAACGTATTATTGGTGAAATCCGGTTAGTTTACCTCGTCAAAGTATAACTCTACCAATAGTCACTGTGGGTTGACCTTTGCTCTTATAGAGAGTACAATAATTCATTTTTGTCTGCATAAATGAAACTGTAATCTGCGACTCTTAGGGTATATCGCCTAACATTTATTACCTGAGTAGTCATCATGGGTATCACGTGATGCCTCAAAAGTCTTAACTCAGATGTAGTAACCGCTCTTTATACTTGCTAGGTATTAACAAGTCAAACAGCGGGTCGTAAACCTGTCTTTAATGAGACTGCTTCACAAATTCATGCAGTTTCTACAACAACCCATTTTACTCATCTTCATTCATCAAGTACAATAAACGGACTTTCCCAAGGAAAAAATTGCAAAATTAATACACAATCTTTTTATCATAAGTACTCCAATAACAGGTAACAAAAAAGCAGGAAGCCAGGGTTTTGATGATCGCAATAGTAAGTGTTTCTCATTCTCTCCCCAAAGCCCTGCCACCAGCCCGTGAGACAGACGTCTGAGAGGGATTACGTGTCAACACCATGACGACAAATGTTAACCAGGTAGTTACGAATTTTCTCGCTAGATGGCGTTCGTGTCATAGCAGTGGTTCGCGCTTGATTGCGTTGCCGGATGTGCATGAAATTCAATGGACGTGAAAGCCACTGCCAACATTGTTTAAGCATGCCTCAGTACTGTTCGGTACGCGGTTGTAGAAATTTTATTGGACATAAGTATCCAATACTAAGTATTACTTTTATACCTTTTTTCCACTTAGTGATTGTAAATAGGATTCCAAATAATAAATTATTAAATTAAATTCCAAGTAATAAATTAAATGATCTCCTTGTCCTCAGAATTTAGTACTGAATAAAGCACTCTTTCATCCAAGTCAAAAACTTCTCATATTGATTTAAATTCGAGGTTTAATTTTTGTTATTTTGCTTCTTGCTTTTGATCCTGTTGCTTTGTGATTTCTTTTCCTTTTTTCTCTCCAGACACACAGTTGGTAAAGCGTCCGAGGTAATAGATAAGTTCATTACTGATGATTTTGAGAGGAACTTTAGAAACACAGGGGTCATTTTAGACGCAACAGAAACCCCAATTAACAAACCTTCCCATGTTGATGCACAGTGTATAACTTAGTCCTCCTATAAACACCGTAACACCTTAAAACAGTGATTGGATGCACTCCTAGAGGTTCCATTTCTTACACAAGTGATTCTTATGGTTTTACTACTGCTTTACCTCAGGAGATTTGTCAGGTACCTGGCAAATGGGGGTAGTACCCCTTTAACTCTGTGAGGTTTCCTCTCCATATAAACCAGACTGCTTACAATGTACTTATTTGAATAAATCTTAGTATAGTATTAAGCACCAGTAGGAAGGTCCGCCAGCAACCCGCGGATTGTTGTGGATTTCCATTGGCCTCTGCCCGGTTTTCTCCGACCATAATACTGGCGTCTGGTGTCGGTGTCAAGTAAGGCAAATCAACACAAATAAATAAGCCCGCTCTACGGGTTCTCACACCTAATTTTTTCTTAAACTCAGAAATGGCCTTCATGCTGTTTCCGTGAAGCATTGCTTTTGCTGTGCATTGCTGTCTTGTAAGAAAGGAGGCACACAAATTTTGCTTGTTTCTGCGGCTTGTCATTTCGATGATCTCTCCAAAACGCGAAACTGCAAGACGCCATCTCCCTATACCAGGTCTTTCTGGCACTTCTTGTATTACATTCCACAATCTTGGCCTGGGAGGTGGTTATCAAGAACAGCAGAAATGTTTCATTGTAAAAATGGTGCTTAAACAGTTATGTCAGCACCTGGAATAAATCAATTTTTCAACTGCCTACTGCACATTTAAATATTATCTAATCTAAAATTCAAATGGACTGGACAAAAGCATGTTGCAGACGGCTTTCTGATCTGATAGTTCACTCAAAGATTCTAGTAATTTCTAAAAAAAAATTACCCTAGATGCTGCGCCCACCCAGTTATCTGTGTGCGGCAAAGGGAGGTAATCATGGTCAGCAGCTGAAGCCTGCAAGCTTGCTCTAGGATAAAGATACATCATGGCAAGATCTACAGATGAAATGGAGCAGTAGTTAATCCTCATCTTTCTCGCGTGATTATTAAATCCTCCCATGTTCCTGTATTTGGCAGGTCTTGGGTCATCCAGCATTCTGCCAGAGAATTTCCTCTTGCAAGGTAATTTCTCTGCCTTAACTGGAGATCCTGCAAAATAAAATGACTCGTTGCCGTCATCATTTCAGGGAATTTCAGCACTTAGGTGTATAAAGACTCTAGTTCACTTCAACTGTCAGGGTCTTAACCAATAAGGTCGCCTGTTTGAACACAACAATCCCTGCTTTGGGTGTGGATTTAAGACAGGAGGTGTGACAAGTATTACAATGGTTTACCGCTGATGATTTTGGCTTTCTGTAGTGAAATGTTCTTCAATACAGCGTTCAACACTACTCAAATAAATAAAGCAATCATACTATCCGAGGAGTTCTCCAGATTAGAAAAAAAACTTAATTACATCTGCCATTGTAGTCACTTGAAATTCAATTATATTTAATCACTCAAATTTTTCAACATTTACATATCATAAAATATAAACTTGCCAATTATTAGTTTCTGAACAATCCAGGTCACTTTTCCCAGACAACTGACAAAGTAGCAATCCTCTCGAACTGTGACATAAAATTTACCATTGTACTTGTTCTTCGGTCTGTACAACATCCTGTAAAAGTAGCCTTCAATATGCTCCATTGTCACCGGAGAGAACAAAACCCCATGTTGTGCTGTAAGCTGCTGAAGACCAGTTGAAGACGATTCCGGCTCAAGCGGTTCAGGTATCTGAAAGGCAGGGGCCCTAAAATCATGATTTCTGCCATATGCACGCAAACCTGTCAGTTTAATATAATATTTCTATGTTATACCCTATAAGTTCATTATTTACTGTTAAATTATTCCATCACCTGCAGCGGCCACAACAGAATTATTTTAGATCTTCTACTGACCTCAACATGGTGATGAGAACTTATGATTTTGCTACGTTGAAAGATATGTACATAATCTTCCTCCTAACAATGACCTCCCCTCCCCACAAATAAAACGGGCTAATTTTAGTGAATATGGTTTTACATTTCATAACTCTTAACAACTCTGTCAAACCGCCTTTCTTTACAAAGACGTACTTTTTTTGATCGTATCAGCTAAAATGTCATTTTGACGTACTGAAAGTATCTTACTGTAACACGTTCGGTTGTTGGTAATTACTTCCAAACGTGCTTATTACTGAATAAAAAAGTTTATGCGAGTGCGTACCTTTAAATCAATTCTGTTTTTCGGCCTGCAGTTGTCGCAAATCTCTTTATAAGCTCGGATTGTAGTTTTGTAACTGTCCATCGAGCGTACTTGCCGCGTCCCAGACGACATCCTGACCACTGCTATGGCATAAGCGCCACTGCCGGATTAATCTGCTGGAGCCCCCCATTCCAATGATGTCACGATTGTAAATATTTTTTCAAGACTGGGCAAATCCGATTATATTTCACCATCATCAATTTTGAACACTTATGAGAAAAATGGTAGTCTTGCGTTTTAGCAAAGTTTCAAACATGGAAAAGTAGGGTGTACAATCAGAACATCATTGAACGCATGGTAAAAAAAATCTAACTGATGAACTGCACAAGCCAAATTGCAGTGTTTCGGCTCTTGGATAACCGCCTAATAAGACACTGGTTATATAAAACTAGTGCCGTATAGAAACCGTTTACTTCTGGTGATCGCAACAGACACAAAATGTAACTAAAATGTTGAGAATTAACTCCCCACATGGAACAGATTTCAAAGAGAAAATAAGGCTTTACCAGCTACAGTTTCCACATATATATACATACATTATTCAGTGTGGGATGAGCTTTTTACACCTCCCAAAAATGAACGCTGATATGATGATGTAGACCAGGAGAATAGATTTTATTTAACATAGAAAATTAACATATTAGGAAAAAGCAGCGTGGAAATGAAAAATCACACGGAAAAATATAACAAAAGCTAAAAACCACCAAAAATACTGTTGCTCAGACTGATTTCTCCTGACTAGAAGTGTATATAAGACTGGGATACGAGTAATTCGGCATCAAATAAGAGTTGAGAGAAGGCACTGTGTGTATAACAGGCGAAAACAAGGTCATCTGATGTGCCCCACAGTGAAATGATTCTCCGTTCAGACCTGACTGCAGTGAATTAGATTGGAAATTCTGGGCATGCGGAGATCTCTGAAAATACATGTGCTGCTCCTCTTCGGACAAAATGGCGTCTATCCCGAAAGTAGCAATCAACTCGCTCGTTGCCGTCATAACACTTGTCATTGGAACGTAACCTTGCACAGAAGGACTACAAGGAGGAGATATTTGGGAAGTATTCGACGTTTCTGCGACTGTCCCAGAGCTACATTGTGAAGAATCGGAATCGGAGCACAAAGCCGAAGTCAGTTTTCGGAACTCTTCGTCGCATTTTCGCACTCGACGACGAGCATGTCTCCTACGGAAATCTCCCTGCTCAAAGTCTTCGACGTTTGCAAGGTGAATGGACCAGTAGTTACCCTTGCCATTTTCACTGCGCCCATTTTTCACAAAGCACTCATTCAGGGAAAGGTTGTGACGGACGCTGTTTCTCCAACTTTTGTCTTTGCTCTGATAATAGGGGAAGTTCTCTGAGATCCATTGGTAGATTTCTGACAGAAGCAATCGTTTCTCCTCTGAACTCTGAATAGCCATGGAGATGAGAGCGATATAAGACAGGCCAGGTTTTGTTTCCGGATTTTTTTTTGCTTTTTCGATCTCGGCACAAGCAGCATCTTTGTCTATGATGTAGGCAAAATCTTCCTGCGGTAAACAAGAGGGTTTTGTACCTGATTCAATCCAGCTTTCTTTCTCTTGTTTACAAGTTCTCTCATTTGAATCAGGACTCTTTGTGGTGATCCCCAAGTTGTCGGTGTACAAAGTCATGGTGTTCCTAGTTTTTCTATTAAGCCTTTCTGCGTTGTGTTCACCTGAGGTGCTGAGGCATTCTGACCTTCTACCTTACCGACACAAGATTTATACCCATTGCTAATGGTGTATTTCTCGGGCTAATTGCAAGCTGATTTCGTCTGAGGGAGAGTTCACATGTCATGTTAAAGCGAGCTGATAAAGACCAGGCCGCAGTTTGCAGTAGATCACAGTTTCCCCTCTGTACACGGTTAACACTACAAACAGTATAGTGTTCCCGCCTTACTCAGGGGAGGTCATTAAGGTATATTTACATCCTTGTCTTCAATAGTTTTGCATTATGTTCTCTCTCTGTTCATCCTACATGTGCCTCCATTTTAGATGAACCAATGTGCATGAGGCTATTACAGCTGAATACTGCTCCAACAGATTGGATTTGTGACAAAACCAAGTGAGTTTAGATAGCGATGATGGTAAAACCCATGTAATACACGGAATAACGACATATTGACTGTCTTCCTAACTGTCGGCGTCCCAAACCTCCGCAGATTTATAAATGATCGCCCCAGTTTATGTCGGACACTCTGGTTTCCTTTGTCTATAAAACCTACCGCCGTCGTACAAGTGAGTAATTCTTGAGTATGGCATTAAACAAAAATCAAGTGAATAAATAAACAAATAAATTGATATTTAGCAATACGTATTGGCTTTGTTTTCAGCTACATCCCTTGTCTTGTATATCGGAAGTGGAGAGCTTAGTGTCGAGGGAGAAACATATTCCAAATCTTTAAGTGAAATGAGATTACGTTTTACCTGTGGGCAAAGGTATAGAAGATTTTATTTCACCAGATCGCTAGATGTAGATATCACTCTGATATCAACCAGAACACCAGGTCGTGAACATTTAATCATTCCATTTGTAGACGATTTATAGCTGCTTTACTGCAAACATTATCAGTCCTTCACTCATGTGGTCCATTTACAACATTTCTGAATTTTGCCTCCTTTTTTCGCCTCGATTAAACCGTTGTTGTATGCATAAGCGCCTGTGAGGAGTTGAAATAAATTTCAATCCTTCCAAAATAAAAAGAGGTCATTTAATTTACTCTAATTGCATTTATAACTGGAAACTTAAGGACTGTATAAGGAAAATCTTCAGTCGCCGAATTCCTTTAGTTTACTTGCTTTGTTTATTTATCAGGCCTAACAGTTAACGACCTATTTTAAAGAATAATTCCACGGTCTATGCATTTGCATATGTTGTCTAGCAGCAGATATACATGGTACTCAATCGCACACGACGATAACCTTTAAAAGAAAGATTGAGTATAGCGTAAAACAACAGTCAAATAAATCAATAAATAAATCAAAACAAAGATTTAAAAAATGTAATCTTCTATCTGTGTTTTCAGGAAGTAGATGATTTCACTGCGATGTACCGCAAACTTTTAATTGAACCCTTGAACAAAATCTTGGAGGTTTTAAAACTTGTGTTAGCTTCCATCTTCACAACGCTGTGTATTCCATAGGGTGATGTGGTCAGGTCACAAGTATTGCTGAAGGCAGACAAAGGCCTTTAGGGTGACGCTCACCCTGGGTGTAAAAGGCCTTGACACTGAGGTGTGGGCATCTGGGTCGGGAAGTGGGCCGGGCAGGAGGTTGTGTGTTCAGAGCCTTCCACTACCATCTCTACAAAGCCACATACCAGGGGATAAAGCTGATCAAGAAGTGAAGACGGTGGTTTATGGCTGTGGATGGGATGTCACATGTGTCCAATAAACATCCTGTATATCTCATGATCCCAGGTTTTTTAGATTTTTCCATGTACATCATCATCCCTTGAAACTCTCTGGAATAGAAACCGGCGTTGTTCACTATCGTCTTCAAAAGCCTTTCTCCTGTAAAGTAATAAAATGACTTACATACCGTGCAATTTCAAGATATTGTGGATGTTTTGTTCTCTGGAACATGTTTCTTTACCTTAAGTTATATACAGTGTTGTACATATTACAACAATAGAAGTTACGCTTAATAGTCTGTCGGAATCGTATATTGTATATTTTAAAGATGAATTTTAAGACATCGGCTATCACAACAATGCACATGTATAGTAGCATATGCCTGATGTTAAGCGAAGTACATTTGTAATATAATGAAATCCTTCACTTGTAAAAATTACTACTAAAACTTTACTACATTGGTTTTTTTCCCCAGTGAACTACATGTATATTTTCCTCAAGTTGATAAAATCTTTAAATTAATAGGCCTAGTCATCATTAACTTTCCAGGAACTCGACAACCTTGCTTTCCTAAGCCATTTTGGAAGTGGACACTTATCAGCTTTTTTCGACACCACCAACTCACTGCCTCGATTAAGGTCATGATTATTTAGAAACCAGAGACAATGGGAGTTTCAGGTAAATTGTATTAGAGTAGAAGGACCTCGAGCAGTTCCACACGGTAACAAAGGCTACATTATTATCGTCGCGAATACACTGTATTTTTTTTATAACAGAAGTTCATAACATTGAAACCTGAAGCCCTACTCCTGAACTGAGCTACAAAAAATGATCTTATTTTCGTTTATTTAAGCTATGTTATACTAAAAATTGGAAACAATTTTTAAGATGGCTGTTTTGAAACAGGGTTTAGAGTAGTGGATCACATTGTAGGTAACTGGTGTAGCGCTTCATCAAAATATACAGGAATTTGTCAATTATCCAGCATTGTAACTGTTTTTGAACAATGTTGACGGTACGAAAAGAAAAGTAGTCTTCCTCGCGAAAAGTTTGAGGTTTACCATTATGCATTAGACATATTGTTAGGGTATCGGTATAATAAGCCAAAATCACTTCCCGATAACGAGCCTAACCTGGGTCAAACAGAGTAACACTCTCAAACACTGAAATGGTTGGTTTAACAATTTAATAAATCAAAGAAAATAATGATTTAAACCACAAATAGCAATGCACAGGACATATATAAAATATAATAAATGTTACAATAAATGGCGGCAGCGTACTATGTATAAATACTTCAGACCCGAGTGACGCTAGTCCTTAACTTGACTTTCCGTCGTAATCCAAATTACACCAGCTTTTCCACTACAAAGGCACTAACGATTTCTTCCAACTATAGATGTGATGTATCGATGTATCACTGTCGTATCACTATCTTATCTCTGTTTATAACTATCACTGACACTTCATTGACTCTCTCACAGCCTACAAATCTGCCGCCTTATATATTGTCATCAAAGCTTCGAGAAAAAACAAAGAAAAAACATGAACAAGGTCATTTTCCCGAAGCATCGGTCAGTCAAAACTGACTGGCTCGAAATTTACACGATGTTCTATACTTAGACTACCCGCTGTGACTGAATCGAACACGTCACGTGACCAAGGCGCGCCAGGAGATGTACAACTATAAACAAACAATGTTTTGTTACATGACAATATTTTTAGTGCATTTTCCTTACATTAATATATACGTCCAGCACTCCAATGTATAGAGTGTAAGGATAATTTTGAAGTGGTTATGAGTGATTTTAACGGCGAGCTGAATATAGGCGACAAATTAAAAAAAAAGAGACTAGAATACTTGTTTGTCTCCAGTTATAACGCGATAGGCGTTCCCTCTCTGTCCAGAAGCCTGAGTTACCTGCCGTAGCTACCTGGTTAACACGTCATCAGGGTGTTGACACGTGATCCTGCTCAGACCAATATTCTCCCAGTCCGAACGGTCTCCCGGGAGTTGCCTTCAGAAGCCACTTTTATGTTAAGGAGGATATAACATAAGACATTTTCATGAAAATGGCCACGGATATGTTTTTCTTTGCAGTGAAAGTTGTGAAGTTTTCAGTAGAATGTTGTCACTGATCTTATACTGAAATAGCAATCTTCCGTATGGGTACTCTCTAACATCATAAAATGATCAGCACATTATTCAGTTCCATGTAATGTAAATCAAATTGTTTTGCGGACTCTAACGAAAAAGTATATTTTTTATGATGTAACCTTTTAAATACTGAATCAGACTTTTCAAGTCCATCTCTATATCTTGTACTTGTATGGGTACAATCTTTGTTTACGGATTTTATATGACGTGGTCATTGCGATGACGACTCCCAAAAAAATCGTGTCAAGAATATTAGAAGAGATAGTTAGCTAACAACGGGAGCTAATTACAGGTAAACAAACTAATAAGGTCAACAAACTATTTAGTGTGAGCGATTCAAACAACCCAGAAAAGGGGAGGGCGGTGTGCCATATCTTAATGACCTCCCTTGAGTAAAGGCGTGGGCACTACACTGTGTTTGCTGTTACCTGTGATACACTGCAAACTGGTGCCATGTTCGCTTTAGCATGACATGTGAATTCTTCCCCGAATTGTCAGGCTAGGGCTGGTATCTATCCCGATAGCTCCTATGTATTATGTATGGATGCACCGGCTAGCTGGCTGGCTGGCAACGATGTATACAATGTATACAAGGCGCAGCCGAGCCAAAAAAAAAACCACGTGTCCAAACAAAAACCACGTGTCAAAACAAAGCACAGCTGACAACATTGTTGGTCTGACTGCAGGCTGGCTGGTGGGTAGGATCGCTCAGCGTGTCTTTGCAACACTGTTCGCCCAGGAAGGCTCACTGCTGCAGGCAGAGGGTCGGTGTTATGAACCGTAGAGCCTGTCGGTGGGATTTCCCTGTCTGACTACCTGTGGGTTGTGGTAGGGATGGTTGGATCGACACCCCACCCAAACATACATGCACACTGGAGACTCCACTCTACTCTACTAGACTAGACTAGACTATACTAGACTAGACTATACTACACTCTACTATACTATACTATACTATACCATACTATACCGCACTCCACGCCACTCTATACTATATATAGGCGGTCTGAGGTGGGTTCACTCATTACACACAACAGACACCAAGCAGCAAGGTCAGTGGCAGGCGGACCTGGTCGACATGACAGCGTTCGCCAAAGAGAATGACAACAACCGTTACCTACTGACCTGCATCGATGT
The DNA here is from genome assembly GCF_032854445.1 of Liolophura sinensis. Lineage (NCBI taxonomy): Eukaryota > Metazoa > Mollusca > Polyplacophora > Chitonida > Chitonidae > Liolophura > Liolophura sinensis. The sequence continues at coordinate 46,622,835 of NC_088302.1, read as the reverse complement.
GCTCTCCAAGTATGCCTGGGTGATGCCACTCCGGGCCAAAACCGGGGCTTATTTGATCGAGGCATTTCAACAGATTTTTCAAGACGGGTCGCCAACCGTTGTACCTGCAAACGGACGAGGGGAAAGAGTTTCTGAACAGACCGTTTCAAGCCTTTTTAAAGGACAAAGGGGTGTTTTTCTTTCACACGTTTAACGAAACCAAGCCTCCGTGGTAGAACGGTTCAACCGCACTTTGAAAGGTCGCATGTACAAATATTTCACCGCTCACAACACTCGGCGCTACCTGGCGCTGGTTCGCGGTTACAATCAAGCCTACCACCGAAGCATACGACGAGCTCCTATCGACGTCACCCCCCAGAACCAGAAGGAAGTCCGCCAAGTCTTGTACGATCCACCCACAGCCAAACGTTCGGTCCACCGGTGTCAGGCCGGTGATCTCGTGCGTATCAGTAAGGTAAAAGGGAAATTTGAAAAATCATACCTGCCGAATTGGAGCACGGAAATGTTCCGCATCGTCCGCTCCCACCCTCAACAGCCTGCTGTGTACACACTGGAGGATTTGAACGGGGACCAATTGCTAGGGACGTTTTACGAAACCGAACTCCAACCGGTGACAGCCGCGGTGGATAAGTTTTATCAGGTGGAGAAGATCTTAAAAAAGGAGCGTCGGCGAGGGAAACTGTACTATTGGGTGAAGTGGGTGGGTTATCCACCCAGCTTTAATTCTTGGGTGCCGGCCACGGACGTGGAACGTATTTAAACCCGAGGCTAACGAGGTCGCTACCACTTCCGACTGACCTGCCTCAAGGGATGGATCGGTGTATACAAGGCTTGCGCGAGAATAAAGGGACCGTAGCAGCCGTACTGGGGGTTCTCTTGTACATCGGTGCTTTAGTGGGTGGATTGGCTGCGGAACTCAGCCTACAATTGCTCCAAGACCAGTCAACCCTGCAATATCTACGAGGACAACTGAACAAGACGCGTTTCCGCTGGATTGGGACACCTGTATCGCCACCCCAACCACCATCAATTGCCCGTCGGTTTGACAATACCGAGAACGCCGTCACTGCCACTAGCGCCATTACCCCGAGCTGGGATCGAACTCCCACGTCACAACCCTCCACACCCACCACAACCACACTACACCGACGACACCCACTCTCCTCAAACTCCTCACCCCCATCACCCACCCCTACTCACCCCACCACACCAATACCTAGCATCGTTTCCACACCTGTCTATCTACCCCCTAACACAACACAGGTAACACAGGCAACACAGACAACACAGGTAACACAGGTAACACAGGCAACGCAGGCAACGCAGGCGACACAGGTACCATCACCTGCCGTCACTCCCCCACTATCCACCACCCCCACCCGTACGACGATCCAAACCGCCGAAGGAGTTAGTTTCTACCCATGGACACGCGATGGGAGCATCCCTTTACCTGCATTGTCAGCGGCCCGACGGGATCTGGGAAGTCTGTGTTTTGTGAAACGGTTAGTGGAACATGCTCCAACTCTGCATTCATCTACCCCCACAACGCATCGTCTGGTGTTACGGGGAGTGGCAGCCATTGTACACCACGTTACCTTACGTTCAGTTTGAAGAAGGTGTGCCCAGCCCGTCCACTTTCGACCCGGGGGAGCGGACGTTAGTCGTCGTGGATGATTTGATGGCTGAAGCCGACGATCGCGTGACAAAACTCTTCACCAAAGGCAGTCACCACCGCAATATCAGCGTGGTGTACATCGTCCAGAATTTGTTTAACAAAACCAAAGACCATCGGACCATCAGTCTGAACGCACACTACTTGGTGCTGTTCAAAAACCCGCGAGATGTATCCCAAATTACCACGATCGCTAAACAAATGGCTCCAGGGCGGACACAGTACGTGCGCGAGGCCTTTGAAGATGCCACGGCTGAACCTCACGGGTATTTGCTGGTGGATTTCAAGCAAACCACACCCGATCACCTGCGACTTCGCACCCACATTTTCCCCGGGAGATTCAACACGCCTATCTCCCCAAGTCATAACACCAACTTTGAATCTACAATCTATCACATCAGTTTGTTTTGGCTGGCTGGCTGGTGGGCTGGCTGGTGGGTGGTCTGGCTGACGTGTCAGCTGATGGACTGGTAAAACAGTGTATTATTGCAGCGAGCGGTGACTAGGTCAGTGTGTCAGTGTTATCATAAACACAACACGCCTATCTCCCAAGTCATAATACCAACTTTGAACCTACAATCTGTCACATCAGTTTGTTTTTTGGCTGGCTGGCTGGCTGGTGGGTTGGTTGGTGGTTGGGCTGGCTGACGTGTCAGCTGACGGCCTGGTAAAACAGTGTATTATTGTGGCGAGCGGTGACTAGGTCAGTGTGTCAGTGTGTCATCATAAAACTTTGAACACACAGTCTATCGCCTCAGTTGCTCTCACAACGACGACCCGTGATGAGGTCACGCCGTCTCCACGTTACGGTCCCTTATTAACCCTGCTCGCGCCAGCCACCCCCTCTATTCGTCAGGCTGTGTTGCGGGGTAACGATCCAGGATTACTCCGGTGCTTGTGTGAATGTGCTAAGAATGTGTTAAATGGAAACGTTCCACTCTCGCCGGCTGAGAAGGTGAAGTTACAGCGACACAAGACGGGTCTTCGCACTTTGGTGAAGAAAAGTGTTCCCCTGCATAAGAAAGGACGGATTGTTCAACGTGGTTGATTCCTACCACTGCTACTTGCCCCCCCTCCTCGCCAAAGCCATTGTACCAGCCGTTCTCGGGGGTGTTGTCGGCGGTGTCGTTAAGGGTGTCACTAGTAAGGCTATAGCTGGTGGTAGGTAATGCAGCACGCCAAGAAAATGGCCTTGGTCGAACCACGGCTCTTAGAGACGCTCACACGACCTTCACCTCCAGCCCCACCCACCTCCAGCCTACCCAGATCCCCATACCCCGTCCCCAGTACGGTGAAAGCCCTCAACACGCTTGATCAAGATCCTCGATCCTCCACAACAGGACTCTCTCGGACGAGGAGAAAATACAGCGATATCACCACACCCTTCAACGGTTCCGAACGTTTCAAGATCAATACCAAATCGGGCAGCGACCGAGTTCGATCCCACCTCAGGCCAAACCCACAGCCAGTCGTTTTTTGAGCGAGGCGGACAAGGCGATGGTAGACACCCCGACCCAAACCCTCCAGCCTACCACCCCTACCACCCCTGTCCCCTCACACGAGCGCTCAATACCCCGGGATCACTACCGAGCTTGGGTGCGGGAAAAAATGAGCACACCCGCCGAGCTGGTGAATCCCCCGACCGAGCTGGGGAATCCCCCGATCGCCAGAACCCCGACCGGCCCACAGAGCAAAAAAAAACCAGGCCGTCCACTACCGCCTCTAGTTCCACACACACCACACACACCACACCAAAGCGACCCAAGAAGACGCGACGAGGCCAGCGACCCGAACTCCGGCCCGCTTCATCTATCATACGCCCGCTCAGGTGGAGTCCCTATTAATTAAATACAGGCGCCAGAGGACAAAACGATCAGTCCACCTGAGGGAGATCATCTCACCCACACCATGTTTTACGTGACGCTACCCAGTAACAGCTCGCTGGACTACTTCCCCAACAATACCTTGACGCGTTTCACCACCCAATTACCCCGCCCCATCCATTTGACAGGTGACTGGGAATGTGGGCTGGTTGAAATACAGTATCCCCGGACCTGGTTTAACGTGCGGTCAGGTGAAGTGTGGTATACCATAGACTCCCCAAAGGACTCACACCACGCTACGCATAAGCTTATATTACCAGCCGGCTACTACCCGACACCCAAAGACCTGGCCTGGGGGTTGACCAAATTGTTAAGCGAGACAGAGATCCGCGATCTCCAGGAGCACGCCGGGGACTTAACGTTTGAGTTCGACGATATGCAGCGGAAATACAGCGTGCGGTTTGAGAAACCACTGGGGCTTGGTTTCAGCCCACGGCTAATGCAACTCATGAATTTACCGTACGGATGGCTCATGGGACCGGCGGACCTCATGTATGTCGGTGCCGAGGATTTAACGATCAGCACACCCACGCTGTACGTGTACACAGACATTATTGAACCGCGTGTGGTGGGGGACACGTTGGCCCCGCTGTTGCGGACGGTTACCACGGAAGGGCAGTATGGGGAAGCACGTCTCCAAGACGTTCCAACACGTGGAATACATCCCCGTGCAGTCCAAACATTTCTCGACCGGTGGACATTGATATTAGGGATGACACGGGTCAATCCGTCGCATTTGAACGCGGTAAAGTGGTGGTGACACTTCACTTTCGACAGCGGCGTGCTTTACCCTTGCAATAATGGCATCACAGCAGGCTTAGATCTACTATTACACCAAACAAGCCGGCGGAGGTGGGTTACCTGTGTTTCGGGTGTGACTGTCCAGCGCGGTCACGGTTTGCTGGGTGGTCTCAGCAAACTCCTCCCACAACCCTTGTTAACCTCACCGGCTGTGAAAGCACTGGGCAAAACGGCGTTACGAACCGGACTGCAAGTCGTGGGGGACGTGCTGAGTGGGGCGTGTCACCACAACAGGCTTTGAAACGACGCGGTTTGGCGACTGGAAAACAGCTGCTGGTCAAAGCTAGTCGCTACGCCCGACAGCGGTTACTGGGTGAGCCTATAAAACGAAGACACCACGCGTCACGCCCACTCGTCACCGACACGTGGGACTTAAAAGACGTGCCGTCAAGCCCAGAAGAAGACACATCAAAGCTCGAGCCACATCGAATGCCTGAATCCACGGATATTTTCAGCTAAACACACACGCGCACATACACAAGCCATGGCTCTTCCCCACCCCGAGTGCTGCCCGTCCGTCAGCAGGGAGTTTGATTTGTGGACCTTACCCCCGACCGACACCAGCGTTCGAGAAGGCCGCTGGGATGCTTACAGTCCCATCGCCAGCCTGAGTGATGTGGGACCTGTAGAATTTGTCATCACCAACGCTGACGCAGACACTTACTTGGACTTGGCCAACACCATGCTGTACGTGAAGGCAAAAATCCTCAACGGGGAGGGGACGGCTGTGGCGGCTGACAAGAAGGTGGCTCCGACTAACTGTGGATACAATCCATGTGGCGACAGGTCGACGTCTCCCTGAACGATAAACTCATCACGCCGTCCACCAACATGTACCCATACCGGGCTTACTTGGAGACATTGTTGTCTTACGGTAAAGAGGCTAAAAAGAGCCAGCTGTCTGCTGCCTTGTGGTATGCGGACACCCCAGAAAGTTTGACACGATGACTGACACCAACGATGGGTTTGTCGATCGGCTGGAGTGCACGGCTGAAAGTCTGTCGGTTGACATGCTGGGTCGCCTGCATTGTGACATGTTCCTACAACACCGACACCTGCTTAACAACGTCACTGTCCGCATCCGTCTCACCCTGGCTAAGGATTCGTTTGCTCTGATGTCCGATGAAGCCGCTCCCGGCTACAAGACTCGCTTGGAGGAGGTATTGATCTTTGTGCGCAAAGTGAAAATCACCAGCGGTGTACAACTGGGGCATTTGAAAGCCTTGGCCAAAGCTCCTGCCAAGTACCCAATCCGCCGCGTGCTGACCAAGTATTTCTCTGTCCCCAGAGGTCACACCCTCATCAATGAACAAAACCTATTTCTGGGCAGCATTCCGACACGTTTAGTGGGGTGTGTGAGCAACAAGGCTTTTGACTGGGACTACACTAAAAACCCGTTTCGTTTCCGACACTACTACACAAACTTCGTCGCCTTGTACGTTGGCGGTCGTCAGATTCCAACCAAGCCCCTGACACCCGACTTTGAGAACGAGAATTTCATCCGCACGTACATGAACCTCTTTACCCACACGGGGAAAGCGTTCCACGACGAGGGAAACAATATCAAGCGCACCACATTCGCCGAAGGCCACACGCTGTTTTGTTTCGACTTGACCCCTGGCCTCCACGATGACCACCGACTGAACCTGGTACAAAAAGGGGATTTGCGCCTGGAGATGCGGTTTGCCAAACCACTGCCGGAAACCATTAACGTGGTGCGCTACGCTGAATTCAGCAATATCATAGAAATAGACCAAAGCCGAAACGTGCTCTGTGACTTCGCCAGTTGAACAGCCAAAAAAAAAAAAACAAAACAAACAACAACATGGACACAGTGCAATTGCGACGTGTGCTACAAACAGACGTGTTTACCCGGGCTGTGGTGGGGGCAGGAGGTGGGATCTACCCTCGGGATCATCTCCCCTCACTCCCCCCACGCCCCTCATACTCCTCACGCCCCTCACACCCCACCCCTACGATGCCCTGGACCCCCTGGGCCTGCATCATTAACACAGACACGTGCCTTCGCCCAGGCCGACATTGGGTCGCCGTCTTCATAGACCAGTGGTCCAACCCACCCCATCTCCGGGGCGAATACTTTGATTCCTACGTACTCCCACCCCTCTACCCCGATATCACCGCTTGGCTTAACCGGGGAACACACCACTGGACGTGGAACGATCGGCGGCTGCAGAGTCTGGACACGACCGTGTGCGGTCAATATTGTGTGTATTACTTAACCCAGCGAGCTCGAGGCCGTCCCATGGATGCTATTGTACACACGTTGGACACAGCGTGCACGACCTACGATAATGACTTACGGGTGTTCGATTGGGTGGATCGTCAGTTTGGGATTCATCCCTCGTTTTTTTTCCACACCCATGGACTGTAAAACATACATCAAATAACATTCTTTCTTTCCAGTTCGATGTGTTATGCATTCCACGTTCTTGTTTTCCCTGTTCGACCTGTTACCCCATACAGTATGGAATAAAATTTAAAAAAGAGATTATGAGACTCACATACCGTGGTGGTTTGACTTTTTTCTTTATTATTATGAGGACTACCACAACAGCATACAGACCAGCTGTAGCACACTGACACACTGACCCAGTCACCACCTGTTACATCGTCATACATTGTCGCGTCATACATTGTTACCAGGCCGTCTGCGGTATACCGGCAAGGCGCCGCTCGGCAACAATGTATGACGATGTAGCAGGCACGGCAAGTCGGGTCAGTGTGTCAGGCTATTACGGCTGCCGGCCCGCCGCCCCCCGCTAGGCGTTTTTAACTTTTTAACGTACGTACCACTGCGAATGATAAAACACATGAAAAAAAAAATTGTACAATTAAAAAAAAAATGGGAAGACTGTGTCTGGTGTGGGGCTTCTTTTTTTTCTTTCTTTTTAGTGCTTAGATTGAGAAAGTACTCTTTCGGGAAGAGTTGGTTGGCCCTGAAAAGGGCAGTCGGAAGTGTCACAAGACCACAGGAGCCGGGTGTGTAGAGTATCCATAGCACCGTTCTACAGATCTAAAAAGGTGGTACTCACCCCGTCGGGGAGCACTTTTCGCTTCCCGTAAAAGTATGTGAATTTTATTCATTTTATCAAAATGCCTCCCAGAACTTCCTTCCTGGCCAGATTTGTTATTGGAGTCCAGGACTGTCTCTGTATTTCTTTTTCAACTTTTTTATCTTTCTTGCATTGCTTGCCGTCCCTCTTGTCGAATCCGCCCTTCTCTGCCAAGGATGCACTGATCTGCTCAAAATCTTGTGGTTTGTGACGAGCGCTCTCAAGTTGCGCCTGCACGTTTTCCCTCGCCCCAAATAGCTAATAGCTGTTCTGTCTCCTCTTTTGTCCAAGTAGCGCCACGATTTGTTGACATATTTAAATTCTTATTGTTCGAAAAAAAGTGCGCCAATTGAAAAGCCGGAAGTGGAAGGTCAGAGGAAGTTGCCTTTAAGCATGCGCAGTTAAGTCCTCTGAGCGGGCCAGGCACGGTGACGCGTTTACACTACACGTTTGGCTAGCCGAGCCGAGCTTCAGCTGGGTCGAACCTACCTCTCGTTGAGGGGTTCGGCCCGGTCAAATCTGGCACGGTGCCAAGTACGCTTAACCCGTTTAGACTACCCAATTTTTTGCCGGGCCGTGCCCCATCAGGGCCGAGCCCGGTTGAAAAGCGGTAGTGTAAACGGGGCTAATGCGTCTTTGTGTTGGGTATACGAGTACATCGTATTCCCCCGCATCAGCATTCCCCGATTCACACCACTCGCGCTTTGGTGATTGCGCAACACAGAGAGGTACACGGCCTTGTCCACACCTCGTGCGCTCACACCTTTGCAGGAGAGTTTGTCTTTGGTGTTGGATGCCCCGCCGTAACAATAATAAGTCTTGGAACACAAACTGACGATAGCATCACCGGTCCACTCGACTTTGAAAAGCCCCGGTGTGCGCTTATCGTGGTCGTAATGGTCGCGACGGGGTAACCACGCACCCCGCTCGGTCTTGTACACGGCTCGCAGCTCGGGTTTGACGAGGGATTCCCAGTCTGGGTCAAACCAAGCCATGTAAGCACAGTCTGTGTCCATCTCACAGTACTGCCAATCCGCCTTGTCGAAAAAACGAGCCATGAAATCGTAATAAAATTCCAGCATGCGGAGTTTGGCATACTGGTAGACCATACACCCTATTTGCAAGGGGAGACTGTAGCGAATGGTCTTCTTGCTACTCGTCACTTCAAAGGTGGTCTCGTCGATGGGGTCGACGGTTCGACACCGAACACTCTCCAGTAATTTTCGTGTTTTTGCCAGATCACAGATTTTGACATCCACGTGTCGGTCTTGATTGGTGACGGTTTTTCCATAACCTGAATTCCCCAACAGCTTCATCGTCTCCCCGATCAGGGCTTTGGTGAGGTCGACATCTCCCTCCCGTCGAGCTTGGGTGACGGTGTCTGCGAAGGCTTCGAACGCTCGCTCTGGTGTGTATTCCATCGCTTGGTAGACGTGCGTGACGACCAATCCCCGACCGAGATACCACTGGAGCAGAGGTGTGGCTAGTAGAATTTGCTTCCCAAACATGCTCCCGATCAGCATACGCCTGGGTGTGGGCATGATGTCATTCACAGCCGCGAACTCTGCCATGGTGGGGCCTATATCAGCCCGACTCACCTCGGTGTTTTTAAAGATGGGTGGGCATTCGGCAAAGTCCGCTTTGAGGTGGTCCGGCACGTGAATGTCACATTCCACAAATCCAAACAACTGGCCTTGAATGACAGCCTCCATGAGCTGAGCTTGTGTCTTGGGTTGTCTCTGTGACGGGGGTAAACCGTACTGTTGTAGGAAGTCCCGTAAGGCTGGGTTTGTATATATCGTTACCATATCGTTACCATATCGTTACCAATGGATAGCCCTGAAAGCGAATGTATGCGTCGTTCGCATCCACCTCCTGCCATAAGTCCTGGGGGTTAATCCCCGCCGCTCGTTGTAGCACACCTTTCCCGGGCGAGGGTGATTCAGGTGACAGCTGTGATAGTGGAAATAACACCCGTGGAATTGGAAACACAGTAGGCTGTCCGTCGATATAGGCGAACCCGCCGATCCGCTTCTCGGTGTGATTGAGTCGGTGACGGATCGATACCCCCAGCTGCTGTGACTTCCAGTCCAGCCCTTTTTCAGCCAGACCGGTGGCGGTGCCGGAGGGAACGAACTTCTCTCCCCCGTCCTGACGGCGCCAACGGACACAGTGACCTGCCGGCATAGGTGAGGCCAGGCAGTACAGGTACAGCGCGTTGGCATCGAATCCCACGATGCGCTGACACAGCTTTCCTCCCCGTATACGGGTCACACCTCGTTCGTGGTAGCGGTGGAAAATGATGCTCGGCCCACCCACGATGTTTTTCTTGAGGCAATCGTGCATGTCTTTGTCTTTCTCACCGACGAGGGTGAACACGGAGCGTAAATCATGGAATAAATAGCGGAGGGTAAGCCCTGGTATGCTGATGCAGTCTTTGAAGACATCCACATGCATGGTTCGGTAGAACACCGACATCTTCTCCGCAGCCTCCATGAAGGGAATGACAGCTAGGTTATTATACCACCGCAACAAGTCTTTGACGGTCCGCATACCGTGCTCTCGCCACACCGTCTGTAAGGTCTTGTACTCTGCGTCCGTGCACGGCTGGTGGGTGAGATCATTGTCGAAAGCATGCTGTGGTGGCAGTGTGGTTTCCTCCAGCCGGGCCAGGGAGTCTATGTAGCTGTAACAAAATTTCCCTTTGGTCACGTGACAGTCCTAAGCTTTCACCCACTTGTCGTAACTGTAATTCGGGGCAAGATAATTCCGAATGTCCAGAAATTTCAGCTGCGGTGTGGTGAGGGCCATGTGATTATTGTTCCGCTTAATCACATACTCCAAATCACCGCTCTGGACCAGGTGGGGGTAAAGCTGTTGTTTGATTAAGTTCAGGTCATAGTTACCCGAGTTAAAGCCGAGGACGGGGAGTTGGTCCATATAGGTCGCGAATCTATCCCGCACTCGGCGTGTGTAAGACGGTTTCTTCTCGTCGGGATCGATCCGCTCGTCTAAGGCGTCCAGGATGTAAGCATAACGCTCGTGGAGATAGGCGCCACTGATCTCGCTGATGGTGTTGAGGTAAGCCATCATATCCTCGATGAGTGCCTGGGGATCGCCGGTGGAGATGAAACACACGGGTTGGTTCGTAATCCGGTACATTAGAGTTGACGCTGACACTCATGGGGATGTGTTGAGCCGTCCATTCCGTCGAGGCAGTCGCCGCATCGTCCACCGGGTTCACCAGAGCCAAGTACGCCTCAAAGTCATAACATGCTCGGTTCGGGAAGATGCCGTCGTCACCGTCCCGGAGTTCGATCCCCATGTCCGCCAACGTTTCAAAAATGGTGGGCTGATTGCGGAAGATACCCCCGGGTACTTTCGTCGAATGGCGTCGGTGCACGTTTGACCGTGCCGTCGTAACTCCCACAGTGTCGGGAAACTCTTCTGGCACACCTGGCAGGTGAAAGATCGAGCATAACGCCCCATGTCTTTGATATAGCTGAAATGCCGCTGGTACAGGTTTAACCGCAGGGTAGGTGTAGAATAGCGCTCGGCACTGCGGTGAATGAGTTGTGCTGAGTACGACCTGTCCATGGGGATGAGCTGGTAGACTTGAATATTCACTTGAAACAGGCTTTCCACCGTGTCCAGCGCACTGAGCGGTACCCCGCGGAAATACCTCGGCTCCATCTCCATTTCCTCCAGATACCTGCGGTAATACACCCCAGCCTGGCGTTCGCAGTTATTGGGGTTGGCCTGGTCTAGATGGACGGCCAGACACCGAAACAAACACAAATAGTCCCTGTAAGGACCGTTATCTCCACCCACCAACGTGTGAAGCCCCTTGTTTCCTTTCAGGTAAGAGGGTAATGTTACCCCACCTTTACCGTTAAGCTGATGCGGCAGTTTGTGGACGAAAAACAGCACGTTGGTGATGAGGTCGACGGTCCATTTCGTATTGGGGCGTTGTTTTTGAGCCCAGGTAAGCGGGTCTTGGGTGAGGAGATGTTGGGTGTGGAATCCTCGCAGGTCAGCCCGACTCGCCACGCGGTACGGTGCGTCGAGTACTCGGGTGTTGTTGGTGCTCGGGTAATAATACCGCACCTGCCCCGTCTCTTTGTGGCGGAGGATATATCCAAAACTGTAATTGATAGTGAAAGCAGTCGGCTGGTCTTCGTAAATCTCGTCTACATAGGCTGGGATAGCACGGAGATCACTCAGTCGGTAATTATAGCAGTCTTGAATTGGTTTGTGGCGATGGAAATGCGTCCTGATCGATCGCCAATACCGCTGGTACAACTCCCGCACGTCACTGTCACGGCTCGGCAAGACAGCCTCGTGAGGTTGTACTGGGTCGGGCTCGAACTGGCTCGTTGCACTTTTTTTCTTTTCTTCTTCTTTCAGAGGCATCCCCCGCTAAACTCACTTGAGCTTTACTCATTGGGGTGGTGGTAGATGAAACAGGTCTCTGTAACATAGAAGGGTGTAGACGTTATAACCAAACCCTAGACATACTCTATATACATACTATTGTACATATGTGCATATGTACGTATGTTCCGCTAAAAATTTATATAATACATATAATACATAGGAGCCATTCCGATAGATAGCAACCCTGGCATGACACACTGACACATTGACCCATACTATTGGCGATCGTCTCAAGGATGGTAAATGAGTGCCCGATTTAAATAACAACAAATCATAATTAATTTTCATGGGATATTGTAAATTAAGTGAAATAAAGTAATACAATGTGTTTAAATGAATTGTGACATAAGTTTGCTTTACACAAATATGAACTAAATGAAATAAATCTATATATATATATATATATATATATATATATATATATATACTGATACAATTGTTAACTCTGCAAAACCCCTATACAGTTTTGGAACAAAAAAAATAAAGAAAATTACCATATATTACTCTTTCCAGACACGTATTTTCGTTTGACATTTAGAGTTATGCCCCTTATTTCCATTATTCCAACAAAAGTAGTCGCCCCTGCTAAGCGTATTCCATCAGGAGTTATCCCCCTTGTTTACATACATTTGACATCGCACACATTCGTGGATTTCTACTACGAAATACATAAGGAAATATCCTCTAAGCTACTCAAGCTTTCTATCTAGCTTTACTGGAGTTACAATCTGTTAAAAGACACAACCATCCTTAAATATATTGAACTAAAACCACTGTTATTTCAATAAGAAATCTAGCGATCTCAGCTGTGAATAGTCATTTTCAGCAATGAAATGCAGCATGTCTTATTGCATATGATCCAGTAAAGAAGTTTTTTTATACTTTTCATATACTGTTACAAACATGTAACATGCGATAGCTCTTACTGTCTTAAATTAACTTTCAAGAAGCAAAGCGGGTTCAGGAAAGAAAGAAGACATCTAAGCCTACAATGACCACTTATTCAATTGACACTCATACACGTAGAAATCACAACCACCAGCCGATGTATTAGACATATATATATATATATATATATATATATATATACATAGCAGGCGAGTTGAACACAACCCCGGCTGACCCGGCTGACGCACAGCTGTGCGTCACGCGCACAGCTCTGGCGGGCTGATGATTCTGTATGAAACGGGCGGGAGAAAAACATAAAACCCCGCTCGCACTCATCATCCAATCAGTGGGCTGATAATTCCTTTTGTCGTGCTTTCGCCCAGGCTAGGGTTGTTAGTATATATAACATAACCGCGGGTTTGAGTTGGTCAGGCTGTTACGGCGTTTGCTATTGCCCACAGCGTATACTATGAACCGTCAGTTCCACGATTTTTTGGGGAGTGCCGGGGAGGGGCGATGGGATGAGAGTGAGAGTAGGAGTACCAGTGATGAAGACCAGTCTTCTAACCAGGATGAAGAACCATGGACGCCGTCACCCCCGGCCTCCCCAATCATCATCCCGAGCACACCACCACCCCAGGAGAGCGATATTACACCCAACGGGGAGCGAAGAGACCTCCGCCCCTGCCCCTGCCCACGGTGCATGGATAGGAGAGCGGGTAGGAGAGTGGGGATGGGGCGAGGGAATTATATCAACAGACTACGGGAAATACTCACCAGCTGGGGGACGGTTACTACCACCACCACCACCACCAGCATCACCACCACCACCCCCACCACCCCGGCCAACAACAACAACACCCCAGAAACACCCCGCCTCACCCAAACGCTCATGGAGCGCTTTACGACCCGGAGGGATCCCGTGGGGCGGGGTATTGGTCGGGGACTCCCCCGGCAACTGAACCTGGAGGAGGGGAGTTCGAGCCCGGGTCGGGTTGTATCGTCACCTGCACCTTCACCTGTACCATCACCTGCCCCCCGGTCACCTGGCTGGCTAACAGCGCGCCGGGGTCGGGCGCGAGCCCGTGTTACAGCCCCGTGTCCCACCCCAACCTCGGGACACCCGCCGTGAGGATGAGGGCCGGTTATCATCACCCTAGCCCAGGCTTTGCCTTCCACCCCGGCTAGGGAAGTAGGGGCGGTTAGAGCTCACCCCAACATGGCGTTTCATACGACGGAGATTGGGAATCATAATTATCTGACTAGCGAGGAGCGGAACACCATGGTTAGAGATATAGAAGATCGCTTAAGAGCTCAACCGCCCCTACAATGGTTTCTCATCCCCGCGGCGGTTGGGGCATTGCCATTGACGCCAACTCTACCAGAGTCAACCCCACCACCGACAACACCAGCAGCACCACCTGTCTCACCTGGGCCGGGCGCAGGTGAGGGGCTTGCGGCATCTCCGCAGGGTAGGGGACATGTATCCGACGGTTTTCCGACATGTCGGATTTGCTATGAGAGACCGTCGAGTGCATGCCTCCTACCCTGCGGGCATGCGGCGATCTGTCTCACGTGTGCCCGCAGACTCGACCCCCAGCGGTGTCCATTTTGTAATTTATATATTTTACGTGTTGTTCGTCTTTTTTATTAATTGTATGTCTCGTTTTTTTAATCGTTTTCATGTTGTGAATTTGTTTGTTAAAAAAAAAAAAACAAAAAAAAAAACAGCTGGCTGTTTTAAAAAAAAAAAAAAGAAACATGGCTGTTTAAAAAAAGAAAAAAAAGAAACAGCACTTTTCCAACGGCCCTTTTCAGGGCCACCCAACTCTTCCCGAAAGAGTACTTTCTCAATCTAAGCACTAAAAAAAGAAAGAAAAGAAGCCCCACACCAGACACAGTCTTCCCATTTTTTTAATTGTACAATTGTACTTGTTCTGATATTTTTTTATCTCAAATCCTCAAAGTCTTCCTAACCTTCTACTCCACCTAATTCATACCTAAAACTTAGAGTTACTTAAAACTTTGCCTAATTCACACCCAGCCTGAAACAAACAAACCACTGTTTTCTCTATTTATCTATCTATATCTATATCCCATATACTGTTATACTGTTATACTGTACTCTAGTCTACTACACGCTATATCACGCTAGTCTATACACATACACCCCGCGGTGTGGAAAAAACCCACCAAATTTTCTTGTGTATATGTATAATGTATTGGTGTTACTTATGTATTTTCAATGCAGGCTGGTTGGGAGGTAGGCAGACAGGTCAGTCGGTGCAGTCGGTGTAGGGTAGGCTTGTCAGTATTAGACATATATACATATATTACATATATACATAGCAGGCGAGGTGAACACAACCCCGGCTGACAACAATGTAGCGTCACGCGCACATCTCTGCCAGGGACTGCCAGGATTCTGGATGAAACGCGCGGGAAAATGTAGCTGAGATGGATATATGAAAACACGCCCGCCAATGATACATCACTTTTAGTGCTCTCACTTAGGCCCGCGCCCCGCGTTTCCCTCCAACTTTACAAGCCGGGGTTGTCTTATAAAAGGCCGATCACCTCGGTGGTACGTCACTCTACAGCGCTATCTTTTCTAAGACTCAGGTTTTGATGTATAGACAGTGGATCCAAAACTGAAGTCAAGCAAACTCCGTATCAGTCTGATGTATACACTCGTCTACACGGACAACAAACCAGGATTATAACGCTCTGCTGGTTTTGTTAGTTCTTTGTGGGTTCTTTCATACAATCGACCCGTCTATAAGGTCGAATATTCCGGCCTAGATGTACGCGCATAAATGACCCAGAAAATAAATAACATTCTTGATGAGAATCAAAAGGTATATAACCGACCCGTTAGTAGGTCACTCAGCCCGAGCAGGACACAATGACTCGATCGCCGTACATGTTTGTTTACATATGACGACGTCATAACAGACATCATAATACATTATAATGCATTGTCGCCAGTCAAGGCAGGGGGAAAGGGAGAAAGGGATATGATGACGTCATAACATACAGCATAATACATTGTCACCACCCAAGACAGGGAGAACGGGAGAACGGGTGAAAGGGGAAAAAGGGGAAGAGGGTGAGGAATGCGTGGGAGGTTTGTGGTGGCTCGTGGGTTAGTAGGTCACTCAACCTGCTGCTTGGGGCGGCGAAAAATAAAATAAAATAATAAAAAAAACTTACCGAGCCGTGTTTCCCACGTTGATGGGTCCGCCAATCCCACAACCGGAAGAAAGACTCCTCGCAGTCTTCACAATGCCACACACGTTCTTGTTTGTTGCCATGTCGCTGTTGATGGCGGATCAAATTCGCCCGGCGAAAAAACGCCCGGTCACAGGTCGGACAGGTGAATCTTTTGTTTGTCTGGGGCTGGTGCTGTGTCCGCTGGTGTCGGAGCCAGTTATTCCGCAGGGTAAAATGCTGGGCACACACCCGGCAAAAATACTTCTCCGTCTTCTTCTTTTTCTCCTTATCGCCGTGCTGTGTTTTTTGATGGCGTCGCCAGCTATCGCGTCGGGTGAATCCTCGATCGCACACCTCCCAGGTAAATAGCTTCGCCGTCTTCTTCTCCTCCAACGTCTTCTTCTCCATATTAACCTCGAAATCCTCTTGATCCATCGTCGTTTGTTTACTCGGTCGCTCGATCGCTCGCTCGGTTGGTGTCTTCAGGTGAAGTGATCTGCTACTGCTGCACCTGTCTTTTTGTACCTGAGACACGCGGAAATTCACCACACGCTGATTGGTTCGTTTTTTCTTACGTAACCTCTTCTTGCACGCTGATTGGTCCGTTTTGCGGGCCCCCCATTGGGCAGTTTTGGGGCAAATCCGGCTCACCCATTGGCCCGTTTTGGCGCCCGGGAGCTCTTTTCGAGCTGTCCCACTCGACTTTACAAGCCGACGTTTTGCCTCTTTTTTTCTCTCTTTTTTCCCTATACTGTTATACTGTACACTATATCACACTAGTCTATACACATACGCCCCGCGGCGTGGAAAAAACCCACCACTGAGGGGTGACGTCACACCTGCCCCAAGTTGCCGCCAACCCTTCGGGCTGGCAGGTGTGACGTCACCACCACATCACCACAAAAAAACGGATCCTCAAAACCACAAAAATGGATCCTCAAAACCGAACCAAACCCACATTCTATACTACTTGCGCCTGAGCGAATAGGTGCAATAAACTTTCCTCAAAAACAATTTCCTAGCCTTGTTTGACTTTAAAGGAGAAGAAAACATAAAAGTAATGCCAAAATCTATTTAAAGAGCGTAAAATCTTTTTTGTAAAAACGGCCTTTTTAAGATGTAATCCATGTGTTATCAATTTATTTCAGTGTAAATTTGTTTCTTAAAACCAAAAAAGCAGGAACAGAAGGGAACCGTCGTATGGGGTATTGAGGCCTGTAGCATCGCTTCTATATATTGTTTACAAGATCATTATTATAACTGGATATGAAGAAGTCATCGGTGAGCGGTTGAGTTATAAAAAAACGGTTACCATAGCAATCCAGACTGTCATCAATGAGAAAACATTCCACAAGCACAACTGATCCTCAATTTTCCCACCTTTCCTTCATGTTTTTTTTTGTTTTGTATGCAGCCTGTACATACAAGCAATTATTTTTATTCCCCCGAGAGACAGTCTCTGTTTGGCAATACATCACACTTACTAGTTTTCGAGCCAGGGATTTGATAATGTATGATCGTAACAGTTAGTGTTTGCTCACTCCGTCCCCAAAACTCTGTCAGCAGCCTGTGAGACCAGACATCTGAGAGGGACTGCGTGTAGCTATGGCGTATGGGCATAGCTGTCTCCTTATCATCATCGTTCATTTTTAAAATCTGGTGAGAATCGATACTAGCCTTTCATTTTAATAAGGTTTTAAAAAATGAGCAGATAGGTTTTAAAGCCACAATTTTAATAAACATATTTATTTGAATCACTAGAATCAAGTGTTTGAGAAAACCAACAAATGGTCGTGGGTTTCCCCGGGCTCTGCCCGCTTTCCTCTCACCAAAGTCCTGACAGCAGAATAGATAAACTACCAGCAGGAAACTATTACTTTTGGAATATTTGACACCAAAACCTGTCCATAAACATATTTCATGAGAATAATTTAATTTTGTTTTGTATATTCTATATACCACCCATGTTAAAAATGGCAGACTGACCCAACCATGTCCTGACGTCACCTCACAAAGGGACGTCACTCTGTTGTCGCAACATCGTATCGCAATAATGGAATTCCAATGACGTCTTCGTCTCGATGTCACAATACGCTGACAACACCATGTAGCTATGTTATGACGTCGTACACAACAAACATCTGCAAGGAGAAATGACGTCACGGTTGATGACGTGATCTAACGTCACCCATTGTGTAGTGAAACACAGTATTGTTGGCTTTTAGCAAACGGTACAACCATGAAGACGACAGGAATTGTCTTCTGGAGTCTTCTACTCTGTGCTATTACGTATTTCTCTCTGATTTTCCTGGAAATTCTGGACGAATGGTAAGATACGTTCTTAGTGTGTAAGAGCCACGGTATTAATATCCCATTATCCTACGGACCAAATTGGTGTGCCTTTTTTACTCTTCATACATTGTCTAGTTTTACTCTTCATTCTGTATAGTCTTTTATATTGTATTTTCAACAGATCAATGGTAATGTAGCCCAATTCGCCAATTTTACGAACCACCTCTTGAATAAAACAACGACATTCTGAAATGCCAAAGTTAACTATTTAAGACTTTCCATTAAAAAGTCATTTTAGTAATTATTAGTACTCATATACTACCACAATCATGCGCTTTATTAGACATATATTTGTGTAAAGGTGCCAGCCTAAACCGGAGGGCGTCATAGACTGGCTGATCCGAGTTGCTAGAGACATGTTGGCGGTTCCTCAACCTAAACCGCCATGGTGGGAGGAATTGTGTCCACTGGCTGTTAAAGTGAACCCAATCCTGACAAATCTGTTATTCTCAGGTATGATAATGTTTCAAAAGTCTCACAGAGGTTTCGTAGATGACTGTAAATTATTCTTGACTACATATAATTCTGTATGGAAGCTATTTGCAGGTATTTCTCGCTGTAGTCATTCATTCGAGTTAATTGTTTTATGACTATCCACTTCCAGGTCACTGTCTAAATTTAGAATTATTCATAAGTATATTTTTTAAGAGATTGTGATGCTAATTTTATTAATGATGTTTTTTTAAAGGAATTTCAGTTGTTGTTTTTCCAGTTTACGGCCTGATCTGAGATTAGGACTCTCACCATTTGAGAGTCATACACATGGTTTTTCGTTTTCTTTCAGTTCTCTCATTCGCATTCCTTAGCGCTACTCTTACTGACAAGTGTAGGTGACTCTGAGTTGTGGTAAATGCCTCGAGTAATGATTAAGGCTAAACTTTCAGGTGACGTGGTCGGCTTACTGGCGATATCTTCCTGTTGCATCGGATCAACAGTTGGACTAGTGATAGCATTTTGCTTTCGAGACAAACCACCAGGTAAATTCATGCTGAAGTTTAAAATTATTAGTCTTATTTCACAAGTGGACAAAGAATGTTAATTCGTCTACCGTACCGTGTGTGGATCGAGAACATTGTATTATGGAGGCGATGTTATCAATTGCGCAGTTCTACTCGCGGTATTTCTAACGCTACATCAGCTTATTTAGTTTAATTCATCGGAACCATCTTTAAATAGAAATAGGACGATGTCTAATGCTATGGTCACTATTTAAGTGAGTAAAATTGAAAAAAAAAACACGCTAATTTACATACTGGTTAACGATTGTTTAAAATAATAAGTATCACATTCTTATACGTGGATCGCAGTAGTATAAGTGAAATGTTTTCTTAGTACAGCGTAATAAATAAAAACAAATCTTATACATGAATATGCAGATTCTGTTTGTGTCGGCTCTAGCTGGGACAGGGCCCAGTTGTTCAAACGTCTTTTTTAGACTTAAGCCCCGTATTAACTTTAGTCCAGGCTAGTGGGCCATTTACTATCAGGATCACACTGGTATAAATATTTAAGCCTGACTGAACAAGTGGCCCCAGAACTACAGACTTACATTAGTTTTGCATTATGTTCTTCTTTGTCTGATCATCCTTCAGGTGCCTCCATTTTAAATGAGCCAATGTGCTTGAGGCCATTACAGCTGACTACTGCTCCAACACCGGATGAACTGGAATTTGTGACAAAACCAGGTGAGTTTAGATAGCGATGATGGTAATCCCCATGTAAAACACTGAATAACGTCACCATTATGAGCAGCACTGAGATTGATTGGTCATGTTCCCAGCTCAGCCCTCACATTAACATCTCTGAACCGTTACATTCATTAACCTGGAACTCGGTCCTGTCACCTGCGCTTCAAAACCAACGCTATACGCCACAAATGAGGTGTCCTCTGATGACAAAGTAATTTTGAATTCATATTACCTCATCATGCCGGAATAATAAAGACTATAACATCGCAAAAAACATAAATGTAACCGACGCACCCACTCGTACACCATCAGAACTTAACAAGCCGCCATTTTCAAATCGCGTGACTCGTTTGGTGGGGTGGATTCTGCGGCTTTTCACAAAATTAAGATCCTAATTTTTCTCAATATAATTGATTATAGTTCATTTCTGTTCATTATGGTCTTCATTACTCACAAATAAGTAGGTGATTTAAAGTAAGAATTACTGAATATAAGCGTCATGTCCGACATTCATATACCATTCGTAGTCCGTAAAGGGCGTTTCAAGTCGATAATCGCAAGATCCATTTCCAAAACAACGTTTAACACCAGCTCCCAAAGACAAAGGTATGTAAGAAATTATACAAATAGGAAATAAAGCCGGTAAGACACAAGAGAGAAGCGGTCATCAGTTTTCAATGATGGCGGGCAGACAGTGGATATTCCAGGCATGAATTCCATATCAAAGTTCAAATTCGTAGTCCATGAATGAGTTCCAGGTTAAATAACAATTAAACAGGGTATCTCAGCCTCGCTTTGATTGCAACTGTTCATAAAGGCATCATGCAGATGTAATGAGCATTGCTGCCTTTACTACCTTTAGCCCCAGGTTAAGGGATATTAGACACAGATATTAGATTAGATAAATGACGCGAGTTACAGACCTTAACCGAACAGATTGTGATTCAAAAGTAACTGACGATAACGTCTTTCCCGTTAATATATAAGGATCCCATATTACAAGATGCGCCATCTATGATGTTACACATGACACGCTGGTCTGTATAAAAGCTGTCTACAAAATAGACCGTTATGTTCGGCATCCAGCGCCATCTATGTTGTTAAATACCATGTACACGATAGATATTTACATAAGGATAATAGCGCCATCTATGTGGTTGATCACAATGCAGATCGTCAGAGATTCTGAACGCTCTGTGCATACCTGCCAACGAGTGTAATGCTCATTGTAAAAATTGAGAAAGTTAGAATGAAGGCGTTTGGTTGAGTATCTCAGCCGCGCTTTGATTGCAACTGTTCATAAAGGCACCATGTAGATGTAATGAGCATGTGCTGCCTTTACGACCCCTAGCCCCAGGTTAAGGGGTATTAGATACAGTTCGAAAATGACGAGCGTTACAGACCTTAACCGAACAGATTGTGATTCAAAAGTAACTGACGATAACGTCTTTCCCGTTAATATATAAGGATTCCATATTACAAGATGCGCCATCTATGATGTTACACATGACACGCTGGTCTGTATAAAAGCTGTCTACAAAATAGACCGTTATGTTCGGCATCCAGCGCCATCTATGTTGTTAAATACCATGTACACGATAGATATGTACATAAGGATAATAGCGCCATCCATGTGGTTGATCACAATGCAGATCGTCAGAGATTCTGAACGCTCTGTCCATACCTGCCAACGAGTGTTATGCTCATTGTAAAATTTGAGAAAGTTAGAATTAAGGCGTTTGGTTGAGTATCTCAGCCACGCTTTGATTGCAACTGTTCATAAAGGCACCATGCAGATGTAATGAGCATTTGCTGCCTTTACGACCCCTAGCCCCAGGTTAAGGGGTATTAGATACAGTTCGAAAATGACGAGCGTTACAGACCTTAACCGAACAGATTGTGATTCAAAAGTAACTGACGATAACGTCTTTCCCGTTAATATATAAGGATCCCATATTACAAGATGCGCCATCTATGATGTTACACATGACACACTGGTCTGTATAAAAGCTGTCTACAAAATAGACCGTTATGCTCGGCACCCAGCGCCATCTATGTTGTTAAATACCATGTACACGATAGATATGTACATAAGGATAATAGCGCCATCTATGTGGTTGATCACAATGCAGATCGTCAGAGATTCTGAACGCTCTGTCCATAGGCCTACCTGCCAACGAGTGTTATACTCATTGTAAAATTTGAGAAAGTTAGAATGAAGGCGTTTGGTTGAGTATAATTGACAAACTATTTTTTGAACTAACAACTTGTGACGCAAATCAAAGTCATCACAATTTACACAAGATCTGACAAATGCTACAAGGCGAGATTTGTGTATGCCATATGCAGGACCCTTTGGTATATTGCTATCCAAATAAGGATAATTTACAACATCAAAATTGAAATTATCCCTTTTGTCGTAAAGGCGGCGTGAAAGGAAACCTTGTTCGTCTTTGTACAGATATAGATCCATATCAGATGTACCATCAGGACTATCTGTTGTCTCCTGTAAATCCAATGAAGGCGGATAGATTTCCTTCACCGCTTCAGCATTATGAAGGTTATTTAACGCCAGTAGATCATCAATACACCGCTTGGTAAATGAAAAGGATCGAGCTTTAAAAAAAAAATAAAAAAGATATGGCTTTTAAGTAATTTCTGCATATAGTCGTATTCACATGAAAACAGGTATAGGTCTGCCAAAAGAGGCTCACAATTGGTACTCATTGAAATAGCTATGGACTGTTGGTAAATGGTATCCCCGAATTTCACATGGATGTTATTAATGAGAAATTCAAGTAATTCAATAAATAATGTAACATCCCATGAGTGGTAACCTTCATAAATAGTAGAACTAAAGAAAGCCTTATTGCTTTTGACGTCAATGTAACGGTGTCCGGTTTTAGTAAATACCGAAACAATTAACGACGATATTCTTTCAATAAGATCTTTGTGAGGAATTTTTAGTATAGAGAGTAGAGAAATCCCATGTGGATACGTCTCTCTAGGGTATATGCATACGAGCATCAAGTTCTTCTGTACGACGTTTGGAGTTGTTAAGAATCCACATGCAGTTGAGACCTGAATTTTTTGTTATGACAGAACAATACTTATTCCAAAATGACTTTACTTCTTGTAACGGTCTCGTAAGTAGGGTTGACAAGAGTTTGGTGGTACAACTTCTTGAACCCACAATAAATCAAGCCTTGTATGGGGATTTATGCATTTTCGGAATCCAGTAAAGTTGTAATATTTCTGTATGACGGGTAGGCAACAAATCATGTTTTTGTTACAGCTTTGACACGTTGAGGACAGCATACGCCGAATGGCCAAGTGAAAGAGTACAGATATGTATTTCTGTAAGCTAAGCTTGGAAGAATGAAACAAATCTCAGATCTACGTTACAACATAATGACTGTTCGCCTAATTGTCGGCGTCCTATACCTCTGCAGATTTATAAATGATCGGACCGACAAAGGCGTTAAAGACCGTAGAACCCATTCGAGTAAACACGTGGGAAAGTTCTTCAGTAACTTTCAAAAGGTTAATGGTTTATGTCGAACGTTCCAATTTCCTCTATCCGTAAGACCTCGTATAAGTGATAAATTCTTGAATATGGCGTTAAATAAAGTTTAAGTGAATAAATAAACGAATAAATTAATATTAAGCAATATACACTGATTTTCTTTTCAGCTAGAACCCTTGTCTTGTATACCGGACGTGGAGAGCCTAGTGTTGAGGAAGAAATATATTCCAAATGTGTAAGTGAAATGAGTTTAACCGTGCGCTTGATGCACACAGGTATAGAAGATTTATTTCACCAGATCGCTAGATTTAGATATCATTCTGACATCAACCAGAACGGCAAGTCGTGAACATTTAATAATCGCAATTGTAGCCTATTTATAGCTGCTCTACTACAAACATTACCAGTCCTTCACTCAAGCGATGCATTTACAACATTTCTGAATTTTGCTGTTTGCATAAGTGCCTGTGAGGAGTTTAAATACATGTAATCTGAAAAGACTTTTCAAAATAAAAAAGACATCTTTGAATTTACTCTTTTTGGCTTTATAAAAGGAAACTTTTGTATATTTGCCTTGCCTATACATCAGAACAAACAATTCATGGGTTATTTTACACAACAATGCGGCGGTCTAAACATTTGCATAGTTTGTCTGGCTGAATGTATACGGCGATAGTCTTTAAAATAAAGACTATTTAATATAAATCAATAAATTACTAACAACAGTATAAAAATGTGATCTTCCTTCTATGTTTTCAGGAAGTAGACGATTTCACTGCGATGTACCGTAAACTTCTACTGGGACCACTGGATAAAAGCTTGGATTCTTTAAAAATTGTGCTAGGCTCCATCTTCACAGCATTGTGCATTTCCCAGAGGGACGTGGTCTGGTCACAAGGAAAAGACGGCCCAGTACTGCTGAAGGCAGAGACCAAGGCCTTTAGGGTGATGGTCACCCTGGGTGTAAACGGCCTTGACATTGAGGTGTGGCATCTGGGTAGGGAAGTGGGCCGGGCGGGAGGGCGCGTATTCAGAGCCTTCCACTATCGCCTCTACTATGCCACATACCAAGGAATAAAGCTGGTCAAGGATGGGAAGACGGTGGTTTATGGATCTGGATGGGATGTCACATGTGTTCAATAAACATCCCGTATATCTAATGATACGGCAACTTTTAAAATTTTCTCCATGTACATCATCATCCCTTGAAAATCTCACTGGAAAAGAAACCGTCATTATTCACACTCGTCTTGAATACCTTGTCACGCCGTCCTATCTTAATATTCGTGCCATCAAAATGAACAAGTATGTTTTGTCTTCTACATTTTGACTTCTAACAATCGACACAAAGTTGTATTTTTTCTCCTGCAAAATAACAAAAATGACTTACATATCGTGCAGATTTAAGATGTTGTGGATGTTTTTTTCTGTGGCATGTGTTTCTTAACCTTAAATTATATACAGTGTTGTACATATTACAACAATAAAAGTTACGCTTAATAACCTGTAGGAATCAGTTCCAAGCTATGCTCAACTTAGTAATGATTTAGATAAACGTTTACCACTTAACGAAGCAGCTTAAACAAAGCATGACGTAACATAATGCCATGTGATTTGGTACCTATTCCAGACAATGTTTGTGCAAATAGTTTTTTCACCTCCCACCATAAGTTCTTTACGTGAACCGATGAAGATCTGACCTTAGTACATCACATTTTTATATTTATTTATTTATTTGATTGGTGTTTTACGCCGTACTCAAGATCATTTCACTTATACGACGGCGGCTAGCCTTATGGTGGGAGGAAACCGGGTAGAGCCCGGGGGAAACCCGGGCTGGCAGATCCTCCCACGTACGGCCGGAGAGGAAGACATGTTTGTATCAACAGGTAACCTTTCATAGGGTAAAGTATACCCGCCTAGCCAGGGGATGTCTTTACGGTATGGCACACTGACTACACTTTGGGACTTTGAGAACCTTGCTTTTCTAAGCCATTTTGGAAGTGGACGCTTTTTTCCATACCAACAACTCACTGCCTCAGGTCACGTCATGATTATTTACAAAACCAGTGGTTTGGTGGATACCGGGCATTTCAAGTGTACTGTATTAGAACAGCAGGATAGCATGCAGTTGGAACAAATTCCACAGAGTAACAAATGCTGCACTATTATCTCCGCAAATATACTATATTTTTATAACACAAGTTCATAACATTGAAATCTGAAGCACTACTCTCATGAGGTCATATACTGAGCTACAAAAAATAAACTTAATTTCATTTATTCAAGCTATGCTATTCTAAAACTTGAAAACAATTTCTAAGATGGCTGTGTCGAATGTAACTGGTGTAGCGTTCCATCAAAGTATACTGGAATCCGTCAATTATCCAGCATTCCAACTCTTTTTGACGATACCCAAGAGAATGAAGTCTTTCTCGCGAAAAAAGCTGATGAAGTTTAATATTATGAAATAGACATATTTTTAACTGCGTTTCCTTACAATAATATGCACGTCCAGCACATCAATATATGGAGCTCAAAGGAAATTTTCCTAGTGATTATGAATGATTTTGAAGCGAGCTGAATATAGGTGACGAGTTAAAAGAATTTTATTGATTTATTTGATTGGTGTTTTACGCCGTACTCAAGAATATTTCACTTGTACGACGGCGGCCAGCATTATGGTGGGAAGAAACCGGGCAGAGCCGGTGGAAACCCACGACCATCCGCAGGCTGCTGCCAGACCTTCCCACTTACGGCCGGAGAGGAAGCCAGCATGAGTTGAACTCACAGCGACCGCATTGGTGAGAAGCTTCTGGGTCATAACGCTGCGCTAGCGCGCTAACCAACTGAACCACATAACATCCCCCCCACCCCTCTCCCCGAGTTAAAAGAAACAAACTATGGTATTTATCACGGGTATTTCTAGTCAACTGGGCTGCCCTACTGTAATGACTCGATGTCTAGAATACTTGTTGGTCGCCAGTTTTTATGCGTTAGGGGTTTCCTATCTGTCCAGAAGCCGGAGTAACCTGTCGAAGCTGTCTGGTTAACACGTCATCAGGGTGTTGACACTTGATCCCGCTCAGACAAATATTCTCACGGTTCTAACGGTCTCCTGTGAGTTGCACTCAGAAACCACTTTTATGTTAATGAGGAAATCATTATGAAGACACATTTTCATGAAAATGGCCACGTATTTGTATTTCTTTAAGGTGAAACTGGTTATGGCATTTTCGATAGAATTTTGTCCCTTGTGTAAGCTGAAATAACAATCTTCCGTATATGTACTGTCTAACATAATAAAATGGTGAGCACATCATTCTATTCCATGTAATGTGAATCAGAATGTTTTGCGAATTGTGCCAAAAAAGTATATTTTTATAATGACATGTTTTAAATACTGAATCAGTTATTCAAGTCCATCTCGGCGTTTTGTGCTTGTATGGGAAGAATCTTTGTTTAATTATTTTATATGACGTGGACATTGACGAATCAAAAAAAAAGATAACAAAACGGTGTCAAGAGTATTAGAAGAGATAATTACGGTGTGAACAAAAGGAGCTAACTACAGGTTAACAACCCATTAAGGTAATAAACAAGTTTGTGTGGCTGATTCAAACAACCCAGAGGGCAGACTGGTGTGTCAAGTCTTAATTACCTCCCTTGAGTAAAGGCAAGGATACAGTACTGTGTTTGGTGTTACCTGTGATACATTGCAAACTGCGGCCATGTCTTTATCACTTCGCTTTAATATGACATGTGAAATCTAGCCCAGACGAATTCCACACGCACATCCGGGTTTAACTTTGTCACGTAAAATGGTTTGTTTACCTCTAATTAGCTCTCGTTGTTCACACTTTAATGAAATGTTATACTGTTGCCTCTTGGATATGTCATTGCAATCACATAAGTAAATATTTATTTGTATTTCGTTGGTGTTTTACACGGAGCTCAAGAATATTTCACTTCTGCGACGCCGGTCAGCATTATGGTGGGAGGACATCGGGCAGAGCTCGGGGGAATCAACCATACATAGCATAAGTAAGTAAATAATTCCAATAACGATCATAAATTAAACCAAAAAATAGCAATCTAAAGGACTTTGACATCTTTTTTTAGGAAGGTTAGGTTTTAGGAAGATTTACCTTATCGTTTAAATTTTATTCGAAATAGAATTACGTGGAGATAATTATCACCGTCATTTTATCACGTTACCAGTACTTTTATGTTGGGTGGCATGAGGGAATACAGGTTAAAAGAGATCTAAGGGCACTTAAGTTTTATACTTAATATATACATCGTAAAGAAATATGAGCTCGAGGTCATTTTCGTGAAACTTTGTATGAAAATGTCCCCGTAAGTTTACGGTGCTATACCTCCTAAATGTAATTCACATCTGCCGAAGGCCTCTGAACCCAGCCGTGAGAATATTGGTCTGGGCGGGAACGTGTCAACACCCTGATGACGTGTTAACAACTACGACAGGTTACTCCGAATTCTTGACGTATGGTAAACGCTTAACGCGTAATAACTGTTTACAAAACAAACATTTTGCACAATAAGTGATTGCATGAAGACAGCACAGTCGATGAAACAGAAATACAGTAAAAAAACTCGAGTGGCATAAGGTTGGTTTTATTGTAGTTCTATTAATGTTTATGTAAACAATAGGTTGCGTCAAAGGCGGGCATTTCGGGTTTCACATGCACATGATTTCTAAGATGGAACTTCTTGAGCCATGTTATACCAATAATGAATAAACATGTGTAAGGTAATGTAACTAATGACATGTCGAAACCAGGATGTTTTGTTCAATTCGCTTTGGTTTTCCAAGCCTCAGTTATTTAAGCGATCGCCAACTTCCGTCCACTGTTGATAGTTTTACAGCCTTTATGGATGTTCAAATCCAGTTCTGGATGCTTTGTTGTGGCTTGCGTTAAGGAAGTCTGTCAAGTCTTCGCAGGTAAAACGAAATACTTAATGGATTCCTCTCTTACTTACATGTATTTATAAATTTAAACACTCAGAGAAACCACGATAGTCTCTCGTTTTAGCAAACTTTCAAAAAGGAGGAAATATGGTGTAAAATGAGAAGATGATTGAACGAATGATCACAAGAATCAGACTGATGCACAAGATCCTAATTATCTTATCAATTGTTGGCTGTACATCTAATGGGATACTGGTTAATTAAAACTCGTGCAGTATGGGCACGGCTAGTTTTAGTAATCCAGACGTAAAATACTAGACCGATGAGAATAAACTGCCTACAGGGAGCAGATTTCAAAAGGAAAATAAAGCTTTACCAGCTACAATTTTCACGTACGCCTTAACACACAGTATTAAGACACTGTGGCAGAAACGTTTTACAGCACCCAAAATCAACACTGACGTAATAATATAAAGCAGACAAATATTTTATTTAACATAGAAAACAAATTATGGAAATATAAAGCGGGAAATGAAATATCACGCAGAAACAACTAACAAACACAAAAAAACAACAACAACATTGTTCTTCACACGGATTTCTACTGACTAGAAGTGTATATCAGACTGGAATAAGAGTAATCTGGCACTAAACAGGAGTCGACAGAAGCTAGTGATTGCCTTACAGGCGAAAATGACGTTACCAGATGTGACCCGCAGTAAAATGCTTCTGCGGTCAGGCTTGACTGCAATGGGCCGGATTGGGAACTCTGAACATGTTGAGGTCTTTGAAAATATATCTGCTGCTCCTCTTTAGACAAGATGGCGTTTATGCCGAAGGTTTCGATCAATTCGCGCGTTGGCATGACAATACTTGTCATTGGAACGTAACCTTGTTCAGAGGCGTTGCAGGGAGGATGAAACTGAGAGGTAGTCGACGTTTCCGCGACTCTCCCAGAGGTACATTGTGGAGAATCGGAATCGGAGCACAAAGCCGATGTCAGTTTGCGGAACTCTTCGTCACATTTTCGAACTCGACGACGGGCATGTCTCCTACGGAAATCTCCCTGCTCGAAGTCCTCGATGTTTGCAAGGTGAATGGACCAGTAGTTACCCTTGCCATTTTCACTGCGCCCATTTTTCACAAAGCACTCATTCAGGGAAAGGTTGTGACGGACGCTATTTCTCCAACTTTTGTCTTTGCTCTGATAATAGGGGAAGTTCTCTGAGATCCATTGATAGATTTCTGACAGAAGCAATCGTTTCTCCTCTGAACTCTGAATAGCCATGGAGATGAGAGCGATATAAGACAGGCCAGGTTTTGTTCCGGGATTCTTCTTGGCTTTTTCGATCTCGGCACAAGCAGTGTCTTTGTCGATGATACAGGCAAAATCTTCCTGCGGTAAACAAGAGGGTTTTATATCTGATTCAGTCCAACTTTCTTTCTCCTCTTTACAAGTTATCTCATTTGAATCAGGAGTTTTTGTGGTGATCCCTAAGTTGTCGGTGTACAAAGTCATGATGTTCCTAGTTTTTCTACTAAGACTTTCTGCGCTGTGTTCACCTAAGGTGCTGAGGCGATCTGACCTTCTACCTTAGCGACACAAGTTTTATACCAGCTGCCAACGGTGTATTTTTGGGGCTAATTGCCAGTGAAATTCGTCTGAGGGAGAGTTCACATGTCATGTTAAAGCGAGCTGATAAAGACCAGGCCGCAGTTTGCAGTAGATCACAGTTTCCCCTCTGTAACACGGTTAACACTACAAACAGTAAAGTGTTCCCGCCTTACTCAGAACAGGTCATTAATGTATGGCACACCAGCCTGCCCTCTGGGTTGCTTGGTTGTGTCACGCTAAACGGTTTGTTTATCTGTAAATGACTCCCGTTGCTCACACCTTAGTTATCTCCTGTAACACTCTTGACAATGCTGTTTTCTGACTAATCATTAAACGTGATTAGCAATTACTGCAAGAACAGCAAAAAAGTTCAATTACAGTCTTAAATTAAGAAAAGAAATTTAGTTTTAAGATGTGGCGTTTCTCACTGTAGTGTGGCGAGGAGAGTTTTCTTAAAACCTGATTGTTCTTGTACTTGTGGATTGGTGAAATCTAAATATATTTTTGTGGCGTATAGCTATAATCAATTTTTGAATGATGTTAAAATTCAAAATAGTGCTGGGCGTTGAACAGTTTTATTTTATATTCAATGGAACTCCGTAAAGAGTGGTGTCCTCATGATTCTATCACATCATGAGTACTTTTTCTGTACTCTGGACTTAATTATTAACTAGGAAAACAATTCTAGCCCTTTGTCATTAAACATTCATGTATACAGTTGTGTGACAAATGCATCGTTGGTGTTATTCGCAGTCTACCGAAAGATCCTGGTTTCTTCCTGTCCGTGAGAAACGTGTTCTGAGTGCAATCACGTGTCAACATCCTGATGACGTGTTAACCAGGTAACTACGACAGGTAACTCAGAACATATGGGAAACGGCTGAAGCGTAATAACTGGTGGTAACCAAACATTCTAAACACGAAGTAATTTTTTCAAGATAGTAGAATCTATCAGAGAAAAAAAAACAGAAAATAAAAACAAACAGAAACTACTAATAATTGTTCTATTCATGTTCACAGCCAGATTGAGTGAAGAGGATGGAATATATGAGCATTTGACGTCCAGCCACAAAATAGGGATGCATATAGCTTATGCATAGGATTATGCATATTAAAGGTTAAATACAACTTCTTTTCGAATAAAAGGTGTAAACTATAGCCCAATCGACGCGACGCAAAACGGCCAGTGGGATATCGTTTTCACCGTTCTTAATTGAGTTTGTTCTTATTGATTTATTTAGGAATACAGTAATTTTCTCACAATGGAATTTATTTGAGGACAATGGTTGATACAGTGTACATATCTGCACTGTTACAACCACCTTGGAACATCCAGTGGTTATAACTTCTTTGAGTTATATTCACAGCGGGTCGTCATGTCGCTGTTACACTAAGCCAGCTATCATAGGGTACCGGCAAAGCGAGCGAGACCAGCCAAAATGAAGTATCTTGCACCAGGCCAACCATCATACAGTATCTGTATCGCAAATACCAGCCAAAACACAGTATCTACCACTAGGCCAACCATCACGCGGTTTTCTTTATCACTAGAGCAACCAAAACGCTGTACCTAACACCAACACGCAAGGCCAACCAACACGCAATATCAAACGTATTATTGGTGTAATCCGGTTAGTTTACCTCGTCAAAGTATAACTCTAGCAATAGTCACTGTGGGTTGACCTTTGCTCTTATAGAGAGTACAATAATTCATTTTGTCTGCATAAATGAAACTGTAATCTGCGACTCTTAGGGTATATCGCCTAACATTTATTACCTGAGCAGTCATCATGGGTATCACGTGATGCCTCAAAAGTCTTAACTCAGATGTAGTAACCGCTCTTTATACTTGCTAGGTATTAACAAGTCAAATAGCGGGTCGTAAACCTGTCTTTAATGAGACTGCTTCACAAATTCATGCAGTTTCTACAACAACCCATTTTATTCATCTTCATTCATGAAGTACAATAAACGTACTTTCCCAAGGAAAAAATTGCAAAATCAATACACAATCTTTTATCATAAGTACTCCAATAACAGGTAACAAAAAAGCAGGAAGCCAGGGATTTGATGATCGCAATAGTAAGTGTTTTTCATTCTCTCCCCAAAGCCCTGCCACCAGCCCGTGAGACAGACGTCTGAGAGGGATTACGTGTCAACACCGTGACGACAAATGTTAACCAGGTAGTTACGAATTTTCTCGCTAGATGGCGTTCGTGTCATAGCAGTGGTTCGCGCTTGATTGTGTTGCCGGATGTGCATGAAATTCAATGGAAGTGACAGCCACTGCCAACATTGTTTAAGCATGCCTCAGTACTGTTCGGTACGATGTTGTAGAAATTTTATTGGACATAAGTATCCACTTGATTCCGACCTTCAACTGAAATGCAGAGCTGCTCTTTGGGGGATAAATCCCACAACAAAAAAGCTTTGGACACCTGGAGTAAAAGACGTAGTGTGCAAATTAGGTTGGTAACCGTGGGAAATTCTTTGTGAAATATATTCGTTAAGACTTGCTGCTGCAGTTCTACCACTAACCAAAATGTAGCCGACTCGCAGAATTTCTTCGACGGCGAATTTTGTGATAATAATCCTGTCGGATATGGCTGTTATTTTGTTGCTCTGGTGGTTGTTTTCAGAAGTACAAAAACACTGTTGTACTGTACCGGGCAACAAACAAACAAAAATGTACCGTACAAACAGAATGGTCATTATACCAATTACTTTTAAACCTTTTTTCCACTTAGTGATTGTAAATAGGATTCCAAATAATAAATTACTAAATTAAATTCCAAGTAATAAATTAAATGATCTCCCTGTCCTCAGAATTTAGTATTGAATAAAGCACTCTTTCATCCAAGTCAAAAACTTCTTATATTGATTTAAATTCGAGGTTTAATTTTTGTTATTTTGCTTCTTGCTTTTGTTCCTGTTGCTTTGTGATTTCTTTTGCTTTTTTCTCTCCAGACACACAGTTGGTAAAGCGTCCGAGGTAATAGATAAGTTCATTACTGATGATTTTGAGAGGAACTTTAGAAACACAGGGGTCATTTTAGACGCAACAGAAACCCCAATTAACAAACCTTCCCATGTTGATACACAGTGTATAACTTAGTCCTCCTATAAACACCGTAACACCTTAAAACAGTGATTGGATGCACTCCTAGAGGTTCCATTTCTTACACAAGTGACTCTTATGGTTTTACTACTGCTTTACCTCAGGAGATTTGTCAGGTACCTGGCAAATGGGGGTAGTACCCCTTTAACTCTGTGAGGTTTCCTCTCCATATAAACCAGACTGCTTACAATGTACTTATTTGAATAAATCTTAGTATAGTATTAAGCACCAGTAGGAAGGTCCGCCAGCAACCCGCGGATTGTTGTGGATTTCCATTGGCCTCTGCCCGGTTTTCTCCGACCATAATACTGGCGTCTGGTGTCGGTGTCAAGTAAGGCAAATCAACACAAATAAATAAGCCCGCTCTACGGGTTCTCACACCTAATTTTTTCTTAAACTCAGAAATGGCCTTCATGCTGTTTCCCGTGAAGCATTGCTTTTGCTGTGATTTGCTGTCTTCTAAGAAAGGAGGCACACAAATTTTGCTTGTTTCTGCGGCTTGTCATTTCGATGATCTCTCCAAAACGCGAAACTGCACGACGCCATCTCCCAATACCAGGTCTGGCTGGCACTTCTTGTATTACATTCCACAATCTCGGCCTGCGAGGTGGTTATCAAGAAAAGCAGAAATGTTTCATTGTAAAAATGGTGCTTAAACAGTTATGTCAGCACCTGGAATAATTCAATTTTTCAACTGCCTACTGCATATTTAAATATTATCTAATCTAAAATTCAAACGGACTGGACAAAAGCATGTTGCAGACGGCTTTCTGATCTGATAGTTCACTCAAAGATTCTAGTAATTTCTAAAAGAAAATTACCCTAGATGCTGCGTCCACCCAGTTATCTGTGTGCGGCAAAGGGAGGTAATCATGGTCAGCAGCTGAGGCCTGCAAGCTTGCTCTAGGATAAAGATGCCTCATGGCAAGATCTACAGATGAAATGGAGCCGTAGTTAATCCTCATCTTTCTCACGTGATCATTAAATCCTCCCATGTTCCTGTATTTGGCAGGTCTTGGGTCATCCAGCATTCTGCCAGAGAATTTCCTCTTGCAAGGTAATTTCTCTGCCTTAACTGGAGATCCTGCAAAATAAAATGACTCGTTGCCGTCATCATTTCAGGGAATTTCAGCACTTAGGTGTATGAAGGCACTAGTTCACTTCAACTGTCAGGGTCTTAACCAATAAGGTCGCCTGTTTGAACACAACAATCCCTGCTTTGGGTGTGGATTTAAGACAGGAGGTGTGTCAAGTATTACAATGGTTTACCCCTGATGATTTTGGCTTTCTGTAGTGAAATGTTCTTCAATACAGCTTTCAACACTACTCAAATAAATAAAGCAATCATACTATCCGAGGAGTTCTCCAGATTAGAAAAAAAACTTAATTACATCTGCCATTGTAGTCACTTGAAATTCAATTATATTTAATCACTCAAATTTTTCAACATTTACATATCATAAAATATAAACTTGCCAATTATTAGTTTCTGAACAATCCAGGTCACTTTTCCCAGACAACTGACAAAGTAGCAATCCTCTCGAACTGTGACATAAAATTTACCATTGTACTTGTTCTTCGGTCTGTACAAAATCCTGGAAAAGTAGCCTTCAATATGCTCCATTGTCACCGGAGAGAACAAAACCCCATGTTGTGCTGTAAGCTGCTGAAGACCAGTTGAAGACGATTCCGGCTCAAGCGGTTCAGGTATCTGAAAGGCAGGGGCCCTAAAATCATGATTTCTGCCATATGCACGCAAACCTGTCAGTTTAATATAATATTTCTATGTTATACCCTATAAGTTCATTATTTACTGTTAAATTATTCCATCACCAGCAGCGGCCACAACAGAATTATTTTAGATGTTCTACTGACCTCAACATGGTGATGAGAACTTATGATTTTGCTACGTTGAAAGATATGTACATAATCCTCCTCCTAACAATGACCTCCCCTCCCCACAAATAAAACGGGCTAATTTTAGTGAATATGGTTTTACATTTCATAACTCTTAACAACTCTGTCAAACCGCCTTTCTTTACAAAGACGTACTTTTTTCATCGTATCAGCTAAAATGTCATTTTGACGTACTGAAAGTATCTTACTGTAACACGTTCGGTTGTCGGTAATTACTTCCAAACGTGCTTATTACTGAATAAAAAAGTTTATGCGAGTGCGTACCTTTAAATCAATTCTGTTTTTCGGCCTGCAGTTGTCGCAAATCTCTTTATAAGCTCGGATTGTAGTTTTGTAACAGTCCATCGAGCGTACTTGCCGCGTCCCAGACGACATCCTGACCACTGCTATGGCATAAGCGCCACTGCCGGATTAATCTGCTGGAGCCCCCCCATTCCAATGATGTCACGATTGTAAATATTTTTTCAAGACTGGGCAAATCCGATTATATTTCACCATCAATTTTGAACACTCATGAGAAAAATAGTAGTCTTGCGTTTTAGCAAAGTTTCAAACATGGAAAAGTAGGGTGTACAATCAGAACATCATTGAACGCATGGTAAAAAAAATCTAACTGATGAACTGCACAAGACAAATTGCAGTGTTTCGGCTCTTGGATAACCGCCTAATAAGACACTGGTTATATAAAACTAGTGCCGTATAGAAACCGTTTACTTCTGGTGATCGCAACAGACACAAAATGTAACTAAAATGTTGAGAATTAACTCCCCACATGGAACAGACATCAAAGAGAAAATAAGGCTTTACCAGCTACAGTTTCCACATATATATACATACATTATTCAGTGTGGGATGAGCTTTTTACACCTCCCAAAAATGAACGCTGATATGATGATGTAGACCAGGAGAATAGATTTTATTTAACATAGAAAATTAACATATTAGGAAAAAGCAGCGTGGAAATGAAAAATCACACGGAAAAATATAACAAAAGCTAAAAACCACCAAAAAACACTGTTGCTCAGACGGATTTCTCCTGACTAGAAGTGTATATCAGACTGGGATACGAGTAATTCGGCATCAAATAAGAGTTGAGAGAAGGCACTGTGTGTATTACAGGCGAAAACAAGGTCATCTGATGTGCCCCACAGTGAAATGATTCTCCGTTAAGACCTGACTGCAGTGAATTAGATTGGAAATTCTGGGCATGCGGAGATCTCTGAAAATACATGTGCTGCTCCTCTTCGGACAAAATGGCGTCTATCCCGAAAGTAGCAATCAACTCGCTCGTTGCTGTCATAACACTTGTCATTGGAACGTAACCTTGCACAGAAGGACTACAAGGAGGAGATATTTGGGAAGTATTCGACGTTTCTGCGACTGTCCCGGAGCTACATTGTGAAGAATCGGAATCGGAGCACAAAGCTGAAGTCAGTTTTCGGAACTCTTCGTCGCATTTTCGCACTCGACGACGAGCATGTCTCCTACGGAAATCTCCCTGCTCAAAGTCTTCGACGTTTGCAAGGTGAATGGACCAGTAGTTACCCTTGCCATTTTCACTGCGCCCATTTTTCACAAAGCACTCATTCAGGGAAAGGTTGTGACGGACGCTGTTTCTCCAACTTTTGTCTTTGCTCTGGTAATAGGGGAAGTTCTCTGAGATCCATTGGTAGATCTCTGACAGAAGCAATCGTTTCTCCTCTGAACTCTGAATAGCCATGGAGATGAGAGCGATATAAGACAGGCCAGGTTTTGTTTCCGGATTTTTTTTTGCTTTTTCGATCTCGGCACAAGCAGCGTCTTTGTCTATGATGTAGGCAAAATCTTCCTGCGGTAAACAAGAGGGTTTTGTACCTGATTCAATCCAGCTTTCTTTCTCTTGTTTACAAGTTCTCTCATTTGAATCAGGACTCTTTGTGGTGATCCCCAAGTTGTCGGTGTACAAAGTCATGGTGTTCCTAGTTTTTCTATTAAGCCTTTCTGCGTTGTGTTCACCTGAGGTGCTGAGGCAATCTGACCTTCTACCTTACCGACACAAGATTTATACCCATTGCCAATGGTGTATTTCTCGGGCTAATTTCGTCTGAGGGAGAGTTCACATGTCATGTTAAAGCGAGCTGATAAAGACCAGGCCGCAGTTTGCAGTAGATCACGGTTTCCCCTCTGTACACGGTTAACACTACAAACGGTATAGTGTTCCCGCCTTACTCAGGGGAGGTCATTAAGGTATGGCACACCAGCCTGCCCTGTGGGTTGTTTGGTTGTGACACGCTAAACGGTTTGTTTACCTGTAATTGACTCCCGTTGCTCACACCTTAGTTAACTCCTGTAACACTCTTGGCAAGGTTATTTTCTGATTATTCATTCAACGTCATTACGAATT
The DNA here is from genome assembly GCF_032854445.1 of Liolophura sinensis. Taxonomy (NCBI): domain Eukaryota; kingdom Metazoa; phylum Mollusca; class Polyplacophora; order Chitonida; family Chitonidae; genus Liolophura; species Liolophura sinensis. Next base: position 46,585,335 of record NC_088302.1, on the reverse strand, counting down.
AGTCTTAAATCAACCAAAGAAATTGAATTTGAAGACATGGCTTTTCTCATTGCAGTGTGGCGAGGACAGTGAGCTTAAAGCCTGAATGTTGTTGTTCTCCTCTATCAGTCAAATCCAAATATATATTTTTGTGGAGGACAATATTCTCATGGTCGCTGTTTAAAAAGATTGGTTTAATACTACAATATGGTGCATAGATGCACGCTGTTCTAGTTACAATCAGTGTTTGAATGGTTCATTGCAACTGCATTCAGAGTGATGTCCTCATTTTTTATTCACATGAAGAGGACCTATACGGCAGACTGGGCTTAATATGTAACTGTAGCAGAAAGATGTTTGCCATGCATTTGCAAGTAAACATTAACGTATACAGTTGTGTTTAAATGCATCGTGGGTGTAATTCGCAGTCTACCAAAGATCCTAGTTCCTTCCTGTCCGTGAGAAACGTGTTCTGACCGTAATCACGTGTCAACACCTGATGATGTGTTAACCAGGTAGCTACGACAGCTAACTCAGACATTTGAACATATGGAAAACGGCTAAAGCGTAATAACTGGTGGTAACCAAATATTCCAGACACGAAGTAATTTATTCAGGATAGTAGAATCAAAGAGAAAAAAAACAATAACAAACAAAAGTAACTCACGGTTGTTCTATTTATATTTACAGTCCACAACGAGTGAACTGAATGGAATGCATGAGGATTTTGACGTCCAGCCACAAAATACGTATCTTTATAGCTTTTACACAGGATATTACATAGCAAAGGTTAAATACCACAAATACACTTCAAGTAAATGTGTAGTAGGTAATACATTTCTTTTTAATGAGACTGCTTCAAACGTTTATGGAGTTTCTGTGCATTATCATTGTTTTAGTTAACACAACAACCCATTAGTATTTTACCGAATATTGTTCAATTTTTATACCATTTTTATTTTCAGTGAATAGTATGCTACTAATAATGAAAAGGTCGTAGTTGATGTTCCTCGCAAGATATGCTTCTTAACTGTGAGTTGGTATGGATAACGTTACCTTAAAACTCTACAACTCCATCAGGATTTTAGTTCGGCCTTATTTCTGTTACAGATGTTATATTGGACATGTGCTTGAAGACAATCTGCTTTTCAAAGCACATCTGTAACAAACTACTCTACTAAACTGTCACTGCCAGAAGGTTGTAGTCGCCTGAAAGATCTTACTAAGAGAGGGAGGCGTTTGTGTTTAGCTCGAAATTGTGCACTCACAAGCGACAGTTTGTCTTACAAAAAAAACTGATCTGATCTGGAGACTTTCCATTCACTTTGATTTTATTTATTTATCTCCTTTGGTGTTTACTAAGAACAGTACACAGGTTTTTTTTAATTCTCAGTGCGCGGCTTCCCAAGGCAGCTAGGATGGAGTGTTTTTTGATAGTCAGACGGCCACGTGAAACTTCCCACTGACAAAACGCAAAATCAATACACAATGTTTTATCATAACTACTCCATGAAAGGATAAACAAAAAAAAAAGCAGGAAGCAAGGGATTCGACAACAGATGATGGTAGCTATGACGGGTTTCTACGAGTTTCAATAATGTCCCGATTTTAGATGCTTTTTGAAGACTGGGTAAATCCGATTTTATCTGACCATCATCAATGTTAAACACTTATGAAAAACACTCGTCGTCTCGCGTTTTACCAAAGTTTCAAACAAGTGGAAATGTGCTGTGCAATCAGAATACTATTCAATGGATGGTAAAATAATCCAACTGAATCCAACCAAATGTTTCGCTTGTTGGACAAACGTCCAATGGGACATTGATTATATAAAGCTAGTGCCCTATAGAAAGGAGTTAGTTCTGGTGATTGCAACAGACATAACTACAATGCTGAGAATGAACTGCCTACACGGAGCAGATTTCGAAGAGAAAATAAGGCTTTACCAGCTACAGTTTCCACATATACATACACACATTATTCAGACAGTGTGGCATGTGTTTTTTACACCCCCAAAAAATGAACGCTGATATGATGATGTAGACCAGGAGAATAGATTTTATTTAACATAGAAAATTAACATATTAGGAAAAAGCAGCGTGGAAATGAAAAATCACACGGAAAAATGTAACAAAAGCTAAAAACCACCAAAAAACACTGTTGCTCAGACTGATTTCTCCTGACTAGAAGTGTATATCAGACTGGGATACGAGTAATTCGGCATCAAATAAGAGTTGAGAGAAGGCGCTGTGTGTATTACAGGCGAAAACAAGGTCATCTGATGTGCCCCACAGTGAAATGATTCTCCGTTCAGACCTGACTGCAGTGAATTAGATTGGAAATTCTGGGCATGCGGAGATCTCTGAAAATACATGTGCTGCTCCTCTTCAGACAAAATGGCGTCTATCCCGAAAGTAGCAATCAACTCGCTCGTTGCCGTCATAACACTTGTCATTGGAACGTAACCTTGCACAGAAGGACTACAAGGAGGAGATATTTGGGAAGTATTCGACGTTTCTGCGACTGTCCCGGAGCTATATTGTGAAGAATCGGAATCGGAGCACAAAGCCGAAGTCAGTTTTCGGAACTCTTCGTCGCATTTTCGCACTCGACGACGAGCATGTCTCCTACGGAAATCTCCCTGCTCAAAGTCTTCGACGTTTGCAAGGTGAATGGACCAGTAGTTACCCTTGCCATTTTCACTGCGCCCATTTTTCACAAAGCACTCATTCAGGGAAAGGTTGTGACGGACGCTGTTTCTCCAACTTTTGTCTTTGCTCTGATAATAGGGGAAGTTCTCTGAGATCCATTGGTAGATTTCTGACAGAAGCAATCGTTTCTCCTCTGAACTCTGAATAGCCATGGAGATGAGAGCGATATAAGACAGGCCAGGTTTTGTTTCCGGATTTTTTTTTGCTTTTTCGATCTCGGCACAAGCAGCGTCCTTGTCTATGATGTAGGCAAAATCTTCCTGCGGTAAACAAGAGGGTTTTGTACCTGATTCAATCCAGCTTTCTTTCTCTTGTTTACAAGTTCTCTCATTTGAATCAGGACTCTTTGTGGTGATCCCCAAGTTGTCGGTGTACAAAGTCATGGTGTTCCTAGTTTTTCTATTAAGCCTTTCTGCGTTGTGTTCACCTGAGGTGCTGAGGCAATCTGACCTTCTACCTTACCGACACAAGATTTATACCCATTGCCAATGGTGTATTTCTCGGGCTAATTGCAAGCTGATTTCGTCTGAGGGAGAGTTCACATGTCATGTTAAAGCGAGCTGATAAAGACCAGGCCGCAGTTTGCAGTAGATCACAGTTTCCCCTCTGTACACGGTTAACACTACAAACGGTATAGTGTTCCCGCCTTACTCAGGGGAGGTCATTAAGGTATGGCACACCAGCCTGCCCTGTGGGTTGTTTGGTTGTGACACGCTAAACGGTTTGTTTACCTGTAATTGACTCCCGTTGCTCACACCGTAGTTAACTCCTGTAACACTCTTGGCAAGGTTATTTTCTGATTATTCATTCAACGTCATTACGAATTAGTCTTAAATCAACCAAAGAAATTGAATTTGAAGACATGGCTTTTCTCATAGCAGTGTGGCGAGGATAGTGAGCTTAAAACCTGAATGTTGTTGTTCTCCTCTATCAGTCAAATCCAAATATATATTTTTGTGGAGGACAATATTCTCATGGTCGCTGTTTAAAAAGATTGGTTTAATACTACAATATGGTGCATATATGCACGCTATTCTAGTTACAATCAGTGTTTGAATGGTTCATTGCAACTGCGTTCAGAGTGATGTCCCCATTTTTTATTCACATGAAGAGGACCTATACGGCAGACTGGGCTTAATAAGTAACTGTAGCAGAAAGATGTTTGCCATGCATTTGCAAGTAAACATTAACGTATACAGTTGTGTTTAAATGCATCGTGGGTGTAATTCGCAGTCTACCAAAGATCCTAGTTCCTTCCTGTCCGTGAGAAACGTGTTCTGAGCGTAATCACGTGTCAACACCTGATGATGTGTTAACCAGGTAGCTACGACAGCTAACTCAGACATCTGAACATATGGAAAACGGCTAAAGCGTAATAACTGGTGGTAACCAAATATTCCAGACACGAAGTAATTTATTCAGGATAGTAGAATCAAAGAGAAAAAAACAATAACAAACAAAAGTAACTCACGGTTGTTCTATTTATGTTTACAGTCCACAACGAGTGAACTGAATGGAATGCATGAGGATTTTGACGTCCAGCCACAAAATACGTATCTTTATAGCTTTTACACAGGATATAACATAGCAAAGGTTAAATACCACAAATACACTTCAAGTGAATGTGTAGTAGGTAATACATTTCTTTTTAATGAGACTGCTTCAAACTTTTATGGAGTTTCTGTGCATTATCATTGTTTTAGTTAACACAACAACCCATTAGTATTTTACCGAATATTGTTCAATTTTTATACCATTTTTATTTTCAGTGAATAGTATGCTACTAATAATGAAAAGGTCGTAGTTGATGTTCCTCGCAAGATATGCTTCTTAACTGTGAGTTGGTATGGATAACGTTACCTTAAAACTCTACAACTACATCAGGATTTTAGTTCGGCCTTATTTCAGTTACAGATGTTATATTGGACATGTGCTTGAAGACAATCTGCTTTTCAAAACACATCTGTAACAAACTACTCTACTAAACTGTCACTGCCAGAAGGTTGTAGTCGCCTGAAAGATCTTACTAAGAGAGGGAGGCGTTTGTGTTTAGCTCGAAATTGTGCACTCACAAGCGACAGTTTGTCTTACAAAAAAAAACTGATCTAATCTGGAGACTTTCCATTCACTTTGATTTTATTTATTTATCTCCTTTGGTGTTTACTAAGAACAATACACAGGTTTTTTTTTAATTCTCAGTGCGCGGCTTCCCAAGGCAGCTAGGATGGAGTGTTTTTTGATAGTCAGACGGCCACGTGAAACTTCCCAGTGACAAAACGCAAAATCAATACACAATGTTTTATCATAACTACTCCATGAAAGGATAAACAAAAAAAAGCAGGAAGCAAGGGATTCGACAACAGATGATGGTAATAGTAAGTATTTGGTCCCCAAAGCTCTGCCACCAGTCTCTGAGACACACGTCTGAGAGGGATTACGGTGATGACACATGTTAACCAGGTAGCTATGACGGGTTTCTACGAGTTTCAATAATGTCCCGATTGTAGATGCTTTTTGAAGACTGGGTAAATCCGATTTTATCTGACCATCATCAATGTTAAACACTTATGAAAAACACTCGTCGTCTCGCGTTTTACCAAAGTTTCAAACAAGTGGAAATGTGCTGTGCAATCAGAATACTATTCAATGGATGGTAAAAAAATCCAACTGATTCCAACCAAATGTTTCGCTTGTTGGACAAACGTCCAATGGGACATTGATTATATAAAGCTAGTGCCCTATAGAAAGGGGTTAGTTCTGGTGATTGCAACAGACATAACTACAATGCTGAGAATGAACTGCCTACACGGAGCAGATTTCAAAGAGAAAATAAGGCTTTACCAGCTACAGTTTCCACATATACATACACACATTATTCAGACAGTGTGGCATGAGCTTTTTACACCTCCCCAAAAATGAACGCTGATATGATGGTGTAGACCAGGAGAATAGATTTTATTTAACATAGAAAATTAACATATTAGGAAAAAGCAGCGTGGAAATGAAAAATCACACGGAAAAATGTAACAAAAGCTAAAAACCACCAAAAATACTGTTGCTCAGACTGATTTCTCCTGACTAGAAGTGTATATCAGACTGGGATACGAGTAATTCGGCATCAAATAAGAGTTGAGAGAAGGCACTGTGTGTATTACAGGCGAAAACAAGGTCATCTGATGTGCCCCACAGTGAAATGATTCTCCATTCAGACCTGACTGCAGTGAATTAGATTGGAAATTCTGGGCATGCGGAGATCTCTGAAAATACATGTGCTGCTCCTCTTCGGAGAAAATGGCGTCTATCCCGAAAGTAGCAATCAACTCGCTTGTTGCCGTCATAACATTTGTCATTGGAACGTAACCTTGCACAGAAGGACTACAAGGAGGAGATATTTGCAAAGTATTCGACGTTTCTGCGACTGTCCCGGAGCTACATTGTGAAGAATCGGAATCGGAGCACAAAGCTGAAGTCAGTTTTCGGAACTCTTCGTCGCATTTTCGCACTCGACGACGAGCATGTCTCCTACGGAAATCTCCCTGCTCAAAGTCTTCGACGTTTGCAAGGTGAATGGACCAGTAGTTACCCTTGCCATTTTCACTGCGCCCATTTTTCACAAAGCACTCATTCAGGGAAAGGTTGTGACGGACGCTGTTTCTCCAACTTTTGTCTTTGCTCTGATAATAGGGGAAGTTCTCTGAGATCCATTGGTAGATTTCTGACAGAAGCAATCGTTTCTCCTCTGAACTCTGAATAGCCATGGAGATGAGAGCGATATAAGACAGGCCAGGTTTTGTTTCCGGATTTTTTTTTGCTTTTTCGATCTCGGCATAAGCAGCGTCCTTGTCTATGATGTAGGCAAAATCTTCCTGCGGTAAACAAGAGGGTTTTGTACCTGATTCAACCCAGCTTTCTTTCTCTTGTTTACAAGTTCTCTCATTTGAATCAGGACTCTTTGTGGTGATCCCCAAGTTGTCGGTGTACAAAGTCATGGTGTTCCTAGTTTTTCTATTAAGCCTTTCTGCGTTGTGTTCACCTGAGGTGCTGAGGCAATCTGACCTTCTACCTTACCGACACAAGATTTATACCCATTGCCAATGGTGTATTTCTCGGGCTAATTGCAAGCTGATTTCGTCTGAGGGAGAGTTCACATGTCATGTTAAAGCGAGCTGATAAAGACCAGGCCGCAGTTTGCAGTAGATCACAGTTTCCCCTCTGTACACGGTTAACACTACAAACGGTATAGTGTTCCCGCCTTACTCAGGGGAGGTCATTAAGGTATGGCACACCAGCCTGCCCTGTGGGTTGTTTGGTTGTGTCACGCTAAACGGTTTGTTTACCTGTAATTGACTCCCGTTGCTCACACCTTAGTTAACTCCTGTAACACTCTTGGCAAGGTTATTTTCTGATTATTCATTCAACGTCATTACGAATTAGTCTTAAATCAACCAAAGAAATTGAATTTGAAGACATGGCTTTTCTCATTGAAGTGTGGCGAGGATAGTGAACTTAAAACCTGAATGTTGTTGTTCTCCTCTATCAGTCAAATCCAAATATATATTTTTGTGGAGGACAATATTCTCATGGTCGCTGTTTAAAAAGATTGGTTTAATACTACAATATGGTGCATATATGCACGCTGTTCTAGTTACAATCAGTGTTTGAATGATTCATTGCAACTGCGTTCAGAGTGATGTCCTCATTTTTTATTCACATGAAGAGGACCTATGAGGCAGACTGGGCTTAATAAGTAACTGTAGCTGAAAGATGTTTGCCATGCATTTGCAAGTAAACATTAACGTATACAGTTGTGTTTAAATGCATCGTGGGTGTAATTCGCAGTCTACCAAAGATCCTAGTTCCTTCCTGTCCGTGAGAAACGTGTTCTGACCGTAATCACGTGTCAACACCTGATGATGTGTTAACCAGGTAGCTACGACAGCTAACTCAGACATCTGAACATATGGAAAACGGCTAAAGCGTAATAACTGGTGGTAACCAAATATTCCAGACACGAAGTAATTTATTCAGGATAGTAGAATCAAAGAGAAAAAAACAATAACAAACAAAAGTAACTCACAATTGTTCTATTTATACTTACAGTCCACAACGAGTGAAGTGAATGGAATGCATGAGGATTTTGACGTCCAGCCACAAAATACGTATCTTTATAGCTTTTACACAGGATATTACATAGCAAAGGTTAAATACCACAAATACACTTCAAGTGAATGTGTAGTAGGTAATACATTTCTTTTTAATGAGACTGCTTCAAACTTTTATGGAGTTTCTGTGCATTATCATTGTTTTAGTTAACACAACAACCCATTAGTATTTTACCGAATATTGTTCATTTTTTATACCATTTTTATTTTCAGTGAATAGTATGCTACTAATAATGAAAAGGTCGTAGTTGATGTTCCTCGCAAGATATGCTTCTTAACTGTGAGTTGGTATGGATAACGTTACCTTAAAACTCTACAACTCCATCAGGATTTTAGTTCGGCCTTATTTCAGTTACAGATGTTATATTGGACATGTGCTTGAAGACAATCTGCTTTTCAAAACACATCTGTAACAAACTACTCTACTAAACTGTCACTGCCAGAAGGTTGTAGTCGCCTGAAAGATCTTACTAAGAGAGGGAGGCGTTTGTGTTTAGCTCGAAATTGTGCACTCACAAGCGACAGTTTGTCTTACAAAAAAAACTGATCTGATCTGGAGACTTTCCATTCACTTTGATTTTATTTATTTATCTCCTTTGGTGTTTACTAAGAACAGTACACAGGTTTTTTTTAAATTCTCAGTGCGCGGCTTCCCAAGGCAGCTAGGATGGAGTGTTTTTTGATATTCAAACGGCCACGTGAAACTTCCCACTGACAAAACGCAAAATCAAAATAACAATGTTTTATCATAACTACTCCATAAAAGGATAAATAAAAAAAAAGTAGGAAGCAAGGGATTCGACAACAGATGATGGTAATAGTAAGTATTTGGTCCCCAAAGCTCTGCCACCAGTCTCTGAGACACACGTCTGAGAGGGATTACGGTGATGACACATGTTAACCAGGTAGCTATGACGGGTTTCTACGAGTTTCAATAATGTCGCGATTGTAGATGCTTTTTGAAGACTGGGTAAATCCGATTTTATCTGACCATCATCAATGTTAAACACTTATGAAAAACACTCGTCGTCTCGCGTTTTACCAAAGTTTCAAACAAGTGGAAATGTGCTGTGCAATCAGAATACTATTCAATGGATGGTAAAAAAATCCAACTGAATCCAACCAAATGTTTCGCTTGTTGGACAAACGTCCAATGGGACATTGATTATATAAAGCTAGTGCCCTATAGAAAGGGGTTAGTTCTGGTGATTGCAACAGACATAACTACAATGCTGAGAATAAACTGCCTACACGGAGCAGATTTCAAAGAGAAAATAAGGCTTTACCAGCTACAGTTTCCACATATACATACACACATTATTCAGACAGTGTGGCATGAGCTTTTTACACCCCCCAAAAATGAACGCTGATATGATGATGTAGACCAGGAGAATAGATTTTATTTAACATAGAAAATTAACATATTAGGAAAAAGCAGCGTGGAAATGAAAAATCACACGGAAAAATATAACAAAAGCTAAAAACCACCAAAAATACTGTTGCTCAGACTGATTTCTCCTGACTAGAAGTGTATATCAGACTGGGATACGAGTAATTCGGCATCAAATAAGAGTTGAGAGAAGGCGCTGTGTGTATTACAGGCGAAAACAAGGTCATCTGATGTGCCCCACAGTGAAATGATTCTCCGTTCAGACCTGACTGCAGTGAATTAGATTGGAAATTCTGGGCATGCGGAGATCTCTGAAAATACATGTGCTGCTCCTCTTCAGACAAAATGGCGTCTATCCCGAAAGTAGCAATCAACTCGCTCGTTGCCGTCATAACACTTGTCATTGGAACGTAACCTTGCACAGAAGGACTACAAGGAGGAGATATTTGGGAAGTATTCGACGTTTCTGCGACTGTCCCGGAGCTACATTGTGAAGAATTGGAATCGGAGCACAAAGCCGAAGTCAGTTTTCGGAACTCTTCGTCGCATTTTCGCACTCGACGACGAGCATGTCTCCTACGGAAATCTCCCTGCTCAAAGTCTTCGACGTTTGCAAGGTGAATGGACCAGTAGTTACCCTTGCCATTTTCACTGCGCCCATTTTTCACAAAGCACTCATTCAGGGAAAGGTTGTGACGGACGCTGTTTCTCCAACTTTTGTCTTTGCTCTGATAATAGGGGAAGTTCTCTGAGATCCATTGGTAGATTTCTGACAGAAGCAATCGTTTCTCCTCTGAACTCTGAATAGCCATGGAGATGAGAGCGATATAAGACAGGTCAGGTTTTGTTTCCGGATTTTTTTTTGCTTTTTCGATCTCGGCACAAGCAGCGTCCTTGTCTATGATGTAGGCAAAATCTTCCTGCGGTAAACAAGAGGGTTTTGTACCTGATTCAATCAAACTTTCTTTCTCTTGTTTACAAGTTCTCTCATTTGAATCAGGACTCTTTGTGGTGATCGCCAAGTTGTCGGTGTACAAAGTCATGGTGTTCCTAGTTTTTCTATTAAGCCTTTCTGCGTTGTGTTCACCTGAGGTGCTGAGGCAATCTGACCTTCTACCTTACCGACACAAGATTTATACCCATTGCCAATGGTGTATTTCTCGGGCTAATTGCAAGCTGATTTCGTCTGAGGGAGAGTTCACATGTCATGTTAAAGCGAGCTGATAAAGACCAGGCCGCAGTTTGCAGTAGATCACAGTTTCCCCTCTGTACACGGTTAACACTACAAACGGTATAGTGTTCCCGCCTTACTCAGGGGAGGTCATTAAGGTATGGCACACCAGCCTGCCCTGTGGGTTGTTTGGTTGTGTCACGCTAAACGGTTTGTTTACCTGTAATTGACTCCCGTTGCTCACACCTTAGTTAACTCCTGTAACACTCTTGTCAAGGGTGGTTTGTGATTAATCATTGCAAACGCTAGCACAAATTACTGGGAAAAAAATTGAAAAAGTGTAATAGCAGTCTTAAATTAGCTAAAGAAATTTGAGTTTAAAAGATGACTTGTTGTAGTGTGGGGAGAATAGTTTTCTTAACACCTGCTTCTTGTTATCCTCAGCGATTGGTCATATCCTTATGGTCTCTTTTTAAAAATTATTAAGAAGTGGACATATTGAAATGAAAGGTTTTAATACTCCACTAAGGTGTATGGTTGTAGGATGTTCTATCTCTTATCAATGTTTGGTTGATGTCATTAAAATTAAAAAAATCTGTCACATACAAAGTTCCTTTACAGTAGACATGACTTAATAAAAGCTTACTATGGGGAAAAGATGCCAGCTATTCGCAAGTAAGCATTTCTGTATACAGTTGTGTTAAAATGGACCCTGTGTGTAATTTGCAGTCGACCAAAAACCCTGCTTCCAACCTGACTGTGCGCAAAGTGGTCTGAGCGAGATCACGTGTCAACACCCCGATGACGTCTTAACAAGGTAGCTACGACAGGCGCTGTCGACGAACAAATGTACTAGACATGATCTGATTATACCAGGGTGGCAGAATCTGACAGAGAGAAAAAAAGGAATAACTTACTGTTATTCTACTCATGTTTACAGTTTTAATTGGGCATGGTATGACCTCATTGGAAGGAACATGTAAGGTTTTACACGCATGATGATTTGAGGGCCAGCCACACAATAGGTGTACACATACACATAACGAATGAACAGTGGCTACTCCCCAGTGCAAAAGGTACATTGGGTTAGTTTCAACATTTCACTTGAAAAATATTTATGGTATTCAATTTTCACCTGCAGTATTATATATTATTTTCTAAATATTTAAAGTATCAAAAATTTATATATCTGAACAACTTAAACAGTGTTTTTATATACACAACAGTATATAGCTATATAGCCGTTGTTATGTAGTGTTGTCAGACACGTTATATGACGCCTTGATTCATGTTGGGTGACACAGGAATGTAACATTGACGCTGGGTTCTTGCTTCATAATTTCATTACACCAAATGTTTATTTTTTTCGACGTCATAGCGCCTGAGTGTGAAATATCAAAATGTAATAACAAAGTGACCTAACTGTCCTGACCTAACTACCTAACTGTGTGAAATAACAATTTTAACGGAGAATGTTATCCTGACATTTAACTTATATATGTTATAAAATCTATGAGTTGAAACAGACATTCGTATACTAGCCGTCAACGAAAATGAACGTTCCACGTGAATAATCTCAAGGACAATTCCCAAAACGATGTTTAACACACACTGTTAAAGAACTAAGGCAGTATATTAAATACGAACATAAGACGGATTCATGCAAAGAGAAACAGGCATCAGTCATCAGTGATGTTGGAAAGACACAGGGTATGTTCTAGACGAATGGGCCAAGATTTCAGCTGATCATATATCCTATGTGGCGTTCTAATTTAACACGATGGATAGACGACCTCTAGCCCCAGGATAAGCTGAATTTGTCACAATCATGATGATAAGTGCCAGAGATTTTGAACGCCCATCCATGTCCATGTTTACTTCCAAGAAAATGTGTTATATATGGATTTTTTAGAGGTAGCAGATCATCAATATGCGGTTTAGTGAATGAAAGGGAATATCGGGCCCAGTGAGGGGCCTTATTTCCTTATATTTCGTATGAGAACAGGAATAGGTCAGCCCAATAGGGGCACAATTTGTACCCATTGGAATACCTATACACTATTAATATATGGTTTCCCACAATTTCACTTATATGTTATTAATGCGAAATCCAAGCAACTAGATGAATAACGCAACATCCCATTAAAGGTAATCCTTGTATGTAGTGAAACTGAAAAAAAGCTTTGTTGCCTGTGACGTTAATGTAGCGGTGACCAGTTTTGTTGAACACTAATACAATTAGTGATGAAATTTTATCTATTAAATGTGTTTGAGCTATAGGAGTGAAGAGAGAGGAGAAATCCCACGTAGAGATATCCCTATACGATACGCGTATTTAAGCATCTAGTTCTTCAGTTTGGCCTTTTTGCAATTGCGCAACAGTACTTTTTCCAGAATGGCTGTACCTCTTGTAGTGCCTTCGTTGAGAGAGTAGATACAGGTTTGATGGTACAGCTTCTTTACCCCGCAATAAATAGAGCTTTGTAAGAGGATTTATTCATTTTTGAAATCCAGCAAAGTTGTGGTTTAGAGGTGTGACGGAAAGGTGCGTATACGTACCCCTGCTTGAGGAAGGACTGATGTTTTTTATATAGTTGCTTCAGAGCATAGGTCGTTATAGAACAAACAGCTTTACTGGTCTACATATATTACTGTCAAATCATTAACGTGTCAAAGGGGGTGGAAGTGATTTTTCCGACCTTAACAATTCAAGCAATGGACCATTTTACAACCAGGTCGAGTTTACAAATCCAGCTCTTACTGCGTTTTGGGGCACATTAAGGAAGTTTCTCTTACACGCCAGTGGGATTAAGGAAAAGTCCGAAGGCTTCCTCTCCTAAGGTGTGGATATGTTTTAAAGAATAAAGCACTACAACAAACTGCAGGAAAACACAGATCCTTGGATGAGATTGATGATTACTTTATAGCCAATATGTCGTAAAGATTGGTCACAGTTTACATCTGACCATTGATACATTACAAGAAGGTATCTGAATGAACTTCGTTCTCATTTATTCATTTACATAAAATCGTACTTTTATAATTTTGTGCGCCCGTGCTTGAAACCGTAATGAGTTACTTTCCAGACCTTCATTGGGCATTTCGGTCATTATTTTATGATTTTTCAACAAATCATCTGCATCAGAATTTCAATATGCAGTCCAGTGAGAATAAGTAGGGTCATTGTGGCACAAGGCCATCTACCACGCAGTATCTTCAGCGCAAGGACTATGACGACGAATGTACGCACTTCTCAAAATTCCTTTCTCTATCCTTTGCTCCACCAAGCCTTGATGCATATGTGTGTTTTTATCCTCATTTGCATCCTTTGTGAGTGACTGTTGTCGTATTATCTTTCACAGAGCAGCCAGTACTAGTATGAGAAACCAGACTGGATCGGTTCTCAAAACTCGGGAATTCCACGAATTTTTAATTTCAACCTTACTTTGTGGTACAGATGACACAGGGCATAAATGATTGAACACAATCTTCTGTAATCTGCAACTAGCTCCGAGATCGATTGACCATATACCAAGCTCAGCTTTAAAACTTACAGCTCTGAATCGTTCCATTCACTGATCTGGAACTCTTACCTGTACTGTCCTCAAAATGCCAAAGCTATAATACAGACTATAACATCGCAGATAACACAAATGCATTTGACACATTCATTAGGACAGCATCAGAACTTCATAAACTTGTTCATTATTAGAGAAAAATTCAAGTTAAGACGCCCACACATACAAGTTGCCATTTGTCTTCTGAATGCTGTACATGTTTTTATTTTAAATCCAAACGTTCCATGTTTTAAAGCACGATGGCGAGTGCGACCGATTCGAACTGAGCATCTGCGTCGGGAGAGGTAGATCCATGGTCAATCCTGGGTTGTTGCTTCCTCTCTTGGCGTTCAGCATTAAGGGGATAGTGCAACGACTGGTTGACCCCCATCAGTATAATGGCTCGGACAGGCGGCTTACTTGCCTTCGGCAAGTCGTCTCAGTGAAGCAGCATTAGATAAAAGAGATTTGGAAATCCGTCATGCATCAAGGAACCACATTACATGCACTCTAAGGGTTCCTTCGTCGTCATATGACTGAAAAATTGTTAGGTACGACGTTAAACCCCAAGCACTCACTCACTCACTCGAGCTGAGCATGGTGGTGAGCAAAGATTGGCTGGCTGCCGATCTGTGTGGTACATATTTGATAACTGTGGTGGTATGGTCTGTACTACTCGCGAATAACTCAGTGATATGAAGACAAACTTACCGCATTAATTAAGAAAACATATTTTTTTTGCTGCATATGGCTATGGCATATTTAATCAGTGAATGGTTATGGCTTAACGCCATCCCGGAAAGCACACTAGAAAAGATCGAGTTTCGGGTTAGTGAACGGAAGAGCACAGATTTGTATTTCTGAAAGCTGAACCAGGAAGAATGAAACTGGTCTCAGATGTAGTCTGTAACAAACTGCTTGACCAAGAAACTGCTGTCAAGAATTATTTTTAGTTGAGCGGGAAGCGTTGTTTGTTTTATTAGAAATTACCCGAGACTCTCGTAATGCTGTATTAATTTGATTTCTTTATTTTATTGGCGTTTAACTCGGGATTTCACTTACACCACAGTGGTCATTTTTTTTTTTTTGGTGAAGTAAAAATGGAAACAAAATCAGTTTTTTTCAACTTGGATCTTCCGACTAAAATAAGATTTATGGACAGGGCTTATCTAATTACATGACTGGATGTTGCTGTTTTTAATTATCCTATATGCAGTTTAACAAACACGAAAATTTGCATTGGTTAAGTAATATTGCTTTTTTTTAGTTTCTTGGTGATCATACATATGTATATAGACAGCCGCAATCTGATTTTGGGGGAAGAACCGCCTTTCCATTTGATCCGTTAAATTATTGCGTGACTACTAAGTTGTTCTCGGGAGGTGGCTATATTTATTTATTAACTTAATTGGTGTTTTAGGCCGTACTCAAAAATATTTAACTTATACAACGTCTGCATTATGATGGTAGGAAACCGGGGTGCGCCGCAGGTTCCTGACAGAACCTGCTTCCTGCGACAAGAGAGGAAGCCAGCATGAGCAGCGACTGCTTTCGTGAGAGGCTTCTGGACCATTACTACTCGATGGCACGCTAACCTGCTCGTCCCCAAAACGCATGAGGGGTTTACATATTTTTTAAATAGAGACAGGTAATAATACTAGAGTAAGATGTATGTATCGTGTTCGATGATGTGCACTCATGGAAACGATCGATTACCAGATTGTTAAATAAAAATCACAAGGCAAAAAAGATGGGGAAAGAAAGAGTGGGTGCAGGAGTGTATCTTGACATTCAACTTGACATTCAGTTGAGCACATGAGACTTCCCACTCAAAAATTGCAAAATCAACACGCAGTGTTTTATCATAACCACTCCGTTAACAGATAAACTAAAAAGCAGGAAACCAGGGATTTGACAACAGATGATCGTAACAGAAAGTGTTTCTCTTTCCGTAGTCAAAGCCAGACGAGCCACACCAGACTTCTGAGAGCGATAGCGTGTTAACCAGGTAACTATGATATGTTACTGCAATTTCCAATCAAGTCACTATTTGTAAGTGTACAAATATGTAATTTTTTTAAGTCTGGGTACATCCGCTTTCAATTGACCATCATCAATTTTAAACACTCATAAAGAGACGATACCAGTCTCTCGTTTTAGCAAAGATCAAAAAAAGGAAATAGCGAGATGAAGGCTGGTGGCCAAAAAAGAAATAAAAAGAAATAAAACGACCAATAACACTGCCCCTCAGACGGATTTCTCCTTAATAAATGTGTATCCCAGACTGGGATGAGAGTAATTTGGCATTAAACACGACGTGAGAAAAGCCATTGTGTGTTGTGCAGGCGAAAATGACGTCATCAGACGTGACCCGCAGTGAAAACGCAGCCTCCGGAACCCTTCGTTACACAGCCTCCGGAACTCGACGACCGGGGTGTCCCTAAGGAAATCTCCCTGCTGAGAATTCTTGCAAGATGAATTGACTAGTAGTTACCCTTGCCATTTTCACTGCGTTCGTTTTTGACATAGCACCCGTTCAAGGAAAGGTTGAGAGAAATGGGAACTTTCAGGAAACTACGGAGTGGAGATGTCCCCCGCAACTTTATGATGTGTATGATGTAGCTCATGAATCTCAGAAGGCCGTTAGAATCCGTGAGAACAGTGGTCTGAGCGGGATCACGTGTCAACACCTTGATGTCACGTTTTCCATTCCAGTAGCTACGACAGGTAACCTCTAAAATATTTAGATATGAATACAACTAAATACGCATGACATAGACAGAAACAAGAACTTCGGTGACAGTGTGATAGTTGGCAAATGGTCATACGTAACTAGAGAAATGCTGCCTCTTGTTTATTCACTTCAATTAGGGTTTTATTGTAACTGTTCATGTAAATGCATAAATAGCAGCAAATTACCCGCCAGACAACATCATGCTCGAGGCAGAATTAGCTAAAAAAAAACATGCAGTGATGGTAACTGCAATTTATCAGGCATCACAGGTCTAGAATTAAGTCATTAAAGGCCACTTGTTTCAATCGATCAGACATGAATAGCTTTTGTGATGGTTCTATTATGGCTTAAGTAGTACGTCCAATGGTATAAATGTATGTCTTGCATGTTAGGTTTGCCATAAATAAAAGGTAATAAACGAGTACCATTTGTGAAAAGCTTATTGAATTTAAAAGTTTAACTTTTTAAAGTTGTTGGTGGGATTAAAACGGTGTTCTGGGTAATCTTCATTTTGATGGCGTGTTAATGCTTTTCACACATCAGAAGTTCACGCTTTGGGCTTTCTCCTCTTTCTTCCATCGTTGGACCATATACAACGAGATCGAATGTTCAGATCCAGCTTGAATTCCCCCACTTTCTCTACACGTGGGGCCGTGATGACAATACGTGGTCGATGACTCTCGTGTCACCGTTTGGGTATCCCATCCTTCCTTGGAGACCGCTCTCGTCTGCTACAAATATGGTGTGATGAATCTCTCTGTTCATAGTCTGTTTGGACACGCTCGCCTTGAAAGCGTTGCCGATTGTAAAGCAAGAGCCATTAATCATTACAACACTGCCTGGTTCCGAGAATGCGTATTGAATCTGTCTTCAGATTATGGGCATGTATATTGTCGTTTTTCCTACTTAAAAGTCAGTCCCTTTGTTGTAAAGTTGTTGAATATTTTTCTAGCTTCGTCTTCTGTTTTTTTTTTTTTTTTTTTTCCATAAGTATTGCATAATCAGCAATCTGTAATTAAATATCGGATATTTAACACGGGTATTAACATATATAGCTGAGGTTATCTCGCCTTTCGAATATTGCTTGACGGGCTGTATTGATAATCGGGTGTTATCCAGACCAGCTGTGTCGTCTGCCCATGCTCTGTTTATTCCAACTTATATCACCAGTGGTTGTTTTGTGACATCTATGCGTACTCTCGGTTTATTCTCGGATCTACAAGTAATTTCTTTAATTTGCTAGTTTTTAGCTCATGGTTGATCATACTTACATTATTCTCGACATGTTCGATCACATAGCGGTGGTTACTTACAAGAATTGTAACCATACTCGGGATGTTATACCTTACTGAGACTTTTACCAAAAGCAGGATACGTCAGCTATTTTTAGCTTGCCGCTTCGCGTACATCTCTGGGCAGGTGTAGTCATGGCCGGAGAGTAAAATAACAACATTGTACATCCGTGAAAAAAATAATGTGGAGTTCGCACAATAGTCTGACGTCACGATTTAGAATATATTTGGAATACTCGCCCTTGGCGGAGTCACACTTTCTTATAAGTCTACCTACTTTTTAGGGCACGAATCCAGGCATAATCCCCTTTTTTTCTGTTTTTGTCTTCGCCCAGGTGATAATCAATGAAACCCCGTCGTCATGTGTGGAAATGTTCGGCTTCCATCCCGATTTTGGGTGAATAAACTGACATTTTCAAAGGAATTCCACTTTGTAGCATAGTTACAGATGTTGGCAAGTGGGAACATTTGTATGGCAGCCAATCACAAGCATAATGCACACAGATGTAGGCAACAACCACAAATACAATTTGCTGTCATTACGAGGGTGTATACAAACGCCGGAAGGAATTCAGCATATGAAAATCCATTTTCAGAAGGCACAGGTTTGTATACTACTTGTACTTTACAAAAACATATTTCCCACCGTAATAACAGAAAGTGCTATTAAGTTGAGAAGGGCAGCGCTGTCACGTTATTCGAAATCGCCGTTAACAAAGATCGTATGCTGTCAGAGTCGATGCTCTGGTAACTTTTGCTTTATTTGAGGCCTTATTATTTACGCACGAAGGGTCATATGTCAGCGTTACTCCAGGACTGAAATAAACCTGTAATTTTTTCCCTCAAACACAACGATAAACCCCAAGCACTCACTCACTCACTCAAACGACACAGGCCCAGGTTAGTAAAGGCAAGGATTCGGGCGCCCGTTTTAGAAATCTGTCGCATTTACTTTGGCGACGTTCATGAATATATGTTGTCTTGGACGTTATATCAGACGCAATTATCAACTGCTTCGTAATTTCGGTGCCTGAGCTGTTAATCTGTAAGCAAATCCGGAACATGGCCAGTCTATCTCCTAAATATAGCATACCGCAATGAACCATCATTCAAGTCTTAAAATTTAGCTGAGATTGCGTAGACATCAGGATTGGCTTCCTCCTTTGCATTATTATTGCCTAAATTCGCATGTTATTTGAGAAAGGGTCAATAGACATTATCCCCCAACCTATGTCTTAAAGTGTCTGTTGGATTACAAAACTTATAGAAAGTCAAGTCCACATGAATTGAAAAAAATTACAATGACTGAGTTTAAAAACATCTTTATTCATTTTTAATTTTGGCCTTCACGGATAGTGAATTTTTCATTCATTCCACAGTTTACAAATTCATTAAAATCCTCAGTATATACCTTTGAAGATCAAGATCATGTGCGTGATGAAAGGAATATATGGCAGACCTCTTGTACCACCCTAAATTATGAAAATGTATGTGAAAACAGCTGGAAAGGCGTCTTGTTTCAAGTATACCTAGTTTAAGTTCACCTTACATTGGCACGCCAATTCCGAGGAAAACGCACAAACGGTGCTGGTACTCTGTGTTTTGACACGGACGTTTTTAAAATATTTACACTGCATGTATGTGCACATGAGTATTTATACACATCATTACACCATAACACATAAATGAAAATTATATAAGACATATCTTGAAGAGTCTTTAAATCTATTTGTATGAATCGGGTCCACTCGTGGAAGGGATTTTAATTTGTACGTTAGACAAGGTCAATGCTTTTGGTATACTGGCTAGAATTCAAATATAAACAATTCCACAATGTCGAATTGCCACTCGTACATTTATATAACAAATACATGATCCCACAACAGCTGACCACCATAGAGGTAAAATTCACAGGTAGTTGTGATTTCGTAAAAATCATAACATAAAACACACAGGGTGGAGCATAAAACCAAAGTAGCGAGCAGCTGACAAATGATCACACATAACTGGCGACTTGTCAATTTACAGGCGTAAGAGTTTCAATCATGTAAGTGCTTAAATAATAACAGCTTACACGCCTGTAGTGCAATGACTTAAGCAGAACCGGGTTTAAAAATAGATGTAGCTATTCCATTAGACGTCACCATTCTAGAATTACTCCACATCCTGTCCTCACCTTCATCAAACAGTAACATAAAAACAATGCAATGGGCTACATTCTGATCACGATACACTGCTGGGTTAAGGACTCGCCATGATGGGAGTGGCTATTAATCGAATCCAGACCAATCACCAGGAAAATTCCACTGGCTTGACAAGGACTTTTGACAGTTCATTAAGGAGAAGAAAAGTTAAAAACATGGCACTACAGGCTGAAAATAGCATATGTTTTTTCTCTGGTGGTATCTGCTGCATAATTTTGCGATTTTTTCTTCGCAATACAGGTAAAGCCTGAACACCCTGTAATTTATGCTGGGGGTATTGGCTTCCTCCTTTGCATTATTATTGGCTAAATTCACATGTTATTTGAGAAAGGGTCAATAGACATTATCCCCCAACCTATGTCTTAAAGTGTCTGTTGGATAACAAAACTTTATAGAAAGTCAAGTCCATATGAAATAAAAAAATTACAATGACTGAGTTTAAAAAAATTTTTATTCACAAGGAATTTACAGGCTGAGGAAAGCACATGTTTTTCTCTCTGGTGGTGCCTGCTGTATAATTTCGCAATTTTTTTCCTCGCCATACACGTAAAGCCTGAATACGGCGAAGTTGGCATAAATCACTGAGTCCATCGCGTCCTCCATCTTTAACACCCTGTAATCTATGCTGGAGGTATTGGCTTCATCCTTTGCATTATTATTGGCTAAATTCGTATGTTATTTGAGAAAGTTGGCATAAATCGCTCAGTCCATCGCGTCCTCCATCTTAAACACCCTGTAATTTATGCTAGGGGTATGTTGCCTCTCATCCAATGAGACTCGTTAAAACAGCCGGCTTGTTCTTGTAATCTCGGAACCTACGTCCAACATTCCGGTTTCCCGATCGTCAAGCGGAAAAAGAACTGTACTGTTCGCTGTTCGGAAAAAGAGCTTTACCGGAAATGTACGAACTGCACTTCGGCGCTTTCCGACGACAATTCTCCTCCTAACACAGAAGACTTCAGGACTAATTCTTAGGCAAAACGGAGTCGCCCACAGTGGATGTTGGCGCGGAATGCATTTATAATTTATCAACTTGAGGTACATATTAGAATTTTTATGGCATGCACCTGCCAGGAAATGCATATTTTCTTCAATGTTATTTGATTGAAACTTAAATTTTCTTCTCCTTTAAAGGATCAAGCAGCATCACGAGATATACCGCTCTTTCCAGCCAACTCCAGTCCTACTGTACTGCTCTTAGTTGCTATCTTTACTCTCAATGACATGGACAGACGAAAGCAACAGAGACAATCTGTCATCATCTCTGACACATTAATTACCACGCCACAAGAGTTTTCGCGGAGAGATTTATAAACCCTACCTGTACAGAGACACCTCTGTAGCTTCTCCTTGATTATTTTTAGAAAACCAGGTCTGTGTCGTTTGTTCGGATTGAAAGATCTGTTTCAACATGTTTTTGAGACTGCTTTGTTGAATGTTGTCACACCGAAAGTGTCATGGCAGGTCAAGCCGTTTGGTAGAGCAATATATAGCATAAATAAGCTTAGAGTGGTTCTGAACTGAAAAGGCAAGTGATGATTTAAGACGTTCCTCAGCATCTCACCGTAGTAACAGGCCTCTCAGTGGCCCTATTTTCCTATATTTTAAGCCTTTTCCCATTTTTTCCTACATTTTCACAAATTTGTCCGATTTTACCGTATAATTCCTATATTTTTGCAAGAATGGATCGCACATTTCTGAAAATCATCATATAATGATGTGTTGACAATACAAATTATAACCAATATGCTGCACAAATACTCAGGGTTTGTCCAATTATATAAACATTCTGTTTATCATATATAGTAACAAACTGTGCACTTATGTGCATTTAACCAGTATTCAGGCTGTATATCTCTTTTTTCAGTGCAGAGCAAGGTTTACCCAGAGCATAAATGAAACATAATAAAAAAACTATTTAAACCACAGATGCCTGCTCCGCAGGAATATATATGGTCTTATTATTTTGACGCCATGTTCTTTTCCAATGCCTCAGCTTTGCTATGTGAGCATATATTTGTATCGATAATTATGGTTTTAAAGTGAATTTAAAAAGAGCAGCTATAGAAGTGCGTGTCTGAGAAATGCTCTTTGTAATTGTTACCGATGGGACAGTGAGTGATTTCTGGTCATAATAGGTTTTGTTATAAACTACCAGGCCTGCATGAAACTGATGCTTTGTCAGCATGCCCCATAGAAAAACGAAGTTTCAAAGCAGCTGGTTGGACCAGCCGGATAAAACTGAAAGTGAATTGAGGACCTGATGTATTGCCAGAATTTAAGGGCTGTTGCATTGTGTGTTACAAGCCAGTTTCTTGTGATAATTCCGGAGCTGTGCAAGTAAAGCAACATGCAGCCCCTCATGAGAGATCTGATTTAGCAGTACTCAGTCCCATTTGGTTTTAGCAAGGCCCAGCACTTCACGAGAAGCCTCTGCAACTGTCAGCAGTGCACATCAGGTCAGCATCTGCAGGTTCATATAGACAATCAGCTGCACAAAGCAGAGTATTTGCACAGCCTTGTTTAAAGAACCAGGTTATAGTAGCTGGAATTCTTAAAGTTGGACAATGAAAGGGGCTCAAATGATTTCTCCCTTTGTTCATGTAAAAATGTAGGTGATCTGTTTAAAAAAATTGTTTGCACACCACCCAGTTGCATATTCCTGTTGCTTTACTATAGTAAGATGTGCACGCTAACTTTTACTAACCCTATATGTCAGCCATATATTCATGCTATTTCCCCCTATATTTAGCCTATATTTTTGCGAATTCCTTCCCTATATTTTGCTGAAGAGTCACTGGAGGCCTGTGGTAAAATCAAGCGACGTAAGCCAGCAATTAACACACACCACTTACCCTGTATGAATTTCCAGTGGTTCAGCATAATTGTTCTTGCTGGCAGTGATCTGCGTTGAGGATACAAATCCCCTCGAACAATGAATACCAGTTAAGGCCTCTTGTAATAATGCAAACGTTGATCTCCCGTGACTAAGTTCTGTGAAACCAGAATTAAGGCAAAGTGGTCACATTTGTAGACATATTCTTTTTCTTCGCCTAGGGTGACAGATACGAGCACCAATAAGCCAGGTTGAAGAAAGCAAACGCAAGTGGGAAGAAGATCCTTGCAGACTTGTCAACTTTCTTCGCTCTGAGCTTCCCTCGAAGAATTGTCACTGTGGCGCTTACGAACGTCTCGTCTGGGGCACATTCATGCTGTTGACAAAATCATGTCATATTTTCGCACTTAGTATTTCAAAATGATAGCTTGAAATTTAAGGTTTTTTTATTAGTGTTCAACACTGTTATTAAACAGGTCTCGAAATAAGTATAACTTATTTATATAAACGCTGTTAGAAGTAGGCCTATTCACCTGCAATGCGGCGATCAGGTATATAGGTAGACAAAAGCAGAACGCCCGCAATACACTTCCATATGAACCTGATAAATGTACTGGCTTCAAGCCGTGTATGCGAACTTGTCATACCAGAGCTGAATTCGAGTCCAGGGCCAGTCGGCTGTGGCGAGAACACTTTATACATATAAGCCATCGGGTGCCTCTTTGTGCGTATATTTATTTATTCATTTTGATTATTGCTTTAGGCTATACTTTTATACATGTATTATATAATTTATACGATGGCATGAGTTTCATGGGTGGTGAACACCTTAGTGCTCGGCGTAACCAACCAGTCACAGACGAACTTTGTGGCATGTGACATACAGGTATGGTTGAACAGAAGTGGTTTTCGAGAAACTTTAGAATGAGCAAACGACAGCAGAAGTGTTGTCCACACCTTATTGTCACAAAGGCTCCACAAGCAACAGCGAGAGCGAGGGCTAAATTTCAAAGCTATGACCGGGGTTGAACCCGCACATTTGTGTAAATGAGTTGACGTCGTAAAACACATTCGTCACAAACGCATATCCTTACCTTTTCTACGATGGTTTCAACATTGTTGGTGGAGTCACTATGCTTGCTGAGGCGTTGACGTTTGCTAACTTTTCCCACTTGTTTGACTTGTTGTCGGACCAGTACATTGACTAAGGCAAACTCCACAAGGGAACAAATGACAAACAGCAGACAAACAGACATCCAGATGTCAAGAGCCGTTATGTAAATCACACTCGGTAGTTTGTCACGGACGCTCGAAAACTGTGTCGTCATGGTCAGGACGGCCAACAAATTTAAGGAGATTCTCGCGGGAACGGCGTCCACGTCAAGCCAAAACGAGATCCACGAAATGCCAACGATTGAAGCGCTGGGGACGTAAACTTGTACGCCAAAGTATCCGATTTGACGTCGAAGATGTAATTCCGCCCGGACACAGCTGAAATCCCCAGCAAACGAGGCTGTAAAAGAAGAATGTGTTTACTTAGTATCAGACAAAATACATACTGTTTCAAGCTACTACCGATGAGCTTCCGATGACTTAGATAGGGTTAATGTTCATATCTCGACCTACAGACTACAGAGTTCATTCATTTATTCTTTAAAATAATGCTTTTTTATCAATGTAATTAATACCATATTAATACCATCGGCACTCCTTAAATAACCAAAGAAGAAGCCTTGGACTTCAAAAGAGAAAGACTGCAGAAAGGAGTGGCTCGCAATCTTGGGAGGTTTTATTCGGAATTTCAATTACCATGTGAGGTCTTTGTGAACATTGGACAGAAAAAAGCTGTAGAGATTGGATAATAAACCCGACGAGTACTTTAGATCCATTCTGGGATTTCCATGTTATACAAACTTACACCTAACCACAGGCATTTACGTGTATTTTCAGGCATTACGAGGCCTCCCACACAGCTGTAGTTAACTCAGGTCCCTTCTGGAATTGATATGAGACTGTGAAATGCTCAGGAAATTCTAATCGAGGCGGGAAGCCGAATGCCGCCGAGATGTGCCTTTTGGGGGAAACGCGCCTGGACTGAATTGTTACACAACATCAGAATGTGTCTGATAACATCAGTAAAGGAGATTTGTGTCAATCACTTTCAGCAGAATGCTGTACTATAAGCACGGTCAAAGGTGACGAGAAGGCTCTGTGCAAGTTGATGCATGTTTCCAATTTTTACCTATTTTATAAGCCAAGTTGGCATTATGTAATATTTTGTGAAATTAATCTAGTAATTTGATACAACGGCCTGAGGTGGACATAAAGATGGTATACAACCCACAATATGACATAACAAAGGTACAGATAAGTGTAACGATCTGTTGAAGTGCAGATAGTTTAACGGAATTAACACCACACCCCAGGTATCGTGTCAAGATTCCTTTATGAATCAGCATACAAAAGGACTCAGACTGTATTTATATACAAATAAATATCTTAGCGCTTTTTGTTTCTTCTTTGTTTCTTATTCTGTTTTCCGTTTATCAGTGATGATATCGGTGTATCATATTGATGACCTACTTTTCTCAAATTAGTTTCGGTAAGAACACTAACGTCTTGAAGATGGATTTAAACATTACCGAAGCTAGGTGACAACGAAGCTACATCGAAGTTCACTCTTTCCGTTGACATACATCTCGACTATCTTAAGCCTGATTCAGTTTACGTATTTTCCGCCTTTAGTAATTGTCCAGGGGGATTTGTGGAGCGAATCCCAGGAACCCGCTACTACTTAAGCCAGATCATCTTTTCCATTTTCTAGTACCGTGAAAGAATCTTATCTTCAGCATTACCAGCTTTATCCGTCATCTAATACGGAGCTACGAAGCGCAGCCCTAGCGATGCAATTACATAGAGCAACTTTCACCCTACGAATTGCTTGTGAGCGTAAATCAGGCAGAGCCATAATATTAGAAAGTGGCTCATGCTTTTATTATATAGCATTTTAGTCGTTGACAAATGCACATAATGGAGAAAACTAAATAATATTAATATAATGAAGGAAAAATAAACCACTTGCAACTGTACGAATGCTACTGTAAATGGGTGGTCAGGTCAGCAATGAGCATACAGTCCTAGAACTGCGCTGTATTACATAATTGGAAGGTGGGCCGTAGTCTATTCAATAGCGACCCTTCCCTTTCAATCGTTGGAATGTAGGAGGCTCGGGTTCAAAACTGGTCTCGGACAGAGAATTCGAAGAAATGAAAGTTGTCCTTCTCTATGGTCTATGTTTTTCTCTGTTTGATTCTGAAGGTTGTTGCAGTTAGGCCCATAGGCGGCAATGGAAATATTAGTTTTCAAGTTGTTTCCCTAGTTACTTTTCAGAAACCACAGGTAGGCAACGTTACTTTTCTAAAAAGGTGTCGACGACGAGATGATGCTATTAATGTCATAGTAACGGCTTAGTTGGTTTCATGGACAGTAGTAAATTAAAAACATATTTTTGAAATTCAAGCGTAATAGGATATGTTCCAGTCCAGAGGCGTCTAATCAATTGAAATTAACACCACTGCATTTAATTTTGATAAGTATTTCTACTTAAGCCGTGGTGCTAGAGTGATGTGCTACTATTTCAGGATTCCATGTACAATTTAATAAAACCTTAACTCAGGTAAACTGACAAGATGCCATATTTCACGAGTTACCTGTGACCATTTGCCAGCTATCACTCTGTTGTCGCTGCTCTGGATTTACTCCATGCTGTGCGGCTTTAATTACATAATTACAGAGTGGGGGAGGAGGCGATGTTTTGAAATCCGCGCCATACTGTATGATTTATATGATTACAGTTTTACTCAATACTCAAAAAATTATCACTAACACGACGGTAGTCAGGATTATGGTGAGAGAAAACCCGTCAGAACTCAGGGGAAACAACCATCCGCAGGTTGCTGAAAGACCTTCGCACGTACAATCGGAGAGGAAACCAGCACGAGATACCATGTTGTTTGAGAGATAGGGGCCGACTCAAGTATTATAATATTTGCCAGAATTTATATATTACATATAAGTGCATCTCTGACCTACAGACCTTGCCCTTACAGTCCTACCTAGCGCAGTTTGCGACTGCTTCGTAGAACGGGCTCCTGGGCAAATGTCACTCCACTAAAACATGATGTAGCTGTATGCCTATGTCCAATATGTCGAGGCTAATAATACAGGAGGTAGATTCGAGCATCACCACGGAAACTTGGGCGCATGAGGCCTGGGAAATAGCCGATTGACGTTGTGCTTGCGATCGACAGATAAAACGACAAGGAAAGTAAATTTATGGAACTTTCAGGCTGTATTTAATGGGTAATTTTTGTATCAATCGCCATCACAAATTGCCACGGCAACTGCACCAGGTTTTTAAGTAGAGCGCGCTGAGATAATTTCGGACCATTCTCTTTAGACAAATATAACGCCAGAGCAAACTCGGAACCGTCTAGAGCTGGCTGTTCAAAAATTTACGGGAACGCGACTTTTCGTTCGGAATTTAGGCCTCACAATGTTTTGCTTTATTTTTTCCTTGAAAAATAAGTCTATCTCTCTTTTACTTGCCAGAGGTTTGAGCACGAAACAAGACGCACGTCAGGTGGATTCGATTCAAAATTCTCAAGGTCCGGATTGCTGTTACCGTTATAACAGAGGTTTGTCGGTGTACGTTTTGACATTAAACGCGGCAACTTGTGGATTCAACGTATACCAAAACAGTAGGATCACAGACTCCAGTTATATAAGCCTATAACATTTTCCTGCTGGACAAGATCTATAGTATACCATCGAAAGCACCTACACTACGTAAATCCAGGTCACATTTATATCCAAGGGGAATATTTGACGTAGGGCCTACCTCAACTCCATCCCGTCCTAATGTTTGGTATGCACTGAATACCGCAGTCACCCTTTCTAGAAAACCAATCATCCTGCCGTTGAAGCTTTTAAATGCAAAAGCCGAACCGACGTTCACCATGTTTCATGCTCGAACCTTCATCAAGATAGGCGCAGAGGTTTCGAAACTTTTCTTTGTATCACTTCCTGCCTCATTCCCGGGAACCCATTAACCTAGGTGGTATTGGACATTTCTGTTCAAAATTTGCTAGTATTCGCAGTAATATGAAGCGATCAGAGAGGGCGAGGAGCATGCCAAGGACATTGCCATCCTAATTTATTTATTATGAAGATAAAATTTATGCTCACTGAAGACATGCGAAATTCGACCATTCATCGTGAAAAGGGTTTACATGGAGAATTTAGCGACATTTACATTGCCCAAAGGTTATTCATTCCGAGGAAACGCACAAGGCATGTGTCGACGTCGGCAGTGTACTACATAAGCTCTTCAGCATTGACATTGACGTGTTACAGCTTATAGCATGTACTGTACCGAGATGAACATTACACTGATACTGTCAGCGGCCTGTCTGGACTTCACCATAAGCTTCTCGGCGCATTATGCAGAATTTCATTGTCCAAGCCTTACCGTCCTACGGCTTGGCTTTTTCTGCTCATCTGCCTTGATTTGGTAAAGGTTTTTACAGATTTATCAGAAAACAGCTGTAAATGTAATAGCAGGCGTATCAAAGGACAAAGTAAGCTTTTTGTGGTTGAACCAAGGCACAAGAGGGAGGCAAGCCGACATCAAAGAGTCATGAATATGTGACCAAAGTCGTCTTATCGTTTTTAAAATGCATGCACTATCATAACTGGAACTAGTCAAACCGCCAGGCAGTACGTTAATATGGTGCAGCTCTAGGCAAAGTAGGCCTACACGGACTAGAAGTGTCATAAAATCACTGCTCTATATATGTTGAGATATTGCGGAACGGAAACTAGCGATGCTGTGATGGGACAAAAAAGTCTCCCAAAAGGAGATTTTGCCCATTGCTGCGGGTGCTTGCACTGTATACATCTCCAGGCGTCATTTTTGGTTTTTGTCTACGAGAATTTTTGTATTAAAATTCATTCTTCAGCCACGTTGTCATGGTGCACACTATCCCCCGGTTCCTGATCCTGTCAAATGCAAACGCTATGATATTGAAGCCCTGGAACCGGGATGGCCAAATGCTTTATGCACATGCCCAATCTTGTAAATGTCGCATCGCATGATGGCTTCAGCAGGATGTATACACAACAGCTTATCGCGTGTCGGGAAAGGTCCAAATATGTAACCCGGAGCTGTGCTATGCCACTGCAGACACCACAACGTCATCGCAAATACATGAAATCTGTAAATATATCCAGATATTGGCCTTTGTAAACATTGGGCTACTATTGTCATTTACCTGTGCGTGGACACGAATGCATACTGCAATCACGCAAAATACAAGCTTCAACCTACTTTCCAGTCCTTGATGATCTCCTGTGCTGTAGTCGCGTAAAATCATGGGCAATCCATTCTTTGATCTGGTGTTTCCCCCCATCTCGTTCGACTCAACCCGGTGTTACATAAACATAACCATCAGGTTTAAAGCACCGTTGCAAGAAAAAACAAGAATGATGTCGTGGCATCATTCGAAATGAGCTCCATTTACAAGGAATTCCATACTGAACTCAGTTTGTACATGAACATTATAGAAATCCATGTCCAATTCACATGAGACAGCTTAATTTCTTGGAATAAATTCCACAAACATATATAATTGAAGGGGGAAATGAAAATCGATTTTAACCAACAACAGTCCGTTTTTATTTGTCTCTGACATAGTTATTATCCCGCTTTAGGGACGGAGTAACCCGCACAATTTTAAGGATAACAGCCCACATACTCACCAACGTCAAGGGAATGTTCGCAGGAGGCGTTTCGGATGTCAATCAGTTCAAACTGAGGTAGTTTAATATTTTGACTTCTTCGTATCGGTTGTATTGGAGACCAGCGGAATATAAGTTTGTCTTTTGTGTAGGCGACTGGTGGAAGGAATGGAAAACACAAAAACGATTAAACAGGTCTAAAAAAAGCATCCTTGGAATAAAATTTTGCTATCAGATATAATAATACGTAACCACCTTAAAGCCAAAAATTTTGTTTAGCTCAACTACACTTAAACACATGATAGGAAGTACGATATAAAAACTGAACGAACGACATAACACTGGGCGCAACGAATTGTGATCGATCGGAGCCTTGGGAAATAGGTTAACGATACCTTCATGAGCGTCTGTGCCCTTACAAAGCCAAAAATTCTCCTAATGAGATAAAATGGGTCAAACTTCTTTCACCCAAAACGGAAAACAAGCAGTTCTGCACATTGTTTGCCAATTTATTCCGGATAAAGTCTTCAACTCTTTTTTTCTAACCAGACTATTTCCGCTGTTAAATGAAAAGTATGAGGTTAAAGTTTTTTTTAACCAGGAATTTTTAAATTATTTTCAGGATCTTGATTTACGATTGCTTTACAACGGTCAGACTCTGAGTGCCAGACTTTTGTCGAACATAGGCCTTATGTCTATACGCTAGGATGTCGCAAAACAAAACAAGCCCTGTGAAATCAACATGTTCGACACCATTAGCATTCTCTTTGATCTGAATATATACTTACAGCTAGCCATGTCAATATAACAGATTTGGCGGTCTAGAGGATAATTCGTCAAATCCATGGGACAGCTAAACGACATGGACACTCTGCAAAAGAAAGCAAAGCTTTCATATTTCCCTTTATTCTTAGAGTCGCCGCAGAAATCACAAGCTTTCTTCGTCAATAATCTCAGTTTCCCAGATTACAACTGTTTCTTCGTATGAACGATTTTATTCTACGCCTCAGCAGAAATTTATTGAAACTTGACAAATGAACACAGAACTGTGTCGATTTCTGACGTCGGCTTTTCAAAGTAATGACGACTTTTTAGCAATTAATTACAGGTACATCAGCCGACTGCTCCGACTTACTCATTGTTCTCATTGTACTGTTTGGATTTGACATTCCGCAGTTATATCCAAACGGAGACTTCATGAGCACCGCGGACAAGTAAATTACTGCAGACGATAAGAATCCATGTTCACTCACTCTTATTAAAAAAGGCTGAGGAGGAATACGGTACGTTGTAATACATGTTGAAAATCTAAATGAAACCTTACTTCCCACACAGAAAGATTCATACGATTGGGCAAAATTGAAAGTAACCGTAAGGTGATTCTTTTAGGAATCAGTTTAATCAAGAAACATTTCTGATTGGCTGAGGTTGAACTATGCAGCTTATTGTTCTCTTACCTTAGTATGGGTGAATTTATAAGTATGTGATACTGCCCATTAAGCCATTAGATAATTCACACCCATAATAACACACCACCTGCATAGATCTTAAAATACCATCGAGCTACGAGTCACGCAATATGTTTTATTGCTTGGAACCTATAGTCAGCAGTGAAGTGATACCTGCTCTGGTTCAGTATCTTGATATCACTAAATGACCCTACGGTTGTGATACGACAGTACAATTTCCAAGGAAATATTACGTTTAATAAATACAGTCTTTCTTCCTAGAATATATTATTCCTATTATTCCTATGGGAAGTAAACAAGATTTTTTCTTGATTGTTACTCTGGATTGTAATAAAAACAATGTTGCCTTTTTATGATAGGACACATATAAAAAAATCCCATTCTTTGTATTAAACCGGTGGTAGTAAAATACAAAACATTCAGGCTTACAGCCTTATTGTTTATGCTAAGATTATTATTCTTCAAAATTTGGCACCACTTATCCAGTCAAAAGAGATTATCATAAGAGTGCGTGATCCGCGAGGATGTTTCAACATCATGATGTCTGAGGTCGGTCGTGATACAATTTTGCGGAACATGCGCAGTCTTGATGATCTATTTATCATATGTATACCTTTTTATTCAGTGATATCAACGAAAATGATTTGGCAGACTTTAAAACGTCCACCTTGGCACCAAAGTGCCGGATCACGTCACTAGTAAAACCGCAAACAAACATAGTCAGTGATAAATATTAAATTACGCAACGAAAAGTGAATGCGATATTAAAACTGATTGAAAACTATTCGAAAATAATTCAAAATTTTCAACTTAGTGATGTCTAGTGAATACTCATAGTTTTAAACAATTTGACGTCTTCAATCGATATTCCTACGCCACACGGGATCCCCAGAAACAGTGCTGACGTCACCATGGCGGTTACGTCAAAATGTCACTACTGTGTGATTCACAGCAACAACGCAAACGAATCAGATGTCAAAATGGAACATAACTGAACTAACTTGACTAAAACTAAAAAAACTACTGCGGTTTTCAACAAAGCTGAAATTTAAGCGTGGAAAGAATTCGCAAGATCGCCAAACACATATTTTTTGCTCGCATGTTTTTCAGCGTTTCAAATCTCAATAATAGCTCAGGGGTTTCCCTGGAAGAGGGCGCAGGCAAGCTCAGAAAGTTCAAAGCCCCAGAAAGAGCGCTGACACCATCAGCTGATACAAAACTTTGTATCAGACGGCTCGTATCGGATGACATAGGCAGATAGTTATATGATAAAAAATATTACAGTCATGCTTTTAAAATTGTATCATCGTAAACAGCAGACTACATACTTAAAACTATTCCCCAAAACCGTTTGTAGCACTGTTTATTTTCATCCCTTTGCAAATTAGACTTTTGTGGTCATGATTAATAGGTCACGTTACCTATTCTGTTAACTACGCACCATTTTCTTGGAAAAGTTATCCTAAAACAAGTCAAATTTGATTACTTCCGATAAAATATAGTTCCTTGAATCCAAATATGGCAATGTTTTAAACAGGAATATTCCAAAATGTCACCGAAAGTGAAGAAACCAGTGAAATTGGTCGAAATTGTTTATTTATTCACATAAAAAATAACCGATTCACATGTAATTTGTAAATTCAATGGTGCATATTCCATGTCTGTAAAAGATATAGTTATCATTCTGTTTCCAGATATTCACCATTTTGAGGCAAACTCAAAAGCTAGTATGCGAGGATTTACACCAAACTGTATCCTGTAGCTGTCTCAGCTTCCACATACTGGCTGTAATGGTAGGAGAATTTGCTCTCATTTGTTCTGTACTTAAGACCCGAGATGTTTTGTGCGGCAACAATATGGTGACAGGATTTGCTCTTATTTTATCTGCACTTAAGACCTAAGATGTTTTGCGCGGCTTGGAGATAGGAATAGTGGATTATACAGTGTAATGCCAGGGTGGTGTCAGAGTCTAACGTTTCTTAAAAGCTTTGGTAGTAAGGGAAAAAACTGGTTGAATTTTTACTGTAAAATCGAATGTTCGTTTCCGTTCAATTTTTTATTTCGTCCACTATCATGAGGCGTGATGCACTAGTACCGTGCATATTGTGCAGGTGGGTACATGTTATTCCAGATGCTGATTGCTGGTACCTACCTAATGTTATATTTGACCTTTGCGTCTCTGTATACGTGAATAAGTCTGTTGGGAGTGGTAATGTCGTGAATCGAACCGCCCTTCCCATTGACGAAATACAAGTCAGGGATCCAAATATCTCTGAGAAATCGTGAGTCCAGCTCAAAAATCTGGGTGGGAACGAGGTCATGAAAGTGCAGCCGGAAGTCCGTCCACTGCTGCTTGAGAAACATGTTGACAGTAAAATCCTGAAATCAGAATGTCAAAAAAAATTGAAGGCTTCAGCAGGTTCCAAAAACTTCGCAAGTAAACCTGCCAAAAAAGACGGAAGGTAACAACTTTGCCTACAAGAAGCTGAAAACGGGCTGTCCTGAGTAATGAATGAGCTTAGTGGAGAGTTAAGCAACAGGATGAACAGCTTAAAAGCGGGTATAGCTGTAAGCAAGGATTTCTTTTTGTCTGCCAGTGACATGATCGTGTGCATAGGGCTCGTATTATTGTAGATATGACTGACGTAATTGTTTCTCCAACTCATCACATTAGTTTTTCTCTATTCTTGCAATCTTTTTGTATCAATGAGCCATGAGTTAACATGTGTAAATCACCCTTCATTTGTACATATTGTGGAAACTTAGAGGAGCACAGGCCTGGAATATACTAAGAGAAGGTGAATTAAGAAAAAAGCCGAGTTAAGAAAAACCGTTTACGATCAGAACAAGAAATTGCCAGAATTCTATATATTACATGTACTTTTATACATATTATGTGTCCATATAACAGTTTAGCTCATCAACCGGTAATATGCATGATTTGTTTCTGCTGTCGATACTCTACATTGATTTATTGATGTCGACCCACAAACCCAAAAGTATCTCCATTAAACCATCAAATGAACTTCAGAACCCTTGACATGTGTGAATCAGAAAAAAAACGTCCTTTAGTTTATCGTAGCCAATTCATCACCAGCAAAACGTGTAAAGGTAGTTCAAATGATTTTGTCTTTAGAAAATTTCAGGATGATTGAGTTTTGCGATCGGGTCATCGATTTTTATCAACACTAACGAGTAAAACGAATTTGAACAATTACCATTGGTCCTCCGCTGGACATATTGCTTCCGGCGCATAAACATATGATGCCATTTTGTTTACTATCAACACAGCCCACATTATACAGTAAATGTTCTAAAGTAAAGGACAATAAACAACATAGCCTTATTTATTTCGGAAGAGAAATGAAAATAAACTTAATGACCACATCCATTTTCGTCTTACCTGCTTGGTAACATAAATCCGCGTGACATTAGCTAGGCTGGTGCGTTTTCAGAGCGACGCTTTCGATTTTATTAATTTTCCGCTGAAAACGTTGACGTGTTTTAGAAGTCCTTAAAACAATTTCACTGAATGCGGACAAGTCAGGCTATTTTATGGTACATGATGTTTGGCAAACTACACCGATCTGAAGTCTGTACTGTATAATGTGGGCAGATTCTATTGTCTTATTGTATTAGATAGCAATTCGAAAGTAATGACAGATCACATGCCGTCCGGTCATGCAAATGTATATGTCAACCCAAGATAGCAATTCAAGAGACAGGTTAAAAGCCACCCTGTGTACAAACTGTATTATCCACAGGTCTGTAATAGTATGTATTCTGGATGAAGCAGTCACCCCAGAATCACACCGCTGCGACAAATTCTCTCTCTGGAATTCCTGGGTCAACAATCCGATTATTTTCTCGCATGAATCACTACAAATGCTTCTAGAACCCTCGATGTCGTTTCTGATGGTCAATTTATTTCTGTCACTTGAACTTAATAACGAAAGCCATTTCAAGATGTGACCTTCGACTAGGGCAGCTTTCATCGTCAGTTTTAGGTGCTCTGGTTAACTACGCAATTTTACACGTTCTCAGACATTCATTACAGCATGAAACATAAGACTACAACACAGAGAGTAAAACCAGAGCCAGCCACTGCATCGACATAGTTGGAAATCATAACGCTGAACAGGTAAAGTTCGGCCTCTTGTCAGTTTACCTCAGTGAGGTTTTTATTTCTGTTTATGTAAATTGTTAAAAAGTATCTATTTACACGCCTCCTGGCGCCATGGTTTAAACAGAAGTAGGTAAGAAGAATTCAGTGTTATAATATGCACTGATGTAAACTGCCATGATATTAATTGCAATTTAAAAGGCGTCACTGGTCTAGAAATACTGAAAATGCTGTGTTGTCAGCACAACATCAATAAACAATCAAAAGAATTATTTCTTCACTTGTTCACATGTTGATGGCTAAAATGGTATGACAAACCAAACCTTTTTCAGTTGTAATGCAAATAAATATAATACAATATCACGAACAGGCAAACACCAGAATCCAGTCTTACCATTGTTGCCTCTGAGAACGAGTCAAAACTATATATGTAAAGCTGACATTCGACAATCGTCGGTTTATCTGTAATGAGATAACAAACAGTTTTTTATCCTAAGTTGTTTGAAATGGTAGTTTGACCTTTTGGAAAATATAGGCTATTGTACTCATGCGTTTATATTTATTCTGGCTTGTCCTTCATTTGAAGGGGGATAAATGGCTTCTGAAAGAACCATGGGAAATACTTTACACAAACTCTACTGTTAAACTCACGCTCTTACAAAAAGCAGCTTAAGTTGCAGAAAAGGTTTGTTCACTTAAAGGTGAATGGTTGGTACGAAACTTCTAGAGATTCTTTTCCAACACCACAGTCTGATTTTCTTAACGTAGTAGTCGCACACAGCAACTTTTTGTTCTCGGGGGAGAAACGTTAAACAAACGCATATTGCTGTCTGCCAGCAGTGGTACAGTGTGTGTTCTTCATACCTTCAGTTATATAAAACTATACCGAAATCAATTTTGAGTTGTTTGCATATGTTGAGGTACAGTAATGGTCCTGTATTGAGAGTTAAATAATTGGACTCACAGTTCGTCTTGGTCTAATCAAATCTCATCCATTCTTTACATATTTCAATGAATTAAATATACCTCATTCCTGTTGAAATTCAAATTTAGTTTGCTACGAATTGTGGCAAAAGACCAACATATCTAAAAACCTAAACCAATGACAATGTGAGAAAGACGGGGCTACGCTATTGAATAATGTCATAAGCACTTTTTTAGGGTAAGGAATGCAGTAAATGGCTTACCATGGTCAAAGTTAGGTGGAAACCGGCTGTCGTATTCTTCTCCCAACAATACTTGCAAAAAACCTATAAAAATACATATTTAAACATTTATTTTCTTCACGCCTTACGTCTTTTTAAGATGCTTCTGGCGATCAAGGTTATGGGACGAAACTGAACTTACCTTTCAAAATTCCTAATGGAAACGGTAGCCAATTCAAGCTCTTATTGATTGATTTATTGTCGTTTAATTAAATACTCCAGAATCTGTCACTTTTACGGTGGCTGTCAGTTTCATTAGTAATGGAAACGAAGTGCTCGGGACAAACCACCACTCAATGGCAAGTTACTGACCAGTTTTCCCACATCATGTTGGCGCAAGCTAAGTTGTCGTCAACAAAGATAAGACTGCGCCAAAAGCCCTACAAGCACGGTCGATGGCATATTGTCATCAAGGGCCCTGAGAACGGTGACAGCGGAGAATCTATAAACTCTATGTGAAAAAAATAAATCCTGTAACGGATTTGATTAACTGAGCTACATCCAGCGGTATTCTCTAGTCAAAGCTGTGTCAAATGAAGCCGCGAAATTAAAGCTCTCTTGGGACAATGAAGCTGCGAACCTGGCTTACTAAGTTATATATAAACACAGTCATGAATCGGGAGGCCAACAAAAGTCGGAAGCCGTCTAGTGGCTGGTAACCTTTTTTTTGACTTGCATTTATGGAGGCCAGAACCAACAAAGGTTCTGTGGGCAAAACAGATGGCATTTTTAGTTGACCTACAAGAACAGATGGACAGCTGGCCAAAGAAGCAAAATGTGACTCACTGGTAATATACTTGATAATGAGATAAATTTAGCTATCACTATATATACTTCTAATCGGTTACCACTGCCTTCGGAAACATCTTCCAAATCCCTACATGTACTTAGGCAAACTGAAGGCCTGACGAGGTTTGCGGCATGTCATGTTCTATCCACTTCTCCTTATCCGGTAAGACTCTGCATCTGACATTTTCTTTCTGCTTGGATCCGTCATGCATGAATCCAATAGTAGAGCTTCATTGTGCTGATTCCGCTGATACTGCTAGCCAAACTTGGTTGGTACGGCGTAAAACACCAATTAAATAAAGAAATAAATAACATAAAATTTTACAAATCCCCAGTAAACAGTGTTCAAATCTAAGAATTCACTTTATAAAACCGAGGAGATCAAACCAATACCATGTGTATCAAAAACGTGTGAGTCGCTCTGTCAAATCCAACACGAAGTCGATCAACTCAAAGCAGAAAGACCAACTATTTTATGCGTTATTAAGAATGAGATGAGTCTTTGACCTCGAGCACATACTGTGATTGATGATTTATTATTTGTTTACTGTAAACCTAGTCTTTTAAGGTGTATGTTAATTAAGTCTTACCTTGGTTGGTCACGTTAGCCACGACTGTAGCGATGTCCCATCCCAGAACACAACACACTATTAGAATTATCTCCATCGTAAATGCTGGAACCGCTTTGACTAAATGCAAAGAAATTCCTCGCCGAGTAACTTTCAGAAGGCGGGAATGGGAATATACACACTGATTTCTGAGCACACAGCAACCAAAATCACCAGGGTCTAAGGGAGACAGTCGTGGAAGATTCGCCCAGATACGTAACACGAAACAATATTTAAAGAAATGTCTTGATAACGTATGTGGATATCTTAGAAGCGACTAATTCCTTAAGATGAAAAAGGTTTATGCGGACCAAGCTGCTGGTATATTCCTCTATACGTCTTCGTCTCTTCATGTCAATGCTACATAACCCAGAGCGGTTTTTCGCTCCGTTAGTCTCCCGACAAATCGTCACCTACAAAAACCTAAAGGGTAGAATTAACTCTACTAGTGCAGCCAAGAAAACGATGAAGACTGGCTTAGACAGACTTATATCCTTACACGACTGATCAATATCAGAACTGCCCCCAAATTAGATCCGGTGAATGTCAGAGAAGGCACTAACATGGCCCGTCATAGGAGCTATGCAGTGGAGAGCTGTAAAAGAGACAACTGCAAAGGTCGTCGTCATATGGTTGAGGCTAAAAACAGCGATTGGTTAGAGAGCTCCTAGTTCTGAAGGTCTGTCAGCCAATGGTAACCAAGGCGATCATAAATGCAGAGGATTAGGGTGATATATGATGGATTTACGTACGACGTATCTCGCTCTATCCCGCTGCCGCGCAACTCATCATATATAATGAGTTCTATGTAAACCAGAAACCAATAGCCAATCCAAATTCGAAACTGACTGTGTCACTAATGGGGAGTTACCAATGTGATGACAATTCTGCACTACTCTTCTACAAGGATGCGATAAAATATAACATTAACATTTATGTACTAAATTAATGCTTACTGCTCATTTTACTTTTCTGGAGGTTACCTGATGACAGGCTTAATTTCACTTCAAACTACAACCTAGAGAGCTGGGTAGACAGTCTCGTCACAATATTGCACAGGCTTTTGTACAACGTAATAAAGAAGGCCACAGCAGATCGAATAAAACTAAAGCACCGACTAAAGCGGGCGAAATCCGGCCTTTCTTGTCAATTTCCCTCAGGGTTTTTCTGACTGTTCATATAAATGGTCACATAGCAACACCTTGCAATTCCCCAAATACCATGCTAAACACCCATATTCATTCTAAGACAAGTCTTCTACATTTACACCCATTAGAGGTTTAGTGCGTCCCATTTTAAGCCGTATTCAAAGATAACAGTGACATAGCAAGCTCCTCTGTCCAAAAAGTTGTGTCTGTGAAATGTATTTATTTATTTATTTATTTACTTGGTACTTTACACCGTACTCAAGAACATTTCACTAATACGATGAGCGTGTATGTGAAATGTATCACAAGGAGCAATTTTACTTTTGGACCCTTATGGCACTCAACCAATTCAGCTTCATTTTTTTACCCGTCACTGAGGTAGAGTTGAACAAAATTATGTGTAATCAGGACATTTAATATAAACGATATATGGAATAAAACTAAAGTAGCGAGGGCAAATCCAGTAGTGTTCACAAATAATAATGTGGATTTAATTAATGATGTGGACTGAGCGTCCTGAATTTGAATACGATTTTACCTGGAAGAGACAGGTGGAATTTAGCACTGCGTTGCGAAATGTGCGACTTTCCATTACAATCACACAGCCAGATGCTGCAACGCTCATTCGGTATAGTCAGCTTTTGGTAATTAGCCACAAGGACGAGTCAGTCAGGGTGTTTACTGTAAACTCAAAGTCACAAGTGTCCTGCCGTTGCCATCTGCAAAACATCATTAATTGGTAACTGCAGCTTCCGGGTTAATAACAAGGCGATGAGTTAATCAGATTTAATCTTAAGCCAAAAATCGATAGAGCCTTTAGATCATCACACTCTCAAGACCTGGGTTGTTCAGTCAGAGAATCGGACGCAAATTTCCCGCTCTCTTGGTGCCTTTTCCGGTTTTTGTTTTTCTGGATAATAGTCCACTACATAAATTATGTATCTTCTTTACCGAAAACGATTGTTTCTAGGTTGACTTCAGTCCAAGACAATGCCTAACAGACAGCCGCACATACAAAACCTTTTAATGCAGAGAGAAGTACGACGTTATTATACAACCAGTATGATCCGGTCATTTGCCCCTCACCCCGCCCCAAACAACGTTCAACATCCGCTTTTAATACACCTTGTTTGTGTAGAGGCGAGTCTTTCTGTTCTCACGTGTCACTTGTTACGCCTCGCCTCACCTCACGGACAACAGCAACTCGGAAGGATGACCAGTTACTCACGTTGAAAGCCATGGATCATATCGCCTGTAATTATCACCCATTTGTCGTCCACCCTACCGCAATAATGGACTTGCAATAATGTAGCTAGCTCTCGATATGAGTGTGACTAAACAGAATGTAACGCGCGGCAACTACCCATATTGTCTCCATAAAGCGCGCAAACACCAATACTGTTAAAACTGTAGCATGACAAAACGCACAGCTAAATGATGTATTTAGCAATGGTGAGCATTAAGCAAAGGTTTACAACAAATGCATAAACAAGCAAACCGTGTCTTAAATTTTGAAGTACTTATCGGTAATTGTATAGTGTTAGACTCAGTTCACTGTTGTATTTGCAATAGATTTATTTGTTAATTGTGCATTTTAACGCCTTCAAGACCATGCTCTATACGTAGTGAATAGCTCAGCCATCGTATTATATTACCACGGCCGAAGTATTAATCCAGAGTTCATATGTTTGCAGCTAAAACACGATGTTACAGAAGTGTTACAGATGACAAGAAACACTGATGACGTAAACATGTTTTGCCTTGTGACCAGAACAATGGATTGCGTGAGTAAACAGAAAAACGCGAGAAACCACTGAGTTGATTAACAATATGAATTCCTGTCGAGCAGATTGTACAAGTTGTTCTTAATAGCTAATGGGTTCATGTCAAAAAAAGAATGGTAACCGGAAGTGGCGACAGTGAAAAATGGAGATGTAGGATAATCTTATTAAGAGGCTTCCATGACATGGCGTAATAAAACTCTGGGCATTGTGTACAGCTTCTTGATGAAGAAAAAACCTGATAGATTCGCTATTTGCAGAAACGACCAATTGCATCGTATGTACTATAATTTCATTATACGTGTATCTAACACGTGCTTATGAGTGCGCCCAGTCAGAACCATTCGGCTGTTTCATCTGTAAATATGTACCAGGGTTTACTAAATTGTGGATGCCAAAGCAAAGTGTCACTGAGTACAACCGGTTGATCGAGTTCAGCAGCAAATAAATAAATAGGCACAGCATTGACATTTCACCATTAACTTTTAATGATGGATAGTGATGAAACAAATACCACTGGACCGGGGACCAGGCCAAAGAAGTTAACAGAGAAGGGCCTCAGATATACACTCGACAGCAAGGAGAAACTTCTGTCACAACTGTATAGAGGCCACTAAGGCAAAACTAACAATTTGCAACGCCGTCTAAATGACAATCATGATCCAAATCAGAAAGGGGCTAATTATAAGCTGAGGATGGAAGCCTCTGAGGTCTTATTGAAAGACAATGCCCAATACTGCGCTTTACTATCCTCAGATGAGTTGCACGGCTATGTCCCCTCAGTTTGGTATAATCGAGACACTTACGTAAGAAATTTCATGGAATTTTATGCAGATTGGGAGCGACGTGTCCAGACAGAAACAGTGGGAAAGCAAGCAACTGGTGTTATTCATGGTGCAGGCAAGGCATCAAATGTGTTAAGCAGCATTACATTGTCGTCAGGCAGACTGAAGAGCCTGCAGGAGCCACAATGGCCGCCGACCAGAAAAAAACAGTCGATTGAAATGGATAAATTAAATTAAAGCTTCAGGAAGAACAACTGTCGTTGGAATCTAAAATGGCGGATGCTGAGGCCAAAGAGAAAGTGTTGGACAATCTTAACATTCAGGCTCAGATTGAAAACATGAACAGTAAGCCATATGTGGGAAGCAAGGCTAACAGTGACTTTGCCTGTAGTGTTTGGACAGTAAACTGCCAGCTCAAAGCGTTCTCAGACGCCAATGGCGTGGGGTATGGTGGTGTTGTCTGCCTACGAATTGTCGACGAAAATAATCGAGTCAGCACATCATTCGTCGCTGGAAAAGCAAGGCTAGTCCTTCTCAAGAAGGTGACGGTTCGATGGATGGAGTTAGCTACGGCGAATTTTGCGGAAAAACTGTAAATTCCTAGAAAGAGAAATGGGCTCCAACATTAACGCTGTACACTTTTGGACAGACAGCATGACGGTGTTGAAGTACATGGCCAAGCAAGTATCAAGGTTTCAAAAGGCTAATTTCAAAAGGACAGTGAAATTCATACGATCTGACAACTGGACAAAACTGGTAGAAACAGAGCGAGAATGAGAGAACAACTGCGGGATTGGAACAAAGAGAAAATTCACCGCGATGTGCTACTGAAAGGGATTGAATGGAACTTCAACCCTCCAGCAGCGTCTCATTTCGGCGGAGTTTGAGAACGTTTAATTCGGAGCGTAAGGAAAATTCTCCACTCTTTGTTGACTGAATACAGCGTCCAACAAAGTCTCTGCAAACTTTGCTCTGCCAAGTGGACGCCATTTTAAATGGCCGTCCCCTCACAGAATATCCCAACAGTGTAACGACTTGAATGTTCTCACACCTGCTACTTTTCAGATCGGGAGAGAGATTGCCACCAAGATAGTTCACAAGTTATGACCATGACTTAAAGAAGCGGTGAAAGCAGATTCAATATCTTGTAGACATTCTTGGACTAAATGAATACGAGAGTATATGCCTCTTCTGTAGGAAAGACATAAGTGGAAGCGGACCAGGAAGAACATTAGCAACGGAGATATTGTTCTCATCATGGATTCTACTCCAAGAAACCAGAACCATACGCCTGTTTTCACCTGTAAATATGTTCCTGGGTTTGATGAACGTTAATCTGTTGTGAAGGCAAAGCAAAGAGTTACAGAGTGCAACCAATAAATCGAGTTCAGCACCAAATCAATGTTCTCGATCTGCACAGCACTTATGTGTGAGCTATCTGGTGGATTCATGAGCGGTCACTTCGCCTTTGTGTGACGTGGAACAAAAGGATCAGCAAACTAAGACTGGCTTCAGAACACCGGATTTTCTCACCCGATTTGTATTGAACCCAAGCTTTCTGTAATTTTCTCAAACAGAATACCAGACCTCGATGCATGGTTCAATCCTCTCGTAATGTACTGATATCTTTTTTGCAATGAATTGAGAATGACTGTGGATTCGTATCGTTGTGTACTTCAGGGGTACAATATTCACGGGGGAAAAAGCCATACCTTGCGTACAGTAGATTTTGGTTTATTTATTTCAATAGCTTGAGTGCGCGCGTAGGGTGAGTGCATGACGAAGGAGTGCATGGTTGCAGGACGGATTTCTACCGCTCTTTTATCTAGTGCTGCTTCACTGAGACCACTTACCGAAGGCAACAAATCTATGTGTAGAAACAGGCATTCATCTACCAGCCGTCAACCAATGAGGACGTTCAGTGTCAACAATCAGAAGGCCCATTCTCAAAACGACGTTTAACACAAACTGCCAAAAGACTAAGAAATATAGTATATAAAGTACAAAAATAGGACGGAATCATACAAAGAAAAAGCGGTCAACAGTCTTCAATGATGTACGAAAGACGCAAAGTATGCTCTAGACGACTGGAGTGAAATCAGTATTCAAACCGTGTACCATGCTAGAATATGTTGTCGATGACAAAATATTATCTCATTTGAGCTGTTCACGTATACAAAGCAGCGATCTAATTCAACACGATAAATATAGCACCCCTAGCCCGGGGTTAAGCGGAATTAGATACAATTATAAACCAGAGCGCCAGAGATACTGAATGCTCTGTCCATATTTACTTACAAGAGAATTATAAAACTTAAGAAACTTGGAGTGAAGGCGCTTGATGGAATAACCTTGACACACAAGTTTTTGCGGTAATAACTTGTGACGTCGATTGAAATCGTCACACAATACGCAAGAGCTAACAAATGCTGCAAGGCCAGATGTGTACACGCCATCATG
The DNA here is from genome assembly GCF_032854445.1 of Liolophura sinensis. Taxonomy (NCBI): domain Eukaryota; kingdom Metazoa; phylum Mollusca; class Polyplacophora; order Chitonida; family Chitonidae; genus Liolophura; species Liolophura sinensis. The sequence goes on along the minus strand of NC_088302.1, from coordinate 46,541,133 downwards.
TACAGGATATATTGTCTATTGATTTATTGTCGATATATTGTTCTCCAAGTAGGGATAATTTACAATGTCAAAATAAGAGCTATCCCTCTTGTACAGTCTGCAAGAGGAAACCGTTCTTGGTCTTTGTACAACTATAGGTCTGGATAAATGTATCACCTGGAGAGTCTGTGGTTTCCTTAAAATCCAGCGAAGGTGGGTAAATGTCTTTCACAGTCTTCGCTAAATATGGATTGTTTTAAGCTATTAGACCCCACCCTAACCTTTATACTGAAAGCGGTCAACCAGTCGTTGCACTATCCCCTTAATGCTGAAGGCCAAGCTAAGGAAACTACAAGTTCCTCTTGTAAGGTCTTAAGTGTGACCAACCCAGGATAGATATTTCAATTAAAAATCAAAACAGACATAAATGCTATCATCAAAAATGGGCGTTCAAAGTCAGTAATCGCAGACAATTCCTAAAACTACGTTCAACATTAACCACGAAAGAACTAAGAAAGTATACATAGTGAAATCAAGCTGGATTCGTGCAAAGAGAAGCAGTCAACCGTTTTCAGTGATGTTGGAAAGACGCAAGGAATGATCTAATAGAATAAGTCAAAACAATATTAAAATTGCAGACACTCAGCATGTATAAAAGAAAAATTATACAACAAATAATGAACAGGTGGCCATCAGCTTATCTAAATACCTTTTTGTGTAAGCCAGATAAGACTTACCTTGCTTTACGGAAGCCAGATTAGGCTATCTGCTCGGCTTTGAAACTGTACTCAATGTAAAAATCAAGGAGCTGACAAAAGCTGGTTTGAGAGAAACCAAGGGCTCGAGGGGAAGATGAAGACAGATCACAAAAAGTGTGCTGGCAAATATAGAAAACATAGTGAGTTACCAAAGACAGTTACTCTCCAAGAACATACCAATTAAATTTAACATAATAGTACGTTTTCTCAGTGATGTTTTATGCTATGAACAGGCAGTTACTCGTTACAAAAGTATTTTGTTGACTAAGAGTATAACATTATAGTTAGCATTGATAACCACACACTATTCAACCATCATTCCGATGACCTACTATATTCTGTAAATAAACAGAACGTTTTTTAAAGTGTACGGCAATATGATATCTTAAATCTCCACCATCTATCCCATATCTGTTATTTATGATTATCCCTAATATGTAAAATTCGCCCTTTAGCCGAGGGGAGAATCACGTAGAAGAAAAATTTTATATACTACGATTACCTTCTATATGGTATTGTCCGAAGATCAATATATATGTCTCTTAATTGTAATTTTGTGCCCTCAATTAATTGTGATTTTGTGCCCTCAATTAATTGTGATTTTGTGCTCTCAATTAACATTTATTTGGATGGTGTTTGACGCCGTACTCAAGAATATTTCATTTATGAACGGCAGCCAGCGTTAAGGTGGGAGGATACCATGCAGAGCCCGGAGGAAACCCACGACTATCCGTGGGTTGTTGCCAGACCTTCCCACGTAGAGAAGAGGAAACCAGCATGAGCTAGACGAACTCACAGCGTCAAATACCCTTTATCAAGTGGTCCTAAAATTCGGCAAGTCCGAAAGCGATCGCCTGAGATGCTTTCAAGATTTAACACAAATAAGTCAAAGACAGACGAATTGAAAGTCAAATAACGAAATTTACCGTTAGCAGTAACGCAACGTCCAAAAATTCTATCAACAATGACAGGTCTAAGTATGAAAGTGCCTCATTTATTTGCTTTTAAGATGAGCCGGGCACATGCATTTCCAAGTTCAAGTTCTTTTTGGCAGTGGGCAAACCCTTGCTAATTGAGAGAGGCCATATCAAGTCTTGTTAGAAATGACGTCCGAGGCTTCATTACAAACGAAACACTAGAGTTTGTTGTGAAAAAGGATATCTGATATCGGTGGAATTTTCTTGGTATATCGACACTTACTTACCCAGAAAGCCACCTTAGAGTCTGTGTTGATTGTGTTTACACACTACAAATTGAAAACCACATTTCGAATCTGCATGGAATGGTCTTTTGGGTGATTTGGGTACCTTATTTAAAAGTCGTCTCCTCCTTTAAGTTCCAACAATACAACGAGGCGACGATATAACACAACAGACACACCGTCGTCGCTTCAAAACAGAGTAGTGACGGCAGTATGATACTTGGCAAACGGACACACGTGAGCGGTGAAATAGGGCCTCTACTCAGTTTATTTCCGTTAGAGTTTTATTCTAATTAAATGCTTAAACAGTAACAAATTACCTCCCCCCCCCCCCCAGCACAGTGGCTTAAGCAGAAAGGAATTTATTAGACGTCACTGGTCTGAAATAATTCTCTTAAGTAAATATGGACTGGCACTCTACATCATTATTGTGTCTAAACCAGGGGATAGGGCAGTATATTCATCGTGTTGAATTAGCGTGTCGCGTTGCAATCAAAGTGCATCTGTCATAATTTATTAACGACAACTTATACGCTAGTGTGGTGCAAGATTTGAATACTAACCGATGAAAAAACCCAAAATTCATATTCAAGAACAAATAAACAAGCTTAAATATTAGAAAAATAAATAAATGAAAACATTTACGTGTTTATAAATGAAAACACTTATGGCCGCATTTATGAAAAAAGGAAACATGAATACGCATAGCTCCAGGTACAGCAGGGATGATTTCCGGGATGATGTCTGGGATCTCAATGGCACTGATATGGTCTTCTGAAATCTACCACAGCTTCACATCGACTGGAGCATGGATAATGCATCATACACTGGCCTTGCCTCGCTTTGAAGATAGGTTAAAACGGCGGCCTTGATACATGTGCGTCACCCGTCACCCGTTAGATAATCAGAAAAGATGAGCTTATTATCACGACAGATGAATTACTAGGATGATGAAGGGTAAAGACAAATTAATCATGTACTCAATGGACAAGAATACTTCCATGAAAATTTGCAGAGCAGATAAATAATTAGTGCTGTTATAATGCTCCACATGTATAGCGAAGTGTCATCTGCTTGCAGAACCAGTCTCAACAGTTGCGCCCTCTATATTTAATGGGCAGTCGTAGTCGCCGTGACGGTAAAGACAGAATATGAGTGACATCTGGGGAATTTCAAATTCAAACCCCTTGGGAAAATTTTATTTTAATCAAATATGAATGTGTACCTTATCAATTCGCAAATTCAGAAATACCAGATGGACGATATCAATTTCTTCTATTTGTTGTTCTATTGTGACACAAAGAAAAGTACGTTAGTCAAAGCTTCAAACTTTCCCAACATAAATTTTAACCTGGTTCTTGTAATAATAACAATGCAGGAAACCCTTTTAATCTTTAAACATTAAGATTATTCTAAAATTGGTGTGAAATGTGTCGATTTAGATCTAAAATTTAATATATAAGGCGCATGACGGTAATGGGGCCACTTTTCGTAGAATCACCCTACAGTGTCACTGGTTTGTGAGACGTAGCACACAATATTTTCAATGCTATGATGAATAAACTAAGTAGTGTAAGTGAAAGACTATTGTATCTTTAAATTTGTACGATCCTTGTGCATTAAAATGTGTGTGCATTAAATTCAGGAGTTTACGATGACTAGGGGTTTAACACCGCCGAGGCGGTGTCGTGTAACCCGATACCGCTGAACCTTGTTTCGTACTGAGTCAGTGTTGCGCATTCTCGGGATCTGACGAGGTATGAAACAAGGTTCAGTGGTATCGGATTACACAACAGACACCAAGATGAAGGTGTTAAAGTCTATTCTATCCCCAAAATGAAGAAAATGGGGCAAAAACGGTATTTTTCATGAAGCTTTTTGCTGTTCTTTCTCTCCCTCCATAGAAGTCATACATTTTAGACCAAGGAACGCCAAGCTTATTTCATTGCACTTGACCTAGATATTTCAAAGCTGCGTATGTATGACGTCCTGTCTCATTGTTGAATGCTGAAATGCAGTGTACATTTATTATGACGTCATACCGCTGAGCTCACCTTGGAACATCATGAAACAAATGTTTCTTTTTCCACGTCCTGACATCTGGGTGTAAACTATCAAGAATGTAAAACCAGAAGCGATAACTATAAACTATGTTAAATAACACTTTTATCACTGAAAGAAATTACGATATTTCGCCTTTACACAAACCACAAAAGCAAATCTAACAAGTAAAAAACTCAAATTCTTTTATTTGTAGATATAAACGGTGTGAAATGATATTACTCGGGGAAGTTAACGTAGCAGCCGGCGTGTTGCGTGACGCACTCGATGTTGTTTTATTTATTTACTTGATGGGGTTTTTTAACGCCGTACTCAGGAATATTTCACTTATGCGACGGTGGCCAGCATTATGGTGGGAGGAAACCGGGGGTGTTGTTTGAAAGATTGATTCTATTTAATATGTATATTTGCACACGGCCTGCAACTAACGGCGGGGTATGATAAACATCTCAAGGCTTATACCCCTGTTAATGTGCAGTCAGTTTAACGATACAAAGCTCCACATAAGAAATGTACGCGTCATTTGCCAGGATGGCAACACCAGTTGTGAAATACGCAGCGACATACCGAGTCAGCTGAAGGTATTTCGGGCGGCCCGTTGAGATCAATATTTCTTTCACGAAGAGTATGCCTGCTTGAATCTAGCACCAGCTGAGATTTCGTTACTTCCAGGTGGTGCGGTTTCTTGAGGGTCAACGCTCATAAGTGCATAGGAAGTGAAATGATTTTTATCATTATGTGAAATGCCTATTAATGAAATAAAACTGTTACACATACACTGGTTTCCTCCGGACTTCGAACAGGTTCCTACCACCATCACGCTCCCCATTGTTTTATAAATGAAATATTCTTGAGTACGGGGTAAAACATCGATCATATAATTTTAACAAATAAATAAATCGTAATAAATTCGTAATAAATTTAGTAATATCAGTACAGGAAGGAATGAACAATAAGAAGGGAAGCAATTAAATACTCAATCTTCCAAGCTGTACCTGTATCTCTGGAAATAAAAAAGAAAGAAAAAAACTTAAACCGTCGAAAATCTTAGTGATGCTAATTTAGTTATATCCGAGATTACATGGCATCAGAAAGGGTCTGTTGACAAACAGCTGTGCACTCGATAGGCCTTGAACAATTCTTGGATTTTTCTGCCATTGAGTCAAAACTTTTGACTGTTTTCTCTGCATGAGCCGGTCATAATTTCTTAGCTTATATACTTTTTTGTGATTAGGTAGTTTGTGTTGAACGTTGTTTTGCGCTTATTGTCATGGAACGACCATTTTAACTGAACATAGGTATACGATTGTCTTGTTTCGAACGAATCTCCATTGCTATCGATCAATGGTTTATCACTAGTTTTATTATGTAGTCCGTGATCCCGGCCTTGCGAGTGAGGATCTTGCGACGGGCTGGTTTCCTGTTAGCACTCACTGTTACACACACCTACCCACACTGAAAATTCCTGTTCCAGTCGAGATTACAATAGTTTCAAGGTAATCATATTTCCTATTATTCACACAAATTGGTTAAACAACGTCACAAGTTAATACTGCAAAAACTAGTGTGTCAAGGTTACTCCTTTAAACGGGGCCTCCGTGGCTCAGTTGTTTAGCACGCCAGCCTAGTGTAATGACCCAGGAGTCTCTCACCAATGCGATCGCTGTGAGTTCAAGCCCTCTGGGGGTTCCTCTCCGACCAAAAAGTAGGAAGCTCTTCAGCAACTTGCGGATGGTCGTGGGTTTCCCCCAGGCTCTGGCCGATTTCCTCCCACCATAATGCTGGCCGCCGTCGTATAAGTGAAATATTCTTGAGTACATAGTAAGACAACAATCAAATAAATAAATAATTATCCCCTTAAACGCCTTTACTCCAAGTTTCTGTAAGCTTTTACAATGAGCACAGTTCTCTTGTAAGAAAATATGGACAGAAAGTTCAGAATCTCTGGATCTCTGCCTGATGGTGTCTAATTCCACTCAACCCGGGGCTATGGGCAGATAGTCATCGTGTTGAATTAGATCCCCACGTTGGCTATATGAACAATTGCAATCAAATCGCAACTTAGATACATATTTTGTTATCCACAACTGATATTCCAGCATGGTACACGATTTGAACACTTTCACACATTCGCCTAGATCATACCTTGCGTCTTTCCTACATCATTGAAAAAGAGCTTGTATGATTCCGTCCTATTTTTGTATTTTTATATACTTTCTTAATTCTTATTTCCATTATTTTTTTACATTCCCTGATGTAAAATGTTTGGAAAATATGGCTTAATGTACGAATCGCGCATTATGTAAAATTTACAGTTACATAAAAGTATAACATCACTTTGTTATTAAGGTCCGTTGTTCATAGGGTTCTTTTAGGATTTGGGTTATACATTCATACATGGTGGGGTAGTATCAAATAACTGTCGTATCCTGAGATACGGTTTTGCCTGGTTCACTTCTTGACCATTTTGCCACACCTCTATGTCCAGGTCGTTCACAACAGAGTGACCGTCACCCTTGGTATCTGCCTTGAGCAGTTCTGAATTCCCCTAAACGTCCTTTCCGTCATAACCAGGCCACATCACCCTGGGGCAATGTATTGACTGGGCACATCTGACATCCTACCCCGATCCATTAACCACAGTCTTTCCTTCTTTGACGTACTTTATTCAAAGGTATGTCGGGTGGTAGAGACCGGTAATGGAAGGCACGGAACATGTGCCCTCCTGCCCACTTACCGAGATGCAACGCCTTTATGTCCAAGCCGTACACACACGGAATGACCATTTTACTAACGGTCTCCACCACCGGCACTATTGGGCTCCCTGACCGTCTGTCTCTCGCGATCACGACACATCAACCTGGGAATAAACAGCGCGGAACGAAAATGGAGCCGAAGTCTGGAAGCCCTATGGACACCTGGGTCCAATGGTCCCATCGAAAGTTTGCAGTGGGTGAAAAAAAAAAACATATGATGAGTTTTTGCATAATATTTAGCGGTAGAAGTTTATCTAAATTATTATTTAAATGCAGAAAATAGCTTAAACCCAAGGTGTGAGATTTTTGCACACAAGCGTTAACTTGCTGTAATAGTCTCAAATTTTTATATAACTTCAGGTTAAGATATAGTTATGCTAGAGAACACAGCAACCACATGATTCAATTGGAATGTTTTTAATGTGCAAAATACAAGTATGGCAAGCCGCAATATTGATACAGTTGAATCAGGTGTAACAGTTGCATTAGCAAGGCACAATTTTATTATTTTGATGCTATCGATATTGAGATTGACTGCGTTACACCTATTCAAGATAAATGTCAACATCGCGGTTTCTAGAATTTTAACGAATGATGATACTACACGCACATGGAAAGAATTCCAGAAAATGTAGTATTAACATATATACAGGATTTTTATTAGGCACATCTCACACCCATAAACCATCGTCTTCATTTCCCTGACCAGCTTTGTGCCCAGGTATGTGACATGATAGAGAAGGTAACATAATTCTCTGAATACCCTCCTGCCCGTCCCACTTCCCGACACAGATGGTGCACCTCTGTGTCCAGTCCTTTCACACCCAGACAGACTGTCACCTAAAAGCCTTGCCCTCAACAGTGCTGGTGTCTCTAGACCGCCTTTCCCTTGAGATGATGCCGCATCATCCTACAGAGTGTAGGATACAGAGTATAGTTAAGATGGAACCTATTCAGTGTATGTGTACTGGGCACATCTCATATCCCACCCTTTTTCATAGACCATCGTCCTCCCTTCCCTGTCCTGTTTTATCCCCATGTATGTGGCATGATAGAGAACGTTAGAGAAATTTCTGAATGCGTGCCCTCCTGCCCGCCCCACTTCCCGACCCAAATGCCAGGCTTCTATGTCAAAACCGTTTCCCACAAAGACTGACCGTCACAGTAGATGTCTTGGTCGTTAAATTGCTCCAGTCGTATTTCCCTTGTGACAAGGCCTCACCACATCACCCACAGCGCAGGGAAGATGAAACCGAACACAATGTATGTTTGCTGTGCACATCTTTCAACACCACCCCGATCCATAGACCGTCTTCCCCTCCTTGACCTGCTTTATCCCCAGACATGAGGTGTGATACAGATGGTAACTGAGGGTCTGTATATGTGTGCTGCCCGACCCAGATGCCACACCTCTACGTCCGGTGGGATCACCCTAAAGGTCTTGTGTTTTACATTGTATTTCTGCAAAAACGATGACCCTGAGGTCAGTTCCCTTTTCATTGTTTCAGTGGTACTCTGTTTTATATGTTTTAATAACACTGCATTTTTATTTATTGATTTATTTCATTGGTGTTTTACGCCAAGAATGGCGATTTTCAAGAATCGCGGGGTGTCATTTCAAACAAAATGTTAAAAAAAGAACATTACATCACAATTAGCGTCAATGAATGCTCATTTTATGGTATTCCATAGCTCAGTAAGACATTGGGATGTTTTACAGCCTTGTGTTCGTGGGTTTGAATACCGCTCTACCGCACACCAAACGAAAGCACACTCAGGTAGTACAAATTGTCACCCTTCACCACTCAAACCACTGACTCTTTAATTGTGGATTCTTTTAAAATAACCAATTCCTCAGACAACAACGTGACGTCATAGCAAATGTTTAAGGACATGTTTTGGTCTGATTAGTTATGCGGGAAATTAAATCTGAATTGATTGAAGCTTACATATAATCTTGGAAAGTCTGATAGTAGATTGTCATATTGACATAACCATGCCTCGATATATCAAAAATGTTCGCAATCAGAATGTCACAAATTAGACCCAATTTAGTACAAACTCTGTTTCGCTGTTCATATTTGTGCCTAAGTGAATTGATGACGCCACTCTGCCTTTACTCACACTGGCAACATTTGATGTTTTGAAATTAATTTGAAGTGTAAATAAAATATGAAAAGGACGACACTGTTGGAAAATAAATTTCGCACTGATCAGAAACGAAAGGACCCTTCATATATAACATTCTTAAGATCGGTCACATAAGGGTTACCTGAAAGGGGAAGGTCTTACGGTCTTCCCGGATAGTCAGTGGGATATTGGAATGGTTTAGAGCCTTGTGCTCGTGAGTTCGAATCACGATATACCGTACACCAGTCAACGGCGCGTTCAGGTGGTACAATTCGTCACCCATCACCACTCAAACCACAAACACCCAACTGTGGATTCTTGAAAAAGAATAGCGTGACGTCACTACACGTTTAAATATGAATAGCGGAGACGATCACACATTTCAGAACCTCAATCTTTCGTTCTACATCTTTCAATCCGTAAAGAGAATATATAAGCCAGGCCTTATACATGGAACCCGAAAAGCAACGTATGGCGTAGACGGCCAAGAACCCTATGTTCTCGCATATGGGTCACTCTGTCAAGACAGATCGACATAATCTAATTGTATTCGCAGATAGCAACATATCTGAAAGCAAGGAAAGAAAACTGAGTTTCTTTTCACGTTATTTTTTTCGCACGTTCCACCTACAGGCTTGAGACGTCAGAATAATGTTTTGAAACTATACAGCACTGCCAGCACATGGTGGAGCATACACAGCAAGTATCTCCAAAAAAACAACAGCCTTTGATTTGTTAGGAAATTGCGTAAAAGCCGAAAATAATTAAATAATTATTAAATAAAATATAAATAAAATAATAATTTCACTCTGGTGTCCTCCACACATAAGAGTGTCAAATAAACCTCCTTACACAAGGCATAGATGGTAGACCGTCCGCTTCAGGAGCGATAGATCCAGGGTCAATTCTGGGTCGAGTCACACCTAAGACTTTAAAAGAGGAAGTTGTATCTTCCCGTCTTGACGTTCAGCATGGAGGGGATAGTGCAACGACTGGTTGAGCCGTATAAGTATAATAACTCGGGCGGGGTGGCTTACTTGCCTCCGTCTCCGTTAAAGTGAAGCGACACTAGATAAAAGAGCGGTTGAAATTCGTCCTGCAACAAGGAGGCACATTAGAGCGGTCGAAATTCATCCTGCAACAAGGAGGCACATTACATGCACTCTAAGGATTCCTTCGTCGTCATATGACTGAAAAATTGTTATGTAGGACGTTAAACCCCAAACACTCACTCACTCACTTACACAAGTCGTGGGTAAAAAGAGCGGGAGCTGAATTTAGAAATACGACCTCGTTAGCCGAGAACCAATGGTCTCAGAAACTGACTGCTCTAACCATCTGAGTCACCAAGGTCCCTAGACAGTTATTTTAAAGGCAGTGAAATGACGAAGTTGACGGTTTGTTCTGGTTTACTTTACTGCTGAAGCCTTTTATATTTCAGAAGTAAGAGTTAATCAGTATGTTAACATAATAATTATTGTTAACCTTTCACAATAACAAAACACTTACAGCGCAGGTCTAAGTTACCTCAGCTCAGATATTTTAAAAAGGGTTACCTTCTTTCAGGTTAAGATACAAGTATGTAACAGCACGACTTAGACCTTGGATGTTCTGACCGTATTTCTTAATGAAGGAATTGTACAAATGTAAAATTTAGCAAAAAACACACGTTCGGTTCAGTTTCATTGACATTATTATACAAGTAAGTCAGGTTGATTTTATTTATTTGATGTTCTGGTGTTTTACGCCGTACTCAAGAATATTTCACTTATACGACGGTGGTCAGCCGGTAGGAATCGGGCAGAGCCTGGTGGAAACCCACGACCATCCGGAGGTTGATGACAGACCTTCCCACGAAATCAGGCCGAAGTTATTGTATTAACAACATGATATCATTTGTATGTCTTCGGTGTATAGCTGTCAGGCAAACAGGGTCTGTCGCTTTATAATCTTTTTTATTACATTTCAGTTAAACTGACCAATTTCTTTCCTATGGGCTGTGCCCTCGGTGATTTGCTCAGCCATTAAGAACTCTCAAGTGGCTTACTTTTGTAGACGACAACAAAATAAGTCAGCTGCTCTGTGTGTTCATGTTCATGAAGTTAATATCAATAGCGCTAAACATCACTTCTACATTACATATCAAATCTTGTTAAAGAGGTTTTGTCCTTTTAGATGTTCGGTCAGTTAAAACTATTGACCTCGTAAAACTGATATTTCACGCAGTAAAACATTTACAGGTGAAATCTGTATATTTGTTAAAAAGGCTTCTTCCATGTTGTATTGTAAGAGATAATTTGATACTGTTAACTACAGTATCTATTTATAGGTAACAAAATCCCAGAAGGCCCTGGGGCAAGGAGCAGCATAAACATGTCGCAGTTTTAATATCACCGCAGTGAACAATAAATTAAATAACGGCGAAACTAATATACCTTTGCACTTTTCTTACACATATTCAATGTTTTGAACATAAAATGTTGTGGACTGCTACTGGATTTGACAATTACTACATACGTATGTCTTTCCGACATCATTGAAAACTGCTGACTTCAGTGTAAATATTTTCCTTTACAAATATATACACGTTTAATTTTATGAATAAAACCGGTCTTTGAGAACTTGACTTGGGATTTTGATCAACCAGTTGACGATTTGAACTGTGCTTGGGATATTTCGCTTGAAATTAAGAATATCTCTTCAAATTTACCCTACAGTTGACGGAAATCAGACTTTACACGTCACCAATGTTGTTTTTTGGCATAAACATAGGTTTATCAGATTTCCGAACAGTAACTTTAAATTGCCTATCAGGTTTCCGCGAGAGTATTACATAAAAGCACTTGATGCGATATATCAAGAAGCAATGACTGGTGCATGTTGTTATATTGTGTTCTGATCAATTCGTCTGAAAATTCAACACAAAATATATAGCAAGACCAATGCCACACCTTGATTTTTAGCAATAGGCCTACCTGTGTGAAGTTGATTGATTGATTGATGTATTGATTGGTGTTTTTACGCCGTACTCAAGAATATTTCACGTATACGATGGTGGCCAGCAACCAACGACCATCCGCAAGTTGATGAAAGACCTACCCACTAACGGCCGGAGAGGAAGCAGCATGAGCTGGAATTGAACTCACAGCGATCGCATTTGTGAGAGACTCGCGCGTTATCCATCTGAGCCACTGAGGGCTCTTATGCGTGAAGTAGATAAATCTGATAAATAAAGAGAATATATTAGACAACGCTATGAGAACTAAACAACAGTTAAATCATATCGAAACACTGACTTAGAAAATATAAACTTACTGGTGAGAAACAGAACTTGTCTCTTGGCGGAACGAGAGATAATAGAATTCCTTCTGCCATGGCGGCTCAGGTTCAGACAAGCCTCGACATTTGCCTCGCCTCGTCTTTGATCTATCTCAGTAAATCCCTGGCGCCATTAAGCAAATAACTGCAAGTATAGCACACTGCGGCATGGACAGTAGAACCAAATCAACGACTACAAGTCAAATGGTCGTACATAACCAGCGAAGTGTGGCCTCTGGGACCATCTACAACGTACATGGTATTTAACAACATAGATGGCGCTGGTTGCCGAGTGTATCCGTCTATCTTGCTGACAGCTTTTATACAGACCAGCATGTCATGTTTAACATCATAGATGGCGCCTCTTGTAGTATGAGATCCTTACATATTCACGGGAAAGACGTAATCGTCCGTCACTTGAATCACAATCTGTTCGGTTAAGGTCTGTAAGGCTCGTCATTTTCGAACTGTATCTAATACCGCTTAACCTGTGGCTAGGGGCCGGAAAGGCAGCCATGTTCATTACATATAATATAATGAAAGACGTACAGCATAGAGAGTAAAATCAGAGCAGCGATGACAGTGTGATATCCGACAAATAGTCACACGTAATTGGTGAAATACCAGATCTTGTCAGTTTACCTCAGTCAGGGGTTTATTCTGTTTGTTTATCAGATGCATAAATAGCCCCGATTCGTACGCTCCCTAGCACCACGGCGTTGACAGAATTAGATTTTCAAAAATGCAGCGATGTTAAATGCAATTTACTAGACGTCACTGGTCTAGAAATGCTCAAAATGCTGTATTGTCATCACATTTAACATACAACCACATTAAAACGATGCAAGCGGACAGGCCTCGTGTATGCTAAGTCCACCAGCAGAATCATGATTTATGCAGGGATACAATATAATTAAAGACGTAAGGTACAGCATAGAGAGTAAAACCAGAGCTGCGATGACAGCGTGATAGCTGACAAACGGTTACACGTAACCGGTGAAAGACAGCCTCTTGTCAATTTACTTATCAGGGTTTTACTCTAATTGTTCATGTAAATGCATATATAGTAGCAATTTTTACGCCCCCTAGCATCATGACTTAAGCAGAATTAGGTTTTACAAAATGCAGTGATGTTAATTGTAATATATTAGACGTCACTGGTCTAGAATTATTCAAACTGCTGTGTTGTCAGCACATACACACGAAGGGATCCCGCCACGATACGAAGAGAAACTGATTTCCTACGTAGTCGGAGTCTTGTGACAGCTATATACAGTATATGATTTTATCAACTTGCCAAAGCAATAAAGGTGGTACGCGACGTCTGATGTGTGCATATATTAAAATTTCTAAATCAGACAACTGAAGGCCTACACTAGGCCTATTATTTTATCTATGACCTCCACACTTTTGTGAAATAGACCGGTTTTGTACAGTTCAGATATCTTCTACAGAAAATTCTGTAAATCTTCTGTAAATTGGATGCATCGCATAGAAAATCATCTTCCGTAAACCATTAAAAACTGATGACTTCTTCTACATGTTACCAGCTTTCAATTACTATCGATATATCATTTCTCTGAGAACTGGTGTTTTTGGTCGTTTTGGAAATTGGTCATACGGTTGTACACACCTATGTGATCTGCGAGAAGTATAGGAATGTCAGATCTAACAGATTTCGTATCATTATATGATTTATATCTGTTGTGGAAACCTTTCTAATGTTAATCTAGTGCCTGACAGGACTTGTTACCGTGAATAGTTTTCGCCAGTATTTTGTCTTATAACAATAATCGGATATATCATTCATACTCGCAATATCTCGGCACAAGTGACGCCGGCAGACTGATTAAGGCAATACTAGATGGCCAAAACATCAGAGATTTATCACCGTCTAACAAGGACAGAGCAATTATAGTAATGAATTAGGCTTGAATTCAGACATTATTGTACTAGCCAAAACCATAATGGACGTCCCTGGTCAACAATCACACGACTAATTTTCCAGAACAACTTTCAACATGAACCATTAAAGACTCATTCATATCAATCATGACGAACAGAGTTTTCAGTGTTGAAGGAAAGAGCTTAGAACTGCTCCAGCCAAATGAATAAAACCTATTAATTGTACCATGCTAGTTCATAAGATACCATTCAAAATATGTACGTCATTTTTGCTTTGAATGAACCGTTCATATATATGGAGCTTGACGATCTTGTCCGAGGTAAGCAGTTATGAAGCAGAGTGACAGAGGTTCTGGACACACTCTCCATATTTTCTTTCAGTAAAACTACTGGTTTTAAACTATACTAGACATGTTTTGTATTGTTTATTTGTAAAGTTGTGTGAACTGGAATGCACAAGAAGATGTGGCTCAAGGTGAGGCAGAAACATGGACGACCAAACAGTGTGCAGGCACTAAGAAACTGCTGTCTAGGCTATATCCGCATGATTACACACATCACCTGACATCAAGCATGCAGTGCATTTAGTTAGACACCACTGGGTGTTGTAGCAGCATGACTAGACGTATGGACAATATCTTAAAAATCTTAAATGCTGTAAAAGGCGTTCATATATAATTGTGACTGATTATTTGGTTGCATCTTGTTACAAGACGTCCAACACCTTGCAGATCCGGGTTATTTTTTAATTTGTAGACTTTCTTTGGATCGTAATTTTTGTGTGTGTGTTCTTGTAATTCCCATAAAAATAACGCGACGCACGATGAAGAAACTTGATCAAATTTTAGAAAAAATGTTGCCCTAAATATTTGATGCTGGGTACGAAGAATTGAGGACAATCGTAGGTTTTGATACTTTCTTCTCGGTGGATTGCATGTTGTTGTCTAAAAGGACATTGTATTTTTGCATACTGGCACGTCGTTAGGATCAATTTTTATTTGACACCGTTTTATAAAACATTTTAAAGCTTTTATAGCTGGAGAAATATGTTGCCAAAATTGCCGCTACATGCACGCCATCCAGATCCAAGCCTGTGCTTTGAGGTTAAGAATGTTGTCTCTGCAAATTTATTTGCTCTCTCATGAATAGGTTTGAGGTGTATAAACAATGCATATGTAATGTTTTGGGTCTCGCCTAATGTATATTATATTCCTTCTTTAACCAGGATTCTGCTGGTATACTAAGAATCACCGAGGCTTGTTTCCATTGCTTTTTGACCTTGTTTACCAAATGTGATGACACCACAGCATATTAAGTAATTCTAGGCCACTGACGTCTAAGATATTTCAAGTAACATTCCTGCGTTGTTTTACCTACTACTGCCTAAACCATAGTTCTGGGGAGAGGGAACCTATACGTCGAAACAGACATTCATATACCAGCCGTAAACCAATATGGAAAACAAATAAAGTACGAGATAGCGACGAAATTATGCAAAAACAGTAGTCAGCAGTTTTCAACGTTGGAAACACGCAAGGTATGTTTAGAGTGAAAAGTATTCAAATCATGTACATGTACCATTCTGGTATAAAAGTTGTCAATAATAAAATATGTATCACGGTTGCGCTTTGATTGTAACTGTTCATAAATCTAATGTGACGATCGCGTTCAACATGATGAATATACTCCCCTAATTCCGAGTTAGGCGGTGTTAAAGAGGTAGTATTTCACCGACTACCGGTCATTTGCAAACTATCACACTGTCAACCCTCCTCTTGTTTCAGTTTCTATGCTGTAAATCTTTTTGCATTGATTCAGTTTACTTTATGGGACAATTTTCATGATTATGATCAATTTATTAACCTGGGGAAATAGATAGATTCTTTGTTTAATATATTTTCATCCCAACAATATAAACCCTTCCCGGTACATATCTCGCAGTTCAAGATGTATAGCCGCTATGTTATCACTGAAAGCTTCATATTTTCTATAGTTTTCATCCTATGATATCCAGACACACACTGTTGTTAAGGGAAATTCATCCACGCCAAAGGCGTGGGGAAAGCGTGCTTTAATTACAGGAAGACTAGCAATAAGTGGTCTCTTCTCAACGACTTCACCCTCTCCTACGCCTTTTCTTATCTTCTCAGTACAAGTAATTTCGCCCAAACTTTTTCTTCGGCGTCCAAGAAATTACTCATGATGATGTTTTCAAGGGTTTTGTGGCGTAAAGTTCCTGAAACCTGAAGAATTTTTAGTGTATTAGAACATAAGATAACGATTTCTTTACAGGATATATTTTAGTATACACCACAGTAATGCAAAAAAAGCAGAAGTGAGTTTATAATTGGTGATAAAAAAGGAATCTTTTCCCGAATTTCGTATCCGTTTACCTCACTTAAAACGTTGTCACCACTGAATGAAATACAACTATAAGCATGCATATGGAGATATTTTTATGCAAAATGAAAACGTGATCTGACTTAAAGATCTTAACATTTGGACTGAATTGTATAACAGTTCTACAATATTCGAAAATGTACATCCAAGCAAAAATCACCGAGCCTGCTTATTTACTAAAGCGCGATGATTTGGTTTGATATGTGTGACATTAATAACCAAATTTACTTTCATTTTGGAATAGCGGTATACGCCACGTTAGACCTCGAGCCTCCATGTCAAGAACAGTTTGGACCCTGCTATTGTACTTAACTCAGTTATGTATAGATGTATAGTTGTATAATGTAGTGGAATATGTAAGGCGTTTCGTGAGGCCCCATTTCTCGGTACAAATACAGAGCTGACCACAAGAGTGGTGTTACTACGAGAAGCCCACTTCAGTGATTGATTGTGACACAGTATGGATCACATGGTAATTGTAACTACCGGAAGACACTTTCAGTGATTGATTGTGACACAGTATGGATCACATGGTAATTGTAACTACGGGAAGACACTTTCAGTGATTGATTGTGACACAGTATGGATCACATGGTAATTGTAACTACGGGAAGACACTTTCAGTGATTGATTGTGACACAGTATGGATCACATGGTAATTGTAACTACGGGAAGACACTTTCAGTGATTGATTGTGACACAGTATGGGTCATATGGTAATTGTAACTACGGGAAGACACTTTCAGTGCTTGAGTGTGACTCAGAGCGGATCACATGGTAAAACTAACTGCTGTAAGACATGTTCAGTGCTTGATTGTCACACATGTGGATCACATAATAAGTGTAACCAGGGGAGTTCAAGTTCAATTTTAGATGGTCCCACAATACACAGCATGACTGGTGTTAACAGATTCATCGCTATGCTGTGCAATGCTATACAAACCACATCGTGCGAGAAAGACTCGCTCCAGTTTTCCCGATATAGCAGAGACATCTTTTTTCCAGTCCGTAACCTTGACGCCAGCAAACACATCTTAGGCTGTCAACAAACATCTTAATCGGCTTTATTTAATCGAGGCTATCTTCAAGGTAATTATCGTGTTTCTTTAAAAGGCTCTTTGATGTCAAAATGATTTGCAGAATAAATTGCGATTTCAAAGTACTGACTTGAGAAGTTAATCGGAGATTCCAGCAAATGCGTTTCAAAGCATGTATTAATATCACTAAACACGGTCTTGTCAGGGAAGGCACATGAACATTCTTGACAAGAAAAAACATTCTTCTGTTTTAAAACATGTTCTCGCCACAGTATGTTTACAGTACTTCTGAGGTGGCGCTAAGCCATGATCATTCATTCCTTCATTCATTCCATTCAAGCCCTCGTTTAAAAGAAGACGTGTAGGAGGAAAGCTAGATTGACCTATTTTGAAACATTAAAAGGATTTCGAAATAGATACTACATTTTACCTACTTAAATCGCGTAACAGTGAAAATGGAGGATATAAACCAATTCCCAACGAAGTCAGGTGAGAAAAAAGAAAGGGGTCATGCAGCTAGAGAAGGCAATCGTTCCACTTCAGTGCAGAAGTGAGGAGAAATATTATTCATGCAGAAAAACAAGGAAAATGTACTTGAATATGAAATACAATCACTAAATAAAATGTGTTTGAAAAATTAGAGTATTAGAGTGATGCGATTTAAACTTTTTGGATTTATCAGAAGACAAATGTACTTTTTACATTCACCTTAATATGTCATGGCATATATCACATTGTCCGCAATTGTACTAACAGTGGAAACATACGCCCTTGAAAACTCGTGTCGAATGACATCACGAGTTCGATCCCTATCATTGCATATTTTTGGTGCTTAACAAAGTGAGTTAATAAGGGGGGATTTGAACCACAGGGGAATGTTTTTATTGTTATTTTTCTTTGTATATTGTTAAGCTATTTATTAGGTATATATATATATATTGTATTAAATCTGTATAGATTGTGCATGGTATTGTTTCCGTGAAAGTTCAATGTTATATACTTCAGCCAACAGCATCTCGTACAATTACATTGAGAAAGGTGTGTGGGGGAGGTGCATCTGTTAATCAGTCATCAATGGACATTTGGAAAGCCTATGTATTGTTTTCTATTATGTTTCCACGGACGTGCAATGGCGTTTGCGAGACTTAGTGCAACTGCTTGACACATTCGATACTTTCCACGGTTAAGCCTTGCGTAGCATTATATTACATCCAAGATTTTGTGCGACGTGCTGTGGGATTTCGAGGTGCTTTGTCAGATGTAATGACGAGATCAGTGGTCACAGCTTGAGAAATGTGTAGTATCCATTGGCTGAATATATTTCATCGATAATAATCTTGCCCACAGCATTAAAATTGTGATACAGCGTCACCCTGATTAATTAGTTCCGTCGACAGCAGTGTTTTCTGGAAAATGATGAAACTGTGCACAAATCAAGGCCACTATTTGTCACGATGTAATTCACAGTTCAATTTGAAGATCTTCAAAAAATATAGCTGTAGACATAAAGGGGAAGGCATCATTAGTTGACATATTCACTTCATTGTTCCGACAGACCAAAAGAATTGAAAACTCTTCTTGTCTTCAACAAGCCCTTGCATATAGTTCCTGGGAACACTTCGGTGTGTTTATACAGGTCTTTCTTGGAAAAACTGTTGGACACGTAATCACAAATCAAATAACATCGTATGTCAGAGGAAAAACAGCATAACTCTGATTTCTGATTGAAAGCCGGACTGGATCATAACACTGCATAGCGAGAAGAAAGGCGAAATTCGGTTTTTTTTTTCGTTCGTCGATAGCATTAGACGAAGTGTCGCAAACACAGTTCATGGTGGCCTTCCTGAATTTCCACTACACATGTAAATAATGTGACCATTATTACAACAAATTAAATACACCCATTGATATAGGCATACCTCTTGTCATATGTCGCAACCCTCGAGACAATCAGTGGTCAGAATGTCAAATATTATCGTAGTCATATAATTACAACTCCTTAATATTACCTTGGTCAAGAGTAACTAGCGATCCATGCGACATTCCTTGGTCACCTGCAGTTCCGAAATGAAATACTACAAGAGTAGTTCTCAAATGGTCACACATAATTTACGTCATTTGTATTCCAACAGTTCATGTAAGCTCTTAAGAGTAGCAACATAACTTCGACCACTGCAGCCCAACATCATGGACAATGCAGAATGAGGTGAAAAGCAACGCAGTGATTTTAAGTGAAAGTATTAGACGTCAGTCATCATATTTAACAAACACATGAAAACATTGCAAACGAACCAGACCTAGAGGACATATTTCACCAGCATGTTCCTGGTTTAAGCAGAAATACAATATAAACGGCTCCAGGAGACATTCACGGTTACATGGAACACAGTTCCCATCACACCTCCGAATCGGATCAAATCTACTATATACACTTATTTCCCTTTCTATGTGTATATGTAACAACAACAACAACTAGAATGAGAATGTAGTTTTCTTGTTGACCATCTTTACATATCTTTTCTGAAAATTATACGACTTTCGAAACTCGAGTTGAATGCGTTTTTTGAGTGAACTCGCGTGTCAAATGTTGCGGACCAAGAATTCTTCTTACGTAGAAATATCTAAAAAAACTGATGACCATACATGAAAAATTCATGATGTTCAGATGAGCATATCTTACGTTGTGGAAAGTAACGTACCGGAAGTTCATTTCCACAATAAATATCCAGTCCACTTAACGAATCGTAACAAGCAAATTCAATTTCCAGACTACATTTTGCAAATTGTAGGATTCGTGCATTTGTCCAAATTGACATATAGCACAGAATTATTGGTAAACGTTTACATTTTTCCCTTCGAGGCTAATGAAGGGAAATAATCGATTGACAAAATCTACCAAAATTTCGAAATCTAGGCGCCGTAATAGACATTCGGATACAAACCGCTAGTCTCAAAACGAATAAATTGACAGTATGTAACACAACATCAAATGGCTGAAAAGAAGTACCAACATTGACTTCTAGCTTTGGTAAAAATATACATTCAAATGAGCTACCATCTGTGCTCTCTGCTCACGATCTTCGTTAATCCACGGCAAGATAAGTGTGACCTACATGTCCATAATGGACTTTTCATACATTTTTCTAGATTATGTTTTGATTACGTGTCATTGGGTTATTTTAGTTGGTTTTAACATGTGTTCCTCTCCGGCCGTATGTGGGAAGGTCTGTCAGCAACCTGCAGATGGTTGTGGGTTTCCCCCGGGCTCTGCCCGGTTTCCACCCACCATAATGCTGGCCGCCGTCGTATAAGTGAAATATTCTCGAGTAAGGCGTAAAACACCAATCAAATAAATAAAATAAATAAATTTAACGTGTGAGTCAATTTTCGTTTCACCTTAGATGTTCTCATTATCGCATAAAAGAGACCTATAGTGTTTCCTGGTTTAAACATGTTCTCGCCAAGATATGGCTGTAATATTCTGCCGAGGTGAAGTTAAGTTTTAATTATTCATTGATTGATCTAGACGTCGAAACAAGACGGTCGTTTACCAATCCGAAGCATTATTGCCTGTTCCTGGTCAATAACACACCAACAGCAGACACACCATGATGTTGTGATCCACCTCTAGCTAACAGTGCAACGGCATGGATACTCCACAGGAACTAAAAAGTCTCGTATTTAACCTTTTATATTTCGGTTGAATCGTCTGGTTGAAGACACAATTTCAGCATTTACAGATTGTCTTTGTGTTAAACATCATACCTATAGCTCTTTTCATTGGCTACACCCGTTGATACCATTCTTTAATCTAACCCCTGCTCAGGCTTCTGTCATTTATGTAGCTGAATTATGAATGTATACGTGCTACCTGTGTGACTTTCTACGTATCCTGAAGATAGCAAATAAAATGTTGTCAAAACAATAAAAAAAAACATGCGACTTATCATTTTTTGTAGTACCTATACCTTTTAGACACACGTTTAGAACTGAATTTCTCTTTATCTTAAGTCGTCGCCCCCCTCCCCACCGATTTTATTATCCTTTCAAGATATTGGTAATCTATAAAAATTATGGGGGAATGTGAATGAAATCATTTTATACCTTGTGTATTACTTTGTTCACATTGTAAATGATAAACATTTCTGGAATTGATATAGATGGAAAAGATAAGCGTTCCTGCTCAAAGACGAAAGTATCGGAGGAAATGACATCGGAAGGAAACGTAGAAAAGCTATTAAAGCTAATGAAACGTTGCACAGATGCATATTTCACCAGGGGATAAATAAACATGAAATTTTCTACAAATTTACCTCTTTTTTGAGCGAAATTGTAACATAAGAAAAACATAAGGATATAATGTTATATTGTAATCTGTCTTTCCTGTCTGGGATTTGGGAGATTCCCATGCGTAATCCTGTGTTTTGCAAATATTTTTGAGTGGAGATCCGCTTAAAAGATTGTTGTTGGAAAGATGCAAAGAGTTACAAGTCAACACAACCTCTTTCAGTGTATTTCAGTGTTTATAAGTTTTTAAAGCCAGAAAACGTAACTATTGTGCGACCTTGTTATGAATTTGGACGCTGAATTGGACATTTATTTTTCGTCCACTGACGGAAAGGCTTATTTAAAGGGAACATCGACTTTGCAAACAGACTGATCAAAGTGTTACGTAAGCGTCTGTTCAGCCGGTGAATTCATTTTCTAGACATCATGTGGCTCTTGTCTGCCCATGCGAGGGACGCATTAACCATGCTGTCAAACCACAGAAGAACTGCTGTAAGCAGATAGTCGTCAAAGGAGTTTGAAAGATTAATCCTCTAATGTCACATAAAAACACTATCAATATGGCGAGTGATCAAACGGCGCTTGCCTGCAAGCTGTGGACTTGTTCAAGAATGGTTCTGATCTATGGAAGATTCTCGTTTTCACCTACACGTATCAAAACTGCTTCCGGCAAGTGATTTATTTTAATGTGAACATGTTTTATGTTTTACACAAATGGGAAATATTTCAAACCATGTAGATATAGCAATCATTTTCGAGCAGATCTACTCTTGTTTAGACGGTGGGAGTCATGCCGACTGATATATTAAAATTAAATGTTGCAAATATGCCGCTTTTGGGATTTCTGGTAAGAAAACACACAGCACTGATGTATATATCAAAATTACGCATACAAGAAACGTTCCCCACATACCAAAAAACTCATACAGCAGATAAATTATAACTATACACATACAAACTAAATAAATACATTTACTCAGTCACGGTCCATGTCCAAGATAGGGATAGCACCATATGAATAATTTGGGGAGTTCGATCCAAGACTTGTCTCCAAACTGAAGAGTGAAGGAGAACTGATTGGGTAACACTGCCTTACAGACATATTTGGTGGTTGATGTACTATGAATTTCTGCACTGTTATTTTGCATTCAGTTAAAATATATCAGATTTTTGTATGTTTTTGTTAGAACTGAAAACGTTTTGTCCTGTGTTACTTCCTACCCCCTACAAGTTACCAAGGTTACTACCAACAACAACTGTTAACAAAATAATGGTCATGATAGGTTGACCAATTTTTGATATGTTGTAGAAAGTTCAAGAATGTATATTTTTAAGGTTGAAGTTGACAAATTTACTACATAAATAGTATTTATTTGTTTATTTGATTTGTGTTTTACGCCGTACTCAAGAGAATTTCACTTACAACGACGGCCAACATTGTGGTGGGAGAAAACCAGCCAGAGCCCGGAAGAAACCCACGACAATCCGCAGATTGCTGGCAGACCTTCCCACGTACGGTCGAAGAGGAAGCCAGCATGAGCTGGACTCATAGCCATTCTATTGGTGAGATGCTACTGGGTCTTTGCGCCACGTAACCGATTTATACAGCCCACTGCATTATACCACTCAGTCAACCCCTAGACTACTATGCTTGCCTTGGTCATGGGCCATAACTGAGCCTGGTTTCCTATTCTTTAAGACGCGTTTTAAAAGGTATAGATTGTTATGTGTTCTAGACAACAACGAATGAAGGTAATGGCAGATTTTTGCGCCCCGAATACCTTTCAGATTTTAAACATGACAGAATTTTTTTTCTGGTTGTCTCTTACAAAAACCAGTTGCTTTCTTTAAAAACAAACATTTCAAGTATATATGCCCCCTTTAGCGACTAACGTGTAAAGAGAGAAATTCTCTGATTAATAATTCAGGATTGACCTAATATTTTTAGGTTTATTTTGGTATAAAGGGAAAAACTTTTGTATGAACCGCAAACTTTTGCATGAACCCCGGTTCATACCAAAGTTTGCACAGCGGGTTTTTCGTTTATACCAAATAAATATAAAAAATATTATAATCAACCCCTATCTGATGTTTTACTTTCATTGCAGACTGTGAGAAATCTTAGTTGATAGCTTTACAGAAGGCTACTGAATACACGTTTTATGAATCAGGTTCTTTGGGCCAGTGAGATTAGTGATCGATGTTTTACGTGACCGGCGAACGAAATGACGGGAGACAGTTTACATCTGCGAGTCGTTTCAAAAAGAATTGCAAATAACTTAACATTTAGACGGCGCAATCTGAGAGAAATTTAGGCACAGAAGATGAAGAGATATGAAGATATCTCACTATCTACATCTTACCGGCTATCCAAGAACCACAGTGTGTATTTTAGACATCTGTTGGAAAGTGATTTTGATCAAACTGGCTCGTTTTTGAGTCGTCACACCACTCGTCCTCCGCGTCGTATGCTCCTGACTCACTCACCAGGACTGTCCGTGTCCGTGTCACCGTGTGATTATAATGAGGTAAGCACGACTGTTTAACTATCTTAATTCTCCCTAGTCCCTGTTGTCCCTGTTTGTGAATGTGACTATAATACAGACAAAAGTAAATATATTTACAGTCACTTCAGTCTCTTTCAGTTCTGTTGTTGGAAAAAGTGGTCATACGAATGCGGGGCTTCACTTTTCGATTGATTGAATATAAAGGCATTTTTTGACATCGGATTGCGCCTTACAAACGTAAATGCAGGAAAATTAAATTATTTAAACGCATTTGTATCATTCCATCACCAGTGACGTCTAATACTTTGTAATTCAGTCAATGCATATTTATATATACTGCTGAAGCATTTGCATGAACAGTTAGGTTAAAGCTAACACAGATGTCAACTGACAATAGGGTAGATTTCCTCCCTTATATGTGTGAGATTGCATCCCTTACTAACAGTTTTCGCTGCTCTGAAAACGGTCCGCAACTCGAACTGGATCTGTTAGTGGTGTTATGTTGAAGCTATGTACCAAGTTTCAATTCAGCATGATGTATTGTTTGTTTTATATGTCCGGATATATGTCGATATGCAAAAAATGGTAATAATTTTGTCATTAACTTGTCTTTTTGAAGCCATGTAGTAAGTTCCACGAAAGAAAAAGTCAGGAAAACTGATTCGTGATGGCCACACTATCAGACCGGCGGACTGACAGACGGAATGGCAACCTATAGTCACCTCCAGTGTAGTCGCTATAAGTTCCTTTAACAGAAGTAACTGAATCAACACAAGGAGATGGACACGGGAAAAGGATTTGACTTAGGTAATCAACATGTTTATATCCTGATAATAAAACGTTTTGGAGTGCCCATATTTCTGGTCATCATGTGTTAAATTTTGCTGATGCTAATACTTAGAATTATAAACCATCAAGTCTTGCGTACCTGTAAACGTAATAACCTCTAGCGGAGGTTTCCAGATGACGCTTAGCCCGACAACTAGTTGGAAATCCTTGAAGTGACACACTTCTGGAAACTTACTTTCAAAGGGAAACAACATTGAAAGCGATATACGCGAATGATTATCTCCCTTGTTTTTCATGTATGTTTACCACGGTCTGTCAGCAATCTCAAAGTACAATTGCTCTTGGAGACGGGCAAGTTACATGTGCCTTCTCAAAGCTTTTCGACTATGTCCGGGCTTTGGTCTAATCAATGAAACTGAATTGCCAAGGGAGGAAAAAACAACTTCGTTAATGTACAATTTGTGAAGACTTATAGAAAATAGAAGAGAAGAGTGATCTCTTAGCAATTGATCACCGATTAAAAGGCACCGCAACAAACTGGTTATCAGTTCATATATCCTCTTGACATTCCATTTTTCCCATGGGTTTGCATTTTAATTTTTACTGACGTGCATGCAAATAAACCTGTTTAATTAAAGATTTTGGAAGTGATTTGCACCTGCTCTTGCTTTCACAATTTTGTTACAGTCTTTAAGGTCAAAAAGGCAATTCTTTTAATTACCTTTCATATTCATGTTTCCCGACTCAAAAGCAGATTTCTTTACAACACTACCAGAAGTGTATACAGGCATCTCAAAGTCGTTAACTGTATTGCGCGTATTTAAAGATTTTGGAAGCGATTTGTTTAGTGTATTGGTTGTACGTGCACAGGGGATCTTGTATTTTTTCTAATGAATGAATGAATACTAGAGGATTAACGCCGTACTTAACAATTTTTCAATCATATGACCACCAGGAGTTAATGGATGTGTGTATACAGACTGTGTCTTCTTGGCAGGGCGGGTCTAAGCGGCCTAAGCACTGCCGCCACTGAAGTATCATACGCAGCACACCAGGCATGAAGCCCCACCCAGTCACATTACACTGACATGGGGACAACCAGGCCTGTTTCCTTGCTCTAACCTCTCGGTGTTGACTACCAAGCAAGGCAGCAAAAAGTAACATTTTTTAAGTATTTGGTATGACCCGACCCGGTTTTTGATCAGGGTCTCCTGACTTGAGGCGGACGCTTTAACCATTAGGCCACGGAAGCGGTGTTACCTTAGTTCAAGGAACAGTCTACTTTAACTAAGGAACTATTCTTACTGGGTGATAATGTAAAATGGAAAATGTCATGACATAAACGGATCACATAGATGAGGTAGTAAAGCCTAGAGTTGAATGTGACTTGTGTGCCGAGTTTTACAAAGATGTTGTACATGTGCGATAATCGAACATGTAGGACAATGGTACGGTATTACTGACGTAAAAAATATCGTCCGACATATGTACGATCAAAAATGTCGTACGCCCTTTTGTGAAACTGGGCCCTGGAACCACTTCACTTTATACTTGAAGAGAGAGTGCATGGTTTATGCGGGGGTTCCACCGGGGGTTCCATGCGATCCTATTGAAATAGATAGCCAGGTACAGGATATATGATATGAATCAATGCGCAGCTAAGATAGATATTTTGATTATGGATAACATGAACTATAATATATTCAGCTGTCTGTAAAATCAGCCATACTTGCTACCAAAATTGTCTTTATTCACTGACACGTAATCACACAAGCTCTACACATTAATATGTTGGAAATTAGAACACCTTTTCTAATTTATAATGGTAAACTCCCTCACCCACCTAGGCAACTCTCTTTCTGTAGTGCATGGTACCGATGCCTGCTCTTTGTGACTCTGGAGTTTACTCAAGCGCCTGGTAATTTAGTTTTACATGTAGCCTTCTGTTGTCTTTGTTATTCTGTGATTGCATGTGCTTGTTTCCCTTTTATTCTATACTATGTATATATAGCTTGAATTTTATTGTCATAGTTACGCCGAAGTATAGAACACTAAATATCCGGAGTTTCCCTTGTTTTGTTTTATAAACTAACACGGTACACGATTTAGGCACTGATTTCATTTTTCCTTTTGATTGACGGCTGGTGTACTTTCTGTTTTGACGCCTATAGTCTTATTGGCCATATCAGATAGATACATGCATAATTTACGATGAACTGTCTAGACGCAAATGAAGAATCTATGTCTACAGTCCTGCAAACCATTCATATCTGAATCAGGAGAATTGCACCGACGTATGGGCAAAGGCGACAATCGTCTGGTGTGTCACTTGCCAGCGGTAGATTTCTCGTTTCTGTAGGATATGTGTTCAAGTACAAAGGAACGTAATTGTTTATCTGTGTTGTAACACACTTTCCCCCGCCTACAAGATGCACAAGCCATACTGAGAAAGTTTATCCGTGTAGCTTGTCATCGCTTGGTGGCTTACCAAGATCACTCAGGATTATTTGAATAAATAAAAATTTATTGGTTAGAAAAAGTCGTATGTTAATGTCGCTGAAAACATTCTTCATTAATTGTTAGACATTTGTAAATGGCACCGTTCTGATTTTAATCCTGTATCGGTTACTTGTTTGCTTTGCGAAATGATTCTCAGATTTACGTCAGTAGCACATTCGCTCATTTGTCTGTCCTTCAAAGAATTCACAAAATCCTTTTCATGTTGTAAATGACCCGAGTGATCAAATTCCCTTGGTTAAATCTGACAAATTTAAGGACGACAACAATTCGTCTGGTTTGGTTATCAACCATGCTCCTCTTCTAACTCAACATATAACCACGCTTAAATGTGATAACAAGAACAATTCATCAAGATCTGTCCTCGGGCCTCTATTCAATGGGCGCTTGCTGCAGTGGATGAAAAATCGTCTGATGTCACTCCGCCATTCAAGGCTCTGTTATTGATAGCGTAATGATACCTGTCACTTTCTACGATATTGGTAAGAGCCAAATGTAACACATGGCCTGACAAATCCGGACTGACAACTGTTCGGTGAGATACAATCAGCAGACAAATCCGAGGTTTATGCCCTTGATCTGTGCACATCCCTCCACAATCTTTTTCTATATAACCTAATAACCCATGGCGCGTAAATCCCTATCATCGATCGCCTGCTAGCAGAAAGAGCGTCAAGTTAACACTGTCTATGACTGTCAATTTGCTGGATGCCTGCAGGATGTCGGACGGAGTCCTCATTTGTGCAGCAATCTCATGTTCCGTTGTCGGCCGTGATAGTGGTTGAAAAATGTCCTTTTTGATGTGACTCCAATACATTCCCTAACGTGTCTGAAAGCAGTTTCATGAGACGGATCTGTACTTGTCCACCCTCTCATGACTGCGGAGATAAACCTTATTCTTTCAGGACACAGACAAATTGGATGTTAAGAACAGCCTTTGATATATTTTAAGAGGGCATACATATCTATAGAGCAGTGACCTTAAAACAAGATTTTTTCTTTTACATTCGTCAGGGGAAAGGAGGAGTGGGGAGGGAATTAGTTGTATTTAAGGGTACTTATCCTCTTTACAACTGGGTGGAGACATATGAACAATCGCTGTCTATGTACTTGTGTGTGCTTATGTTTGTTCGCCCGAGAAACTTTGGCCTGGCAATCCCTCGGTTTCTTAGTGCAATGTTACATTCTTTCATTTTTAACCGGAGCATCCATGTTCGGGATACATGTATGCTGAGCTGACTAGCTATTGACTGTGTTGATCTGCATACTTACGTGTGTGTATTTTGTAATATTTAACACGTACTGAATCTATACTTAGGTATGCCTCCAAATGTGTTCCGAGTGTCCGTTGACTCATTTAGTTGAGGGCTATGCTGATGGTGGTGCTGCTGTTGTAGCTAAGTATTTACAAGATATTTGTGAGGCTATTGTATGAGAACTATATATTTTATGTAATTTTTGCATTTTAATTTATTTCTGTTCAATTTAGTTGGGTTACAAATAGCAAAGGCTTTTTTGAAATATTTCTAGTCAGAAAAAATATAGCAAAGGCTTTCTGAAATATTTCTAGTCAGAAAAAATATGATCCGATTTTCTGTTGTGTTGGAAGAATTAAAACCACAGTTTAAAGTAAAAGAAAGCTAAAGTACCTAACAGACACTTTTCCTCACCTATATGACGCGCAATCACCTTTTTTCCTTATTTTAACATTACTTCAGTAATCTTTCACTCATTGGTACAACGAGTTATCCCAACATTCACTCTCGTGATTAGAGTTGGATAAACCTCCTTTGACATCAGAGTTCCTAACCTCTGATAGTATGGTCCACAAAGCCCTTAACTGTTTTCACAAAAATGTTAAAAATAAATGAAAGCATATTTATGAAAAGTTTTAAGTGGTCTACTTAATGATGCCTACTTCGATTTTTAGAGGTCTTCTCCTGTATATCTAGCAATCTCTGGGCTTAGTGTTCCTTCCAGAAAGTTAGTCTATTACCTTTTGAATTCGAACAAAATGGATTCCAGTATACCTGACGGTTATAGTTTCAGGTCAGCAATATAAAGGCTATAAACCTGTACCATCATATGCTCGTTTTGGATTTGCCTACTACATGCAACATTGAACGTCAACCGATCTAAAATCAGAGACGCACGCTTAGACTCGCGTCACAAAACTTTACCTTCGACATCATTTAAAAAGAGGGGTTTATCACAGGTATTCAGGCCACAGATTTAATAAAGCAAGCAACGACAACAAACTCATGCTAATTGCTTCACCCCTCTGCTTTGTGTGTTGAAGGTCCTTTCAATGACGTTACCGAGCAGGTGTTGACAGCAGACGAGCGACTACAGCGAGACGGGGGAGGAAGGTTGTGCAATTTGTGCTGCGTTTGTGTCATCGTCGTGTCAAATGGATATGCAAAAATTTAAAGTTAGTATAACAGAATAGAAATAATGAATCCTGTTAGCAAAAGCCTTTGACATATTTTAAGAGGGTGTATATCTATCATGTTGACCTCGGACGCCAGCGGTGCCCCTTTCTAAAATTTCAATTCTTCTACATTTACCGGCCTAAAATCAACAACAATGACTCGATAAAGAGTCATTATTTCTTAATTAGATATAAATTATTATAATTAGTTAATTGATAAAAATGTTCCAGATTGGTGCTGCTTACTAATATCTATAATCTAGGCGACATGTGTATCCCAATCGTCAACAAAAAATAATGCTCAGAGTCAATCGAAAGATGAGTTTCCAAAACAATGTTCAAAGCAAACCACCAAAGAACTTAGAAAGTGTAAAAAGTAAAAATTAGGACGGATTATGTAAGAAGTGAACAGTTTTCAATGAATCCGGAAAACGGAAGGAATGTTGTATGTGTTTAGATTTAATCATTATCGAAATCATGTGCCAAGATACTTTATATTAATCAAAACTATGTTTTACGGCTGCACTATGATTGCAAGTGCTCATGTTTGTTAGGTACATTGCCAGCTGTTCATTCAACACAATGCATGTACACCGTGTAGGCGAGGTTTGTTACTCGCCCGGAACTTTCGGCTGGACTTTTTTTTTTTATAAAACTTGTGGTTTAATGTACCATGTACTTGCTACGAGCGGAAATTTTAATTTACATATGAACAAGGTGACGAAAGTTTTTGTTAAACAAGCAACTGGTAAAGGCGGATGCCGTCGAAATCCTCGCTTTCCCCAACTCCATTTTCATGTATGTTATGAATGTCTTCTAGCCACATGTATGTGACGCCTTTGACGTGACTGGCCGGTCTTTTTAAGCCAAGGTATGAAGCCCTGTGCCATACGATACTTGTATGATATCTGCGCCGCCGCCTGTCTGTTACATTACTTACTTTTATATGTTTAATACCAAACCACTAGTTTCTCTTTGCTTGCAGCTATTGATATATCCACCTGTACCTACCTACATGCATATAGATGACACTGTCGGGCGGAGTAATTAAAGCGCTTCTCTTCCCATCGTTATGCCACACCAGGTTCTGCTATCCTGGTTCAATGACGGCCTTACACAGAGAATTTGTTGATTTACCTGCTCCCAGTTTGTGGGGGCTGACATTAAACTGTCGATTAAACAACAATCGATTTTAATACCCACTGGCTGTATGTATGTGGCTGCGTATGATCCGCTGCCTGTTTTCGTTGCGTGTATATGCTTAACACCCACTGGCTGTATACTAACGTGTACAGTTTTGATTAGCACCGGCTGGCTTTTCCCGTCATATCACGTCTATTTTTGGTGTGCAAAAATTTCATAGGACATACCTGCAATGCAGTGTTTGTTTTCTTGGGGTATAATGTCGGATTCAACCTTTGGTCATGTAACTACATTGAGTCTTTGTGGCCTATCGGCCCTATCCATGGCTTAACACTTACATTGAGTGCCATGCATTACCAAGTTCCACGATTACCAATTTCAAAGTCTTGAGTATATTGAGGTACAATTTGAAAAACAAAGCCAATTTCCAGATCTGATGAGCATTGCCTCGTGCATTGAATATAAAAGGCTTAGAGCGTAGAGAGTAAAACCAGAGCAGATTACTTAAAATGCTATGTTCTCATTACCTTAAATACACAATCACGTTAAAACATATTTGAAGGAATACGCATCACCTCATCTCAGCCAAATGCCACATGGAATGGCACGTGTTGCCCTGTACCATTAAAGTGAACTGAACCGGTGCTTGGCAGGTAAGCAACGAAGCGAGAGAGATTGTCCGTACTAAGTGAGATGTTTATTAAGTCTGATATAACGAGCAATTCCACACATCATATGACCAAATGCTAATGAAACTCTGCGTGTGGGTGACTTCTGTTTTATCTGCTTGGTACAGCTAAATAGAAAATTATTTACAGCAAATGAATTTTGCAAGGTGTTTTCAACATGAAAAGATTATTGATTCAAGTTTACGCTTTCGTTTAAGAAGACATCGGCGCCACCGTCACTAAATGTGAAGCAGTGATCTTTTAAGATTCATTATAATATTCGCAACGGATAATTTTTCCTCAACCTCACTCCTGTCCTTGGGTTGAATAAAAAACCAAGCAGGTAAGGAACTTGTGGAGAGACACGTGTGTCATTTTGTAAGAAATAATAGCTTGAGGTTTACAAATGTCAGCATTACAGGTAGCACATCTTATTTAAATGTTTTTATAACGTGAACGTCATTTCAAAGGTAAAGAGGCATGATGCAATGCAAGGAAGAACTGGCATTGTTGGCTTTTTCCACTGGTAAATACACGTGACAAGACACGTGTTTTTTTCTTTACCTTTCTTCCTATCTCTATATACATAACGTAAGTTTATATATAAATGCTCTTTATTTTCTCCCATTTATTACAATCGCTTTGGAAAAAAATTGATCTAATCAGTTCTGAACAGTATGTTGAATGTAAATTGGAGAAGATTCTCATTCACCATATGTAATGGACCATTGCAGTGTGACCTATGTTCATCACCACGTGCTTTAAAACTGACGGCACGGAAATGCGTCATACACGTATGACGGATATAAGTGGTCACTGGCCATATACTTTCACATGGAACGTGCATGAACGATAACTCGTACATTTCCTTGATCATTATGCCCGGGTTCATATAAAATTCACAACTATTCTGAGAGACCGGAAATCACAGAAATGTAATGCCATGTTTATGCCGGCTTGTCTTATGACTCCCGCACAGAAGAGTGAAGGTGTATTATCGGTTTAGCCTTTGACGATGGCATAAAGAGGCTTTCCAGAACGTGGGTAGAGCGTGAAATCTAATGAACCGTTATCGCTCATGTGACTCTTTGAGGTTTATCTTTGTGACCCAGACGAGCGTGTGCTTATTTACAGGAAATGAATTCTTTAAATCCAGATCATTAGTTTTGCTTTCAACACAAACCATTTTTTGTTTCTATGCTAGAGCTCTTCCAATCAAACAGAAATTTGACATTGCTGGCGAATGACAATTCAGTTAATTAGAACATAAATCTCCTTTTATGTTTATCTCCTGTCACTGAATTTTCGGTTGTGTTAAACTCTTCTAACTTTGTTCAAAATGCATAGAATAGCCCTAGTGCTTTGTACATGTCCACCTGTAAGTGAACTCCAGGACATTTTCATCAATGGTGTACCTTTTCCCGCACAATAGAAATAATCAATAGAAATTCGGGTTCAAACTGAATAGGACATTCTTATTTTGCCATGAAAGAGTAACGTGTTACGTTACCAGTTTGTCCACAAAACGTCATGACAAAGACATGAATGGACAAGAGAGTATAGATCACTTCGGTGGCCGAATGGTTAGAGCCTCGAAGTCAGGAGAACCGAAATCAAACCCTGGTCGGGTCAGCACAGACTTTAATAATCGTACTTGTTGCTGCGTCGCTTGGCACTCAACACTGAGGATAGAACTGGGAAACAGGAGTGGTTAGCTCGAGGTGATTGGTTCGAGCTTCACTTCTGGAGTCTTCGGCATGACATTTCATTGGCGGCAGCACTTTGGCGGTACGGACTTGCTCTGCCACGAGGAGACACATTAGGCCTATATGTACACACCTGAAGACTCCTTGTCGTCATGACTGAAAAATTGTTAAGCACGACGTAAAACTCCAAGCATACATACAATAGACTATACAGCCTAGGCTCGCATGACTATCGGCAGGAAGGGTTCCCCATTGATGTGTAGTCCTGTATCTATAGTGCATTTAATTAAAGTATGCGGGCAGCACGTCCATGTTTAATGCCTGAATATCACATTTAGATTAATCGTTAAAGCAAACAGTGTTTTTCTCTGTAAATCATTAAACGCCATGCTAACAGCGTTCCAGACGATAAAATTTTTTGCACTTAAGTTTTGATAAATAATTATTGGTTTATGTAAGCCCGTTAATACTTCATCTCCATACCAGGGAATATCAGGGACATAAAGATGTTTTGTTGTTCAGGACTTCCATAGATCACGTTTCAGAAATATCCCTGCTTTTATGACAATACTGGCATCAATAACCTGATGTAAAACTACTTATAAAAAAGAATTCCACAAAACATTTACTGATGTGCTAGAGTTTGCTTTTGAATCGTGCTTGTTCAGGCTAGACTGCTTGTATATATGTTCATATCCCGTTGTTACATTCAGTCATGACAACCATAAACACAGCTGCAAGTCACATTAGCCATTTATTTCTCTTCAATACTGCACAAGAATATTCTTGCGCAAAACACCAGGGGCACCCGTGAGGTGAAACGGCTACTACTGTTCTATGGTAAGTTGATCTATAATTATATGTGGGGGGCTCCGAGGTCAAGTGAAACCGACATTATACCCCAAGAAAACAAATCACCCCGGCCCTCTCACCGATGCGATCGCTGTGAGTTTAAATCCAGCTCATGCTGGCTCCTCTCCGGTCGTACATAGGGAGATTCTGTCAGCAACCTGCGGATGTACGTGGCTTTCTACGGGGCTCTGCTCAAGTTCCTCCTACTATATGTTTTGTCCCCATCGTATAATTTAAAACTTCTTCAGTATGCCATGAAAAACAATTAATAATTGTATGTGCTTAGCAAGCTATAGCTCGGAAAAACACTATGAAGTTTAAGGCGCGACTCAAATGTTCGTACGGTGTGGTCACATTCGCCAATAGTCAGTGACGTCGGAAACGGGAGGAACGTGGGCCACAGCCCCAACCCCTCAACCTCCCTACCACCAAATACCTTTTCAAGTGCCACTATATAATTTAGTGCTAGATTCTCTTTGGTTTTCTCAAATAACGTGCGGTAACAATATCTCTCTCTAAAATTTCCTCACGCCCCTATTAATTCTCCGTAAGCTGCAACGTTTAGCGCCGCAAACATTCCGCAGATTACGACGTACTCAAGAATATTCCACTTATACGACAGCACCTAGGATCATGGTGGAAGGAAACCGGGGAAACACACCACCATCCACAGGTGCTGACAGACCTTCCCACACACGGGGAAGTCACCATGAGTTGGGCTTGAACTCACAGCAATCGCACTGGTGGACGAGAAGTCGTGGTGAGTAGAATTGTGTCTTATGTTGTATGCCGAGCTTTGAGCGTCTCTCTCCCTACACCGGATGGCCTTTGACCAAATGAAGGGCAACATGCTCTAATCCCGATCTTCCAAATTAGATTATGGCTTTAAGTCAAGAGGTTGATCATGCCGGGTTCTTGCCGGGTTTTGCATTATTTTCGCAGCCCATATACCTGATCGCCATCATATCACTGAAATAGTCTTGATCACCTTGAAGGAAAGACTCATTTAATTTGAATAACTGCACTAATTCTGCAAGTTGCAGACTGTCAGTAATTGTGATCTCAGAAGCATCTCGATCATTTCGTTAAAAAAAACCGATTCGAGAGAATAATGCGTAATTATCATCCAAGGCAATCAAATAATCAAAATAAACATATTATATCTCTCAGAAACAGTAATTGCACAAAATAATGTGTTTGGTTGCATCATAACTGAGCTTTCAATCAGTCTGAATATAAACTCCATCGCCTGTGTTTGTCGACGTATTGAATAAATCACAGATCAATGCGTCACCTGCTGACCGTAGTAAAACCAAGAAGTTTTGACCCTTAGGGTCAAAGGAGAGTTTGGTGTGTTGTGCCACCTAGTGACACGAGAACAAGGGCCCAGCGTGCACTGTGCTGACTTTAATACCTATTATCCATGTTCGTACGCTACTAATTAAGCTTACGGGTAGAGAATGACCTTTGACACGTACTAATATACTTTTATTTACTGTGGTTTTTATTTTACAGATATAAAGCTTCACTAAACTCGAAGCGGAGCTCTCCACTCATTAGGTAAGCGGGTTTGGCTGTTATTAGATGTAATCAATTAGTGTGTAGGTCGTTGTACCCTGCTCATATTGACCTTCTCTCTGTTTTTAATTGATACAGCTGGAATGTTCACATAGGAGCCACAGTTCTTTGATCACCGCCCTCGTTATCAAGTGAGTTACAGTCACATTTAATTCCCCGCCGCGAAGGATTTCGTAGATAGTTCAATTAAAATGCAGGGTCGCTCGGTGGAAGTAAATTTGGATAAAGGTTACACTGTACAATAAGGCTGAGGAAAATATTAGACTTTGCCTTTCTGCAAGAAACGGCATTGTCTTCGTACAGAATATTGCAAGTTCGTGGAAAAAGAATTTAAACAATGCAGACATGAATGTAGACAGATATATAGTCTTCACTATTGATTTAGTTA
The DNA here is from genome assembly GCF_032854445.1 of Liolophura sinensis. Taxonomy (NCBI): domain Eukaryota; kingdom Metazoa; phylum Mollusca; class Polyplacophora; order Chitonida; family Chitonidae; genus Liolophura; species Liolophura sinensis. The sequence goes on along the minus strand of NC_088302.1, from coordinate 46,504,722 downwards.
TACGGATAACGAATTAATTGGTAATTAGGATAATTAATTTGCTGGCAGCTGCAGAGGAATGTTTCCCTACCCATCTAACGTAAGAAATCGCGTCTTAATGACGGAAGAACCCAAAAGTATTTGCTCACAGGTGTAGAGAAATGTTTCCGTAACCATCTAACGTAAGAAATCGCTTCTTAATGACGGAAGAACCCAAAAGTATTTGCTCACAGGTGTAGAGAAATGTTTCCGTAACCATCTAACGTAAGAAATCGCTTCTTAATGACGGAAGAACCCAAAAGTATGTGCTCACAGCTGTAGAGAAATGTTTCCGTAACCATCTAACGTAAGAAATCGCTTCTTAATGACGGAAGGACCCACAAGTATTTGTTCACAGGTGTAGAGAAACTTCCGTAACCATCTAACGTAAGAAATCGCTTCTTAATGACGGAAGGACCCAAAAGTATTTGCTCACAGGAGTAGAGAAATGTTTCTGTAACCATCTAACGTAAGAAATCGCTTCTTAATGACGGAAGAACCCAAAAGTATTTGGTTATTGTTTTCATAACACACTTTCCCTTAAATAAGATCTTCTCTAGCAAGAACAATACACTTGAAACAAAATAAAAATGTTAACCATAACAAAATACACGATACATATACAAGTTCATGCCTTTGTTGGTTTCCGTTCTCCGTCCATTCAACGGACTCCACACCTCCAGTGTATATTGAAGTCTGTAGGCAAGCGTTACTGGGTGAGGCAAACCACACAGTACTAACGTTCTGCCTGTTGGCTTGATGTCCCCGTGTGAACTCGGTCAGAAGCTGTGGAAGCTGTGGTTCCTCGAGTCTGTATTGATCGGCCGCCTGCCCTGTATGGCAGTGAGACCAAGTCGCTAGATGTAGATATACAAAAGGCTCAGAGGCAGCATTTCAACAGTGCTATAGCAGTGTTGGAGCATCAACACCACGTGAACGGCATCGCCATGTGAAAGGCGAGCATTCCACGAGCGGACAAGTCTGATTACCAACCAAGAAAGGGAAGTATTACTGTGGTGGGCTGGCACTGACCTATCAAACATGTGAGTAGGCTGTACCTCTCTTACTGTAGGCTCCCAACACGATAACCCTGAATGCACAGTTCTGTTAATGCGGTTTGATCATTGCAACGTTTAACTTCCAGGCTTTTCGGGAGCTGTACAGTTCATTTATACAGTTCACATGCTACTTCATCCAGTCTTATACCCACATTGGATAGCCTTGGACTCACACATCTGCTTTCGCAGTTAGATTCATCCAGCCTCTTACTTGGGGTGTTGGATGATTTCCGGAAGCTGTTATCAGCAGATATCACACCGCTTGCACAGTTTACATACTGTTTAATTTTTACGATGAAACAAATTTACCTTGCTATAGTCCTATCTTCTCTAGTCCTAAATACGTATTCGCGAACTGACAAGATTCAAAGCTGTGGTGATTCAAAGCTGTAAAAGGCGCAATCTTGATACCATAATGAAGGGGATTTTCTGATATTTTGTCGAAAACCCTCTTTGCAATGGCGAAGGCATCTGGGTAATGGGCGGTCTCTATCTAAGCATGTTCCCAGTGATAAATGGTTCACATCCGGCCCCGGCGTAAATATAGTACTGTAGTAAATATACTCTTCTGTGTGCCATTACACCGGCTTTAACGGCCCACTCTATCAGCCAGTCTCACGGGTGTTCCAATTTTCCGTATTTTCACCGTGTGGCATACAAGTTTGTTTCACTTAATGTACATAACGACAGAGAACATAATACTGCTGACGTAATATTAACTCATAAATATTATTACTGAGTTTATAACTCTAACTTGCTGACAAATCCATCACTTTTTTCTTGTCACGATCGAAGGTGTTTGCCCTGCAGCGACAGCAATCAGAAACAAACTATGTCCAGGGTCTTGTTTCTATGGAAACGACTAAGCAAAAGTATCTGCAACTAAAAGGTGGGGTACCTTTGCTCAATTGTTTACCCTGCCACTTGAAGCCAATTGACATGAAGACAGCTAGCATTTGCTTCGTGGCATCGTGCCATCGTACCATCGCTTCGCATCATGGTACGGTGATGGCCTTATCCGACTTCCATAGTTATGGTTTGTATAAGTGGATGTTGCAATGACACGTAAGATCTGTCTGTAATATACGCTGTGAGAAACATCCATTATGACTCTAAATACATATTTAAGGAATCAAAAAGAGAAAAAATTAACATGTATCATCATAATCAATGACTGTCAATCACTGTCAATGGCACTAGCATTTTCTTTTTGCGCAGAAACGACTTGCAGTGCAACAAGATCATTAAATTCGAGCCATATACTCAAATAGCAAAAGGAACGTGCTAAAAAGTCATTCATGTATCGGTAAACTAAATTTTGGTAGTCGGCAATATTCTGTTTCCATTTTCCCGCCATCATTACTGACATTACAACTGGAAATACTACTCATCCCACTGCTGATCGTCTTGCAACGAGAAATGAAATATGAAATGAAGGGTAGATTAGAAATACATGAGGTATGACTAGACGATCGTGCGGTTGTTTTTGTGGTCCTCTCTGTGCTGGAGTAATAGGGTGGCGTCTTTGAATTGAGCTCTGCTAAGGATGCAGTTTTACGTGGGAAGGTTGATCAAATACCTTCTTAAGGGTCACTGCTTTCCATCGGTGTGGGGCCAGTTTCACACATTTATAAACCCAACCGCAGTCATATAAGCGGGATGTTAATATCAGTTTATTGGAAGTGCAACTATCATCGAAAAGATGTAAAACGTAAAGTGCACGTATAATGATAAAATCCACCTATTCGGCACACATTCAATTTTGGATGTAAAACATTTCTCTCTGCTGAGAGGTCTGACGAACATATGCCGGATTTATTTCATCTGTCATTCGATATAAGTTTTCAGCTTTTACCTCTTGCAAAATGTTTACATTGATACAGTTTGCTATAATAAGCTATTGACCGTTGCGTGGCCCCTATCGACAATGAGTTAACCGTTGCCGGTGTAGAAGTGAATCTGTGAGTATGATAATGTCATAAAGCATACATCAGTTGTTTATTTAGCTGAATCATATGGAACATAAACAGCTGTGGTTAAAATGTGATGCACTGCATGAACGGCTCATACTTCTGGTACATTTTCAGTACACATGTACCATCTGTACATGACAAAAAATAGAGAAAGCTTTTGCATATGTTTATGTAGGAGCTTTATGTAACAATTTGTCATCGTGTTGCGTCAGGTGCTATTTGATTTTTCATTCTCAATTTTTTATACCATAATACAATCCACTCGTTAGTCTAGCAATCTGATTGGTCCCTTTCAGAAGACAACTAGCTCCTTCCAAATGAAACCACCGTTTCAAATCCAGTTTTCGCTGGTTTGGTGGGGCTGATACGACTAAAACTGTGTATGATGTAGCGCGATAGTTCTTTTTGGGTTTCGGGAACACCATCCAAACGATAAATAATGACACTGGTTTATGGCTAATATGTTCGTGATCAGCTCTTCTCAGTGGTAAATAAATATTTGATTTCATCGGATTTTGTAGAACAAAAATCCGACTCTTTTAGACTGTTTAATTCGAAATGCAAAGGTGTATTTTTGGTTTATATTTTAGTGGATCGGTATTTATTTACTGGATGTAAGTCTTACGCCGTACTTAAGAAATAAATTCACTTATACGACGGCGGCCAGTATCATAGTGGGAAGAAACCGGACAGAGCCCACGACCATCCACAGGTCGCTGTACACCTTCTCACGTACGGCCAGAGAGTTTGCCAACATGAGCACGGAGGCCCTTACTGTTATGATCAATAGCCCAAGTTAATCAGAAAGGTAACAACCATCATCATTCTATGTGGAAGAAAGATGTAACAAAAAATTACCACAGATTGCTGGTAGACCCAGTGGATCGGTAGAATTTTCTACAGCTTTCATTAATGTTGTATTGACGCCAGTGGTTTTTTTTTTACTAGTTGTGCGATTCGGTTGGGTTTTCTCGTGGAAGTAATGCTTAGCTGTCAGGCTATGTTGTGACCATGAAATATCTCATATGTACAGCCCATATCAGCTTCAGCAGTATAGTACATAAAATCCGCAGGCACTAGACTGAACAGGACAGCATATGCTAGTCGTTTTCTTCATTGGATTTGTGAATAAAATAATAATGATCTAAAACGTGCTGTTTAGTGTCCCACCTGACAAGGCAATGTGGGAATCATCCTTGTTTGGTTTATTCCAGATCTAGTGCAATACGTATGTATGCCTGTAATATGCGCATGACAATGACACAAGGGTTTTGTGACATCACGTTTTCGGTATAATATAAAAACCACAGCATGGAAATCAAATCCAGAGTCGTGAGGACAATGTTATAGCTATCAAATGGTTACACGTTACGGGTGAAATACGGTATGTTTTCAATTTACCTTATTCACGGTTTTAATCTAACTGCCCAGGTAACATTAGGCAAAGTAATAGTAGCATGATGCACGCGCCCTAGCACCATGGCTTAAGCAGAAGTCATTTAGCTACATTATCTGAGCGGTGCTCGAGAAAGCAACTCTTGCGCCAACACATATCTTAAATGTCCTCTAAAGTCCTTTATATTCTAGTTCGTTTACGCCTGGGTTTAAGTTGTTTTGTTACTACCAGTTGTCAAAGAGGCATCAACTCTGCCTGGAGGTATATTCATTGCAGTAACCATTTGCTCTAAACTCGTTTTATTGCTTTTTACCTTCTGTTGGAAAATGTTTTCTTTTTCATCCTTCTGACTAAAGTGTATGCCAGCTGTCGGGCGTTTTGAGGTATGTAGGCGCTGGTTAGCTCTCATGAATTACTTCACAGTTCTGTATCTGGTTCTTTATGAGCGGGTAACGAAAGGGTAGTGATCTGCTTTTTTATCGTTAAAGTGTATTTCTTTAAGACACAATGAATGTTTCCAGTGATATAACTAGAAATTGGCAAAATTGGTTTATACTACTTAGCTTGCAAAGAGTTTGATGCAGAAGAAGAAGCAGAACTATTAAATGCTATTTTTAAAGTTTATTCCCGTAGAAGTGGATGCTTTGTTTACCCATCTTTGTGCGTGTTACGGTTACGTGTTGTGTTCCAGTTATACCATGTGTTATCGATTAATTATTCCATTACTTGCAAATGTGGCCTCCCCAGAGTATTACAGAAAGCCACGAGCATAAGGCGACAAAACGTTGTCATGCTGTATTGGTGACAGAATATCTGGCAACACAACTCTTTAGTTCATGGTTTGCCTGAATTTGGAACGTGCATTCATGATTTTCTTAACAACTGATATACGAATGTTGGACTTGGCGTTCAGATTTGCCTTGGATTATCATACCCCACTCCGTTAAATTTATATAACTCATGGTAACGCTGTTAAAATAACTGCTTTCAGTGGCAGTTAGAAGATAGTGAGGAAATTAACGCGACGTTCCTTATGGATATTCAACTTCTTGGTTTATTAACACAACATTTGCTCTTAAAATAATCATAATCCAGTTTTTGACTTACTGTACTTCACCAAAGTACACCCTCCATGTTCCTTCTGCACTGTGCCGAATCTTTGAAAGAAGGAATATTGCGTGATAATGCGAGCTGGTAAACTAATGTATTAGCCTTTTTGGATTTCCCTAACCGATAGTTACCGCGACCATTGCAGCCACAAGAATAGAGATCATCTATTTTTCAAAGTCTGCTTCCATTTCCTTTTTTCTCTTTGCGACATGTAATAATAGAAATTACAGCTGCCTTTCCAACAGGGATTATCCTTTCTAGAAGATCGACTGGATTAACTGTCTAGAATGGTAAACTTGGGTGGAAAAAACAAGTATACGTTCAGGTTACTATTAGCTCCCATTGCCAATAAAGTCTCTTCGCCTTTTCTGCTTGTCAAAGGTGTATACACCAAGCGTAACAACTTCATCTCTGCTTTTGGTTGGAGTGAAATACGCTAGAGGAGATAATGAATAAAAATTCCCATAGGTCTTTGTCCAATACTCAGCCTTTACAATTACACATTCCTGTCCCCAAGGGTATCCAAAAGCTTTCCAGAATACATTAACCCAGCTTCCAAGGTGCATGTACCTTCTTGGCGCACAGAATGGTAAATAATCCCTTTGTGTTAGACATCAAGTATAATCCGGCATAAAACAGGAATACAGTTGTTTTGTATCTAAGGTGAAACATGATTCTATGACACTGAGGATTTATTTGATAAGTGTAATTCGACATACTTCAAATACCTTCCCTCATTCTGTCCTAATCCCACCGCCTTGAGGAACATTTTTTTACTTGCAACACCAGACATTTAACCTGCCTATCTTGTCTGTAGTACAAAACGTTTAGCTTGTCTCTCTTGCTCTCACCATCCTCCGTAGACTAACACCTCGGTACATCTTTCCTTTCCTCAATAGAGAAATATGTAGATATCGTTCGGTTGCAGTCATAGAAATAAAGCGTATCTATTTTCTGTCTTCTCCTTTCCGTGCAGTCCCTGCTAAACATTCTCTGTCTTTCTCTCTTTATGTGCTCGCCTTCATTTGCGTCACAGAACAATTTTGTCGCATAATAAATGAAAATGGAAATAATTTATTATAATCGCAGATGAACAAATCTGCTCGAACTCGCTCGAACAGGTTGAGATACAAAGGTGCCAAATAATTTTTTTAGGAACACCATAATGTACACAGTCGATTTTAATGAATTCAGACAGGAATGTGAGTGTTCTGTCTGTCATCAGTAGTAGTCAGACAGTCTAGTGTTGATGTTATTTTGAGTAATGCTAGGGGCGTTTAATAAATTACATTTAACATCACTGCATTTTTCTTTACCCAATTCTGCTTAAACCATGCTACTGGAGTAGCTACTATTTAAGAATTTACGTTAACAGCTAAAATACATCTTAACGGTATGCAAACCGACGGGAGACCAGCTTTTATCGTGTGAGCATTTGTCAACTATCGCGCTTTGGTTGCTCTGGCTTGTTAAATGTGATGACATCACAGCATTTTGAGTAATTCTAAACTAGAAATGTCTAATAAATTACATTCAACATGCCTGCATTTTGTCACCGATTTCCGTTCAAGTCGTGGTGCTGGGAGGCGTGTAATTTGCTACCACATGAACAGTTGGAATAAAACTCTGACAGGTAAACTGGCAAGAGACCGTATTTCATCAGTCACGTGTGACCATTTGACAGCTATCAAATCTCGCTGCTCTGGCGACAACTCACCATGCTGTAGTCTCTAGTCAGCATTCCAATGTAACGTTTGATTGTTTGTGTATTTTAATGTTTTAACAGTCGGTTCTAAAATTCCCTGAGCTCGTGGTTTCATCTCTTTTATTGCACACCCGTACACCAACCAAAAAGGCCTGCTGTGACTCTCTTGCCCGGTATCTGATTCCAACGTGACTCGCACTGATGTGTTGTGGTCACGTTTCCAGGGTAACACTCATTATATTCTCACTGTGACGGTGACAGGATGTCTCTGAAGTCACACAGTGCACAATGGACAGCTGTATATGTGTTGCGAAGGGGCGTGACTGGCACTGTTTGCCAGCGCACAGGTCATCCTGTCTTTGTCCATTAACACGATATAATGAAGTGATAGCCATTTCCGGAAGAGGATATATTGTCCGGCATGTCCAAAGCCTCCACAGTATACACACACGTTTTAATCAGCTAAGTGTTCATCCCATATAGCGACGGTCGATTAAACTCGATAAAAGTTTGTTAATGGAAATTTCAGCAGTCCCATTAGTCCCCGAAAATGTGTAAACATGAGTAATGAATGGAGAATAGAAGAAGACACAGGACGATCTATAATATCATAGAATCTCACAGAGCCGTCTCAGTATCTATTATATGACTTATTGAAGCTGACATATATGACAGCTTAGTCCGGGACTAGAAGACAGCTTCATGTCTTTGCAATGAACTTTGGTCGATTATGGCCGATTGTGCCATTTCTCCGTCTGCCTGGCTGAAGGCTGAAATTAGCCATTTGGATGAGACAACGCTTTATTAGCTTTCCCTGCATTTAGACGTATAATAACTGCTAGCTATTATCTAAATACACTTAGTCTATCCATAAAGACTTTAGTGGAGACCTGAAAAGTTCGTTGTTCTTCTTTTGCTAGGATTTTCTTTTTTTTTTGTTTGATTGGTATTGTTACACCATAATCAAGAACCATTCACAGTAATAGGGCAAGGGGATGTGGCTCAGAGGCCTACTCCCGGACGCGATACACACTCAGTGTGGGTTCAACCCGGGCCTTCGGACGGGGAATCTGTAGAATATACCGTTCTTATTGTTCATGAGACAGTGTTCATAACACAGAGTTATGGAAACAATAAGCGATGGTCTTACGCCCATTCAAGACCACATGCTTTCCACTAAATCTCTGGGTTCTCCACTCAAAGCTTGTGGGCACCATTTAAGTCAAAGATTCTTACGCATCAGTCAAGCAAATAAATCACTTACGAACTATGTTTGTAGGTAGAGGAAGTTGGATCGTGCCTTACTGTAATCGTCACTTCGAATGATCATGTTTTGTTACAGCTTTCATTCAAATACAATGTTGATGGTTAGATCAACTTGGGCTGTTGATCATAACACTAGGGCACTTATGCTGTTAATCAGCACCACTGTTTTTAGTGCTGAATTTATTTCTATACATTTTTTTTTTGAAATTCATATGATATATTATGTGGAATTCACCAGTCAAAAACCCCTTAGAATTCAACAGTTGATGTGAAACAACCGTTAATATTTTAAACCAGCAAAACACGTGACTACTCCTATAAATCATGTAATATTGTCTTGGTAAAGATCACTACTTAATATTTATTGCGGCCACCAGACCCAGACAACGGATAACAATGTATACAGTGTCGAGTACTTTTCAATGAATACTTTATCAAATTCTTTGAATAAATTTTTAAAAAAAGTGGAGTATCAATAAGTAACTTTCTTCGTGTGACTGTATATGTCATGCCCGCATGTCGGTCAACGGTTTTCTCATCTATTATTTAATGCGGACTGACAGTCTTGTTTGCATCCCGCTGCGAATGACCCGGAAAATTGAATTGCTTAGCCATGTGATTCATACCAAATGCTAATTGCGTCTATTGATTATATCAATACAGACAATACGGGTTGATTGGCATGACCTTTTGGCCTTAGTATCGTGTAATCACGGCGTTTGTAGAAGAGGTTATTGGTGTTTTGTCCCAACTAGCGAACAAACGTGTGGCTTTTGTGTTATAGGCAAACATGGACAACACAAACCATGTTCAATGCCGACTAATTCAAACATTAAAAAAAGTTAAATAGTTTCGTACAATCTACTTTAAACATTTTTACAATGCTGTACTCCACCGATATTAAAACAAAGAATTTTGCACAATCGATTTATCATTTTGCGTTAAGCTGGAATTTATTCAAGGATGTCTGAATATTTGTTAAGATGAGAAACCCTGTGATAACACATTTAATAAAATGAGTGAGTGAGTGCTTAGAAACAAAGCTCTCTATAAAACATTACGACCAGTAAATCACTTCATTTGCCATTTTACGTTCAGCGTTTGGTAAAGATGGCGCTGAATTTTTACTCCAATTCGCGATGATGCTATGAGGTTTGCCTTGACAACACAAGTATGCTAAGTCTGAAAATTACTTTTGGGACAGCACTGTCATCATACGTTGAGCGTTGTTAGCAATGCTGAACGTTTACGTTTACCATTGTAGCTAGAAGGGGAATAAGACTACAAGTTAATGTTTAAAGATGAACAGATGTGGAACGTTATAAGTTAGTGACCCAGATATTACCATGCACATGTCTCTTCGCCGTGAACATGAATAACAACACAGATGCAACACACAGTGAGTTCCTAACTGATAATAACAGTACAAATATTTCCCATATATAATCATTCTAATCCTTTGGTTGAGCTGCTCGATCGGATAACAATGTCATAACCTTTAGCCCTGGCTTTCTAGTAATTCTCAGTGTTTATATTTGCCCCATTCTGACATTCTGGCTGATTAAGCCCCATCGGTAAACAACCATGGGATTACATGATGTTTGTAGTAGACTGAACTCGGGCGTTGGCAAATACTTATTTTTGCTTTGATTTTTGGATGGTGTTCACGATGTGCTCAAGAATAGCTTGGTTGCATGATGCCAGATACCACTCGGGCATCAGGAACAAAGAGCTGTCTTACACTTGTCAGAATTAGTCTTAACTTGTGACTTTTTTCCTGAACTTAAATTTGAACTTAAGCGCTAGTTTCCAATTTCCAGAGTGAGAAATTTACGTGAAGGAGAGATTCCCGTGTTATCAATCCCCTATCGCTAGTACCTCATACATATTTAGTATGGGATGTCGCTTTCACAGCAGTACAAGGCCTCTCTGCGACAGAGGATCTTGTACGCACAAATCCCACGCGAAATTACAACCCGTCAAGGATCCATAATTCATGGCTTGCGCTACGAAACAATTGCCTCGATTAAGTCCAGAGCCAAAGTGTCATTCATCACTAAACTGCTAACAACACTTCACTCTCCACTGGGGTAAGATACAGCGGAGGGTCAGTGCTAGTGTACATTTAGCTGGTTTTGCAGAAAAAAAAGCATACACCGTTGCTGAAAAAAGCACCGTGAATATAATCGTCTGTGAACAGCGCTGTTGTGCAGTTCATTCACTACCTCCACCAAGGGGGTTATGTTTTTTTTGGTTTTCTGTCTGTCGGTCCATCTGTCTTTCTGTCCGTTTATCTGTCAGCAACTTTAGAGAAAATATTATACATGCTGTTAACTGAAGTTTTGTGCATAGCGACTGGTAATCAACTCGATCCGTGTATGGATCCAATATTTTTTTAACGATTGTTCATCATTGCCAGATACTACAGAAATACAAAGTACGACCCCTTTGTCTGTAGCGGGGAATTTGCACATTAAGCTGTGATGCAGGTTTACACTCAGGGGTATATTCAGGTTTTAAAAGTACCGATCCTTCATAATCATAATCTGGTGTTCATTAATCACCTATTGATCCTAATGTTCATTTGCAAGTGCACTTTCCCCTATATGCACATGCATTAGTGAATGAAAAACAAATGCTATTGTGTTCTTCTGACTTAAATTTCGGGTAGTACGAATATAACACAGCCTCAGAACCATGGCAGACTTATCCAAATTTGTTTTCATTAATTCCAGCATTAAATCCCATTAAGCCTAACCATGTTGTTTCATACTTTTCCTGCCCAGTGACAATTCAGTGTAAAGCTGGTCAGTGCTCATTTCATCCGTAAATAATAACATATTTTTACTTTGTGGTGCCCTGTCCTCTCAACATAATGCTGGCCGCTATCGGTATAAGTGAGTACGACGTATATCACCAGTCAAATGCTTTTTGGTTTCATTAAATTAATGCCAACTTTCCAGATCGATAAGTGCATAAGGGTATACATCTCTGTGACAGTGCAGGTAAAAGATTGAGAGGGTCATACATTGAATATCCAGGCTCCACTCAGAACTTTAGAAAATTTTTGTTCATTAAACAGCGTAAATCTATCTATACCTGAGTTTATGACTTGATATATAGTTTGTTCTGCGAAAGGGACGTTTGAAATAAGACCTTCCCTGATATTTATTGGTGAAAGTTGTGTTAAAAACTCATGACAGACTAATTATGAAACTGTAAATAATCTTCCTTCTCAAGGAACATCATTTTAAAGGTGGTATCTGACAGCTGGATTGCTTTTGAAGGTGTAACAATCTATTAGATCTCATCAGGCATCCTACCAACACTAAACTATAGTATGCTTGTTTAAAACTGTCAATGTGTTGACACGTAACCCATCAGAAACAGCAATAACTTCCGACCAAAGGTTTGAAGTGCCAAATATAAACTGACGTGTCTAAGCAACGAACGCGAAAAGGTTAATCAAGGCAGTTAATCTTTGTGGATGCTTCGTTTGCAAAGCAGCTAGCTTCTGTTTACGCTTTTTCTTACAAAAGGGCGAATAGGTTTGCTTTCTGAAGAGAGACAGTGTTGTTTTTATACTTTAGCCAGCTTTTGCATCGTGAATACCCAGGTGTTTCTGTTCAGTGTTGTCAATGAGGACGCTACCCGTTTACACAGCGACTTGTATCGTACACCCCGTGAACAGAGCTTGTGAATAAGAAGACGGCGAGTTGTTGTCATTGTAGAGTCGAGTTGAGGATGTATTAAGGACATAAACATTTGCTTTAAAGATGGTAACGGCGTGGTGCGTTGGCTAGCAACTAGCGCAACATTTGCACGTGTAACAACATGCGAACTCAACTGATTTACAGTGATTCCTAACGAAAGCTACACTGCACGAGCGTCGTCAATCGCTTATTGTCTCCAAAGCCCCACGAAAAGAGAACGGGGCGCACGTATTTGAAGTAGCTTTTGCATTTTTTACCGACCAATATACTATTAAACTCAATTCCATTTCAAGCAAACGTTGTGTGTTTTCACCCAATGGTCTCAAATCAGATTGGTCTTTACGAGTGAAGTTAATTATTTCATCATGTTAAAAATCTAACTGAACTAACTTATGAAAAACCTGTCTTAAGTAAAAAAATGGTTGAATGCTTTTCAGTTCTCTTCAGCTAGTTCAGCACGAAAATCAGCTACACATTTTGGGACACTGTTATTGGGTTCCCGGGAGCCTGCCATTAAGTCTAGGCTGGACTGTAATTGAGTCAGCCTGGTCTACTATTCTTTACTTGATATACTTGACTGGGCTGATTCTATGGAACAAAATCCATGGAATATTGGTTTTGATATACTTATAAAGTGAAGGTACATATTTCTCTACTGGACTGACATCGTGTCTCTACTGTGCTGGCACTGTGCCAGACAACGCCATCCCGGTCGTCAACTATTGTCTTTATTTTGACTTAGCCTTTTTATTCAACTCTTTTTTTTAAGTTTATTTGCAGTTGGGAATGTCGGAAGGAGGGAGAGGAAAACTTCATTAAATCTTTTATAATAATACTTGCTTCAAAATAATCCTTTGCTGTTTATTTTGAGTGACGGTTGTCAATACAAGAGAAACTTCGGGAAGCTAGTTCTTGAATAATTATGTCAGGTGATCGAATCCAACCACAACTGATTCAGTCAAGAGGTTTTGCTGGTACGTGTTATAGGTTTGTAGGGTCTATGAGCCTCAGCATGATTTTCATGTTGTGAAATTTTTCGGGTTACCCCAACAAATTATGACACGAGTCGTTTTAATGTTATGTAACAATGGTTTGCCGGTGCCATGAACTTAGTATTGATGTTTGTCCACCTTTTTTCAGCACGGAGCTGTACGCAGATCTATGAGGGGTTGGAATGCTGTACAATCTTAATCGGATTGCCCCATGCATCGGCAAAACGATTGGTAGATTGTGGGAATAAGTACTGGGAAAAAAGCATAGCGCTTCTACTCTTCTGCTTGTGAAATAGCAAGCTCCGAGTCTGTCAGAATATTGTACATATATTGTAATAGGATGTAACATCATCCCCTTTCCATTATTTATGCTGTATGTAATCGTATGGGATGACATTCGTCTTGATCTCATTATCGGTAATTAAACAGTGTCATTTTCCCGGACTTGGCTGTTATAATTGTGCATAATAACAATTGGTGCGTGCCTTCTCGACCTTATATGTTACCATGAGTGGTAAAGAACCATGGCTTCCAGATCCTATCACAGTGCTGTACCATCAACTGTCTAACTCACTCTTTATTCATCTCTTAATAACCCGCTGTTCAGGGTTCTGAATGATGGCTTGTACCTTGGCTGAACTCAGTCATGTAATGTAGTATTCAGATGTTGCTGTACTTTGATTGTACAAATAAAGACATGCCCAACATGAGTTTTGCTCATACCAGCCAACGAAAAGGAGGCATATCAATTTGGATTTGACCGTCCCTGTGTCTGTTTGTTTGCCTGTCTGTCACCTTTGGTTTTCTTGCAGTATCCTACTTTAATAAAATGTCGCTGTACGGAATCATAGATACATTTTGAAAAGCAGCCCAATCCATGCAGAGCTTGTGCGTAATGAGGGAATTACGGGATTATTATTTGGCCTTTCACAGACCGAAAACCTGTCTGATCCGTGCACAAGTTTGCATATTAGGCTGGTTAGAATGTTCAACCAATGTTTTACGTAATTATTGGATATTGGGTAGTAAAATGTAGTTTTAAAGGTGGTTCATTTGTCAGTCATCGACCGTGAGAAATTTAATGCAGCCTTCAGACTCGGAGGATGTTTCAAATATTATACGTCACATTATTGGATTTTTGGCCACATATGACTCAACAAGGCGTGCTGTTTTGCCGCAGTTTTGTTGGTTTAATACATCATCTGAATACCAATTCGCCCAATACTCAAAGAAATCACCCGAAAGTGACTAATACGATCAGAGTCAACAGAAACAGGATATATTGCTGTGGCAATTTCCTCTTTCTTTCTTGGAACAACAGTGTTTTAGTTCAATCTAATGAATGTCAACAACAGCTCTCCCCAAATGCAGATTTAATCAAATCTGTGCACGGATCATACATTTATTTTTGAGTAATCCTAGTCTACTGATGAAGGAAAGAGACAGACGCGAATCATTCTTTGAGACGTCGTACAGAATACGTTGCTTCAGCTTTGGCAGCTTCGCCCTGTAGCAAATTCTATGTTTTCCATCGCCATTTCTGAACATGTACACCATTTTGCTAGATCGCCTCATCCGGCGTTTGGCGTATTGTTCATGTTCATTAAACATACAGCAAGCAAAATGTTCAGCCTCCCGACATGGTACCACTACACAGCTATAAGCGACCTGCAACTCAAGTAATTGGAAACATTCATATGAAATGGAAAGCTCAGGGCAATGGCATTTTATTCTGACGCACTCTGAATTAAAAACGTATATCAGATGGTATGGATATTACTATCCCTGGGCCGTAATTTATACTGTATGAACCCTGAGACTCTGTGTATGGCATGTTATTAAAAATGACGAAAGAATCATAACAGCAGGACTTTAGACACAACGGGATGCTGTTGCTATTGATGTTGTTCCACAGCATCCCTGGAGAGCAACCCCAAATCAGTGCCGGTAGTGTTTTGAGCATTCTAGTGGTGACATGATGAAAAGCGACAGAGACAGCTGACGCCGGCATCGGGAGCAAATGATCATCCGTTTGTTTATTTGTCGTAAACCAACGGTGGACCTACAAAGCGGATATCAGCTGGTTAATGTTGACAGAACCTCTTGTGACCTGTGGCACAGTGGGGTGGATCATGCAAACAAGTTAGCAGTTTTTGCGCGCCAAAGTTACTCTCGTTAACAGAACATGTTAACTGAACAGTTACGTTGACCTGGAAAGCAGAACATATAACCACTTCCAACTACCCTGACCATTTCATTGGTGCAGTTCGACTTGTCTGGATGTACGTAGAAACACCTGGCTCTCTTTACCTGTGTTATAGCTCAGTCAGATACCAGCTGAGGGAAAACAATCGCTGTATTTGGAGGACATATTCTGCAATTATGTTTCCATTTTCATTAATAGGAATTTCCCAGTTCTCATACTAGAGCAGGTGAGTTCCCAGTGAAATGTGGTAGTAGTTCTAATATATCTCAGTTAACATCACTGAATTTAAGCTCGCCTGTACAAAGTACACGCGTAGCTTATGACGTGCCCCGTGCGTCGGCGTCGACGTGCAATCACAGGGAAAGCAATGTTAAACAAAACGTTACGGGTGATGTCTCAAAAGTACTGCCGGTATTGAGATCAGGGTTTGCATATACGTAGAGCACAATAACACGAGGGAATATTCCATAATTGATTTGGTGTATACGTATTAAATACCGTAAATTACTGAATTCCCGACTTAATGTGATGTGTTTTACAATGTTAAACAAAATGTTTGGGGTATTATCTCAAAAAGTGCTGTATGTATTAAACCCAGCTTTTGCACACATGTAGAACATAATAACACGAGGAGGATATTCCATCGCTGATACGGTGTGTGAATATTAAATACCGTTATTTAATTTAATGTGAATATTAAGTTACCAAATTTCTCACTTCGTCAACTGTGTGTTAGAATGAAAGTTAAAAAAATTTAGGGGTGGTATCTAAATAAGTACCGCATGTATTGGCCTGAAGTTTTACATGCATGTAACGCACTGTGACACAAGGAGGATATCCCATCCTTGATCCTCTGTGTGCATATTAGTTACTGTAAATAACCAAATTTACGATTTCAATACAGGTAAGTATTAAGCCGAGGTTTTGCATTCACGTGTCTCCTACAGGCGAGCTGTTTGGTACCTTTGCTACCAAATCTAAGTTTTCACTTTATTCTGCTTAGGCCATGCTGCTGTAGGGTGTCTATATTGCTACTTTCTAAGCACTTACAAGAACAGTATACATACACCCTGTCTTCTTGTGGCAGGGCGAGTCCATGTCGCTAAAGTACTGCCGCCACTGAAGTATTATGCCGAGGACACCAGACCCCCCACCCTGTCATATTATACTGACATCGGGCCAATTCTGCTTCCTTGATCTAACCTCTTATTGGAGAGCGCCAAGCGGGGCAGCAACAAGCATCCTTTTAAAAATCTTTAAACTTACAACAGGCCGTATTTAAATTTACAAGGGGCCGTTTGTTAACTACCACACCACTCTGGTTTTACTCTATATGCTGTAAGTCTTTTATTACATTGTATTCCTGCATAAAGCAGGATTCTGCCGTTGAGCCAGGCATGGGGTTTGCCTTGTTTTATGTTGTTGTATGTTAATATGCAGATCATATGACCACTTCCAGCTACTCTGATCATTGTATTGGTGCAGTTCAATATGTCTGCATGAACGTAGAAAACACCTCGCACTCTTTTGTGTTCTAGCTCAGCCAGACGCCAACTGAGAGAACACAATCGCTGTGCAATTTTATAGGTCATACTATGTAATTCTCTTTCCATTGTCCAATGGTTCTTAACATTGTGCTGCACAAAATACGCCAGCTAAAAACATAAGTATAAATTTCCCTTCAAAAATAACACCGAAGGAACTAAACCAAGGCATATGTACCACTGTAGAGATTTAATTTGGCATGCATTTTGGTATCTTTATGTAGTTGTAGGTGTAAGATATTATTGTAGCATTCATTATATATTTGTCGAAAAACTATGCGTTGTTTGTAGATGAAATTATAGGTAATTCGTTATATCCTTCAGGTATATGGGTTTTTGTTTTTGAGTACTTTGTGTTTTCTGCATATTAATACCTATTCTTTATATATCTATTTATTTATATTCCCAATAGATGTATGCTGCCATTATCAACGATTTATGTATCGAGTTCATAGCAAACGAAGTGTCTGTTTGAACTATGATTAGACTTGACCTGATGGGCGCCAAAGACGATCTCCAATTCGAGATCGCCAAATCTTTACTCACGCATACCTGTGGCATTTCCTTAAATGTATCCATGACTTTTATTTCGCGCGATAAGCGGGATTTATCATTATGACTGTGGCAAAGATGTTCTAGTAGAAGAATTGAGTCGAATTTCATGATCCCATGTCTAGCATTCTACCAAGTGAAATAAAGGAAAACTACCACAAATCTTCTGCTATTAAAAGCACATAAGAACTGCCCACGTTAACTACTCTCGGCCTTATATGCATCCTTAGAGGACAATGGTACAGAGAAGTAACCATCGCCCAAATGGTTGCCAATTATTATTATTATTATATTTTTTTTTGATTTTCGCCGCAATCAAGAATATTTCACTTGTAGAAAGGCGACATTATTTTGGGTTGCTGACAGATCTATCTGCTTACGTGCATGTGAATATTATATCTGTCGTAATTAACATTGTAGTTAATATGTAATTCCGAAACTGACAGGTCACGCATGTTTTGAAAAGACGAAATGCTGTGCTTTTGCCATTTCAAATTCACGGCATATAAAAGTTAATGCTGACTGATTGCTCTGCATTGATTGATTGTTACCCTTTCTTTATTTATCACCAGTCGCGTTCCTTCCCCATCATATTTGGTTGGAACGCAGGATTTGTAAATAAATCAATGGATGTTGAATGCGTCACTGCGTGCTTCTTTGAATACTGATTAGCCTAGCCATGGATGTTGTGAAAAAATAATAAAATGGGATTTGAAATGGAAATATGATAGAGGTAAAAAGGTTTTCATTCCACATAACAGTGTTGCGGGAAATTACTGGAGCGCACTTCTGGAATGAGGTGTACTTATTCGGAATGTCGAAGGTCCCGGACAATACAACCAACAGTTCGACGTCAGGATCACATTCAGTGGAACCTGGTGCTAACGAGCAACCCACCAATTTGACTTTATCATGCTCAAGCTGTTGAATCTATCAGATGATTGCTAATGTTCCAGCTTAACTAAAAACCGGCTATGAAAACAAGTACAGTTAACATTCCAAACCACATTAAATATTTTATCCATATAAACTTTTTGTGTTAAATCTTCTGAATGGATGAATGCGTATGACTTCATGCTACATGGGCAGTATATCAGCCATATCATCAACATGTTATAAACAAGAAACAGTTGTCTTTCAACAAGAGAATTGCTGAATTCAAAATCAAAACCCCTAAAATGACCAATTAAAACCAATTAAAATAAACAAAAATCAGCTAAATTTAGAAATTCACAATGACTTTATTTCTAATATACACTGCATTTAACCATCATTAAACATAGCTCTTATACAATAAACATAAAATTAAATTTGAAATACCTAACTACAGCATCGCAAAAAGCACTGATTTAAAATGCCACACAGAATACATCTGGAGCGTAGCGAACACAAATTTGGCGTGGATCTATAATATTCTTTTCACACCCTTAACGCCATGTTTGCAAAGAATTTATACAAATTCTCACAATACCAAAATATTATAATGCAAATATAAAGGGCTGCCATGTTTTGTGTCTTTTGTACCTTTACACATGCTGTCAGGTTTTCGGTCGTTTGCATTTAGATTCCTTTGTTTTTTAAAATACTCAGCGTATAGCATGTCGAACATTCTTCCAGGCAAGCGGCTGCTGGACATTCTCGATATAAGTATATTTAGACTTTTCTCCACTGTAAACACCTGACGCGAACATCTCAGTCATGTCAGTGATGGCCTGCTGGAACATTTATTATCTTTTCCTGTAAATCCGTCAGTGTAAATTCGTTTAGACAATGGAAAAGTGAAGAAGCCACTTCATTAGCGATTGCTACAGAGCTGCTGACAATGTGTCAAAACTATCCCCCTTGTTAGACGACTACCGAGGCTATTAAAAGCTTTTCTCTGTCAGTTGTAGGGATTGATTTTAATGATGGCAGAACTCTGTTAATGCGCAGTCGTTTCACACGCCCACTTTCTATCTGACGACTACAATACTAGCATGATCTGGTAACAAGGATAGCATATCCTAGAGTTTGTGAGTGAAACTCTCATTGCAATGACTCATTGACCAATCAGATATCCGTGGCTACAATCCAAGTAACAAACTCAGGCCAAGTAGCCATCCATGTTGTGCATAAACATTGTCTCACTTTGTAACTGTGGCGACAAGCTCCTTAAGTCACTCTGTCTGTCTGCGGGTCGGTCTGTCTGTTGGGTCGTGAAAATTTGACATCCCATCCTTTGATTTCGGTCAAACGGATGGCATCCCATGGTTTAACCTGGGTCGATCTTTTTGTCGAATTTTTCAAGAGGTGTTTTTAACGTGCTTGGGCCAGTCATTTAAAGAGTGGCCTCAGTGTCAAACAACATCAATTTTTGTGCCGGGTCGCATGAATTATATGCATTTATACCACATATCAAACCATATTTATACTTGGACAAAATTCACGATGTTATCGAACAATTAGACTTTTGATATTAATTGTACCTAAAGAAACAGCCTGATTATTTTGGAGAACTTGAACTTTCAGTTTGATTTCTCCGTATTTCAGAGCTTGATCTTACGTCTTTGTCACAAGATCTAAAAATATACGTACGATGTTAAAACGGCTTATAATTAGTAGTCAGTTTTAAGGTATACTTAAGTATTGATTTTCTGTAAATTTGTAAATCTGTAAGTCTGGCACATTCCGTTATTTGGGTTGATGGGCCTTTCCTTTAAAATCTGTGTGAAAATGTAGCCAGATGTAAAATGTTACCTGTAATAAAACAGAGCCCGTAATGTATTTTTGTACGATGCTGGTTGCCAAAATGGCAACGTCATGATGTTTGCTGATAAAATTCTGTAGAATCGCGATGTGGCATTGATCACTTGTCTACATGACCGATATCTGGGTCAAAATAGAAACCCCATCATTCTTCACTTTTTTCTTAATGTATACGTTTCATGTAGTACAACTGTATGCACCACAGAAAATTTATTTGCGTTAACTCTTCCTCTTGGATGATTCGGAAAATGAAATATGTCATCTTGCCTTAACACTTATCATTTGATCAATCAGTAGCTTATGTCAGAAATATTGAAGCTGTTTAGGGCAAAAGGTTCAATAAAACCTCACCGAGAAGAGTGAAAGGAAATAGTTTGTGATAGCCCCGTTGTTGCAGACAATTGTTTGTGTCATATCACTGCGCTAATGTCACGGATGTTTTGAAGCCTTTTCTCGTACATATGTAGATGTACATGTGATGTAGCATTTGTTTTTAGGATCGAAGATTGAAGACTAAACTGCTTTTGGTGGATGACTGAACAAGAGATGCGGTTATTAATAATGAAGCCGAGGCATCTCCCTCGTTAATGTGAAAGGTTTCACAAGCTTTTGATCCACATGCCGAGATTATTATCAAGTGACTAACCACTTCATTTCTAAAAATATAAATGGTAGCGAGCGGAATGTTTAGATATTCAGGATTCACTTGATGATCCCTCCGCTTCATTTTCATTAGACCGGCCCGGATAGCACAGTTGGTAGAGCGTCCGCTTCGGGACCGGTAGATCCAGGATCAATCCTTGGTCGAGTCACACCTAAGACTTTAAAAGAGGAAGTTGTAACTTCCTCGCTTGGCGTTCAGCATGAAGGGGATAGTGCAACGACTGGTTGACCCGTATCAGTATAATGGCTCGGGCGGGGCGGCTTACTTGCCTTCGGTAAGTCGTCTCAGTGATGCAGCACTAAATAAAAGAGCGGTGGAAATCCGTCCTGCAACAAGGAGGCACATTACACGTACATGCACCCTAATGATTCCTTCGTCGTCATATGACTGACAAATTGTTGAGTACGACGTTAAACCCCAAGCACTCACTCACTCACTCATTTTCATTATTATTGAACCCACGTTCAGCTCTGAGTGTTAAGCTGCGAGAGTGTTAAGAGTTGCGGTTGTTTTGAGATTTTGACTTGAGACGTAGATTACAGGCCGTATTGGTCTAGCGGTTGTCTTGAGGTCTTGACTGTGAAAGAGAGAGCTTGAGTGCCTGATTGTACTGGTCTAGCGGTTCTTTTGGGCTGTGCTTTAATTTCATTTTTGTATGGCGTTCTACATCGGAAATTGACTAATGATATCGATGTGCGAATACTCAATACTCGTGCTATCTTAATAATAGGTTGCCGTAAGAAGGCTCTCAGAGGAGATAACAATAATACAGAAAGACACGAGGACACGGATTCACATATTTTAGAGGAATCCGAGCATACATACACTTCTTTCAGGCTGAGATCGATTTGGCAAAACAAAGCCACATGTTATCTGTGTAGTAAACTGTTAATTTTCAAAACAGTATAATGCGAGAGGGCTAAAGAAAGCAGTTGCGAAAAATACATGGCCATTCATGGCTTTAATTCTATTGAATTCTTTTTTCGTAACGTAATGGCGTGTGACGCGAAGCATCTATCGTCTCTGGGCTCCCATGAGTCCCATGTGACCAATAAATCACTGCACAGTCACAGTCAAATAATGCACAAGATGGATTTTATCCGGGAATTCCGGATCGGATAATTCTCTGCTAGATGCATACGAGAGCTTCTATACAACACCACCACACATCCTGAGCATAGCCGATTGTCCTTCAACTGGATTTATTGGCTAAAACAATTCGCTAAAAGCGAATCGAAAAAAATAAAAGATTTGGTCTCTTCATCATCCTGCTAATATTTCAAAGCAGTTTCCCATGGTGCACCTCGCTTTATTTGAAATCGGTCTTCCGAGAATTGTACTGGTAACTGTAAAAACTCTTCATTCCACTTGAGTCGGGTAAAATATAAGAAACTATCTTGATTAATGCATATCGTGAAATCTCAGATCACCAACTAATCGTCACAGAAATGACTTTTGAAGTTGGACAAACTTTGATGTAACATACAACACTGAAAGTAATAACACCGGGGAAGCAATACAATGCACGTCCATGTAGATGCACAGTCGGACTTCCTTGGTCAAGTATGATGATTGCAAAACCCGAAGTTGGTTCTTTGATAAAAACAGGTAATTTTGGGGAAAAGACATCTGTGTACTTGTGCCCCTACACTGCCCACGATGTTCGTGATTCTTTAACCACAAGCCAAGGACACATAAAGGTCTGTTTTTATAGTCCAAATGATATAGCAGGCAACTAATGGTGCTTGCACAGATTAATTGAGGCTTCATGTTACTGTGCTATCTGCAGTTCAACAGGTGGTATGGCAGATGTTTCGAAAGAGACGGTCTTCCGGAAATTGGCCACAAATAAAACTTTTGCTTATTCCATGTTTGAAGCTCTAATAACGGTCAAAATTCGAAATGTTCTCTCGCATTAATGCCCTCGCCAATATGGCTGAAATATTTTCGATGTGCTTAACATTAACCCATAATCATTCATTCGTTCATTGAAAATGCCCCGAAGGCTGTGCTGATGGAAAGTTTAACCTTTTGTTGAAGTTATGTTAAACTGTCAGGATATTCTTTTCCCGAACGGATTCTAATCTATAAAGAGTAACTCTATTGATGTACATGTATGTTGTTTATGTCATCGGAATAAGGATAAAATATGAAAAACTAAGCCATTAAATATGTTTTTTTTGTAAAGCAACAAGCAAACGGATCCAACAGTCCCATTTAATTACAAGGACTAATGTACATTATGTAAAGAATTTCTTCGCTAGTAGTAATACTGGAAGAATGGTTTATTTTTATCAGCAGCTTCGAATAGATCCATCTGAAGAAGGCGTTGTTTTCTTTGTTGCATGGGGTGTTTTTGTTTATTTTTTTATTGCGGGGTGCGTGTATGAAGTGTGCATGCGTCGCAGGATTTGATTGATGCGGGAGTCAAGTCAAAAGGTCAAAGAGGTTATTATGTAACGACTCAGGCATGTAATAACTGTTGTATGCTCGGTAGTGCGTGAACCAATGGCCATGACCCCGTCGACATGCTGATAATGAAACGTACGCTTCAGTAACGGTCTACCAACATCTATAATATAGCAACTGTCAAGATAGGCTTTACAAACTTTTTAAGTAGGGTTTCAAATCCACGATGTTCTATTAGTTGGACATCATGAGAACTGAAACTAAGGCAGTTTCATTAGCGAACTATACTGTACATGCCGAAACATATGATGTACTCCTGCTTAGATGAATTGAATCGATTGAAAATATCGCATATGTAACTTGGTTAATTAGTGTTAATTGTTAATTCACCAGTAATTTGTTAATTTAGTGTAACTAAACATGTGTTTATCTTGTAAATCGAGACGTGTGGCCTTTTGGTATATCTAGTGACCAATGCGCGAGAGAGTGGAAAGGGTAATGAATCAGTCTGATATTTAGTTTCCCATAAAACTTCGGGGCAATTTCCAGGCGTTAATAACATACCTCAAATTGGCAACAATGTCAGCGGGTAAAATCAGCTGTTAGTGCGGTTTTGAAACATCCCGTTTCCAAAATTGACAGACTGTAGAGATTTCCCTAAGGTACACAGTTCTATTAATCATGCCAAACTTGATTAATCCGATGATCAAACCATGTACAACAAATCCCAGCATGCAATCTGCAGGCAAAATCAACCTCATTTTGTTACGTAATGTTCCGGGCTACGTTCAACCCGCGGAAAGGCGCAATCTGGTTAGGGCAGTTCTAGTGTGCAGAACGTATATGAGGGTCTTCGAGTGAAGCTTTCTTTCTGAGCCAACAGTAGCTCCCGCCATCAATCAAGCCTTAGGTGATTGTGGAGCAGATTGCATGCTTGAGCCAAATTGGACAACTCTTTGGCAGAGAAGCCAAAACAGAAGTTGAGATGGAAATCTCTATGTAAGCCCCCGTTTTGTCCGGATGACTTAGTAATGCGATATGCCAAGGTCAGATATGTCCTATGTGGACGTTGTACAGAATGATCAGACTTGCCGGTCGTTTTGTGCAAAATCCAGGAAGGGCAGCTGGGGTCATTGGCCCCACTCCATAGTTTTGGTGATTACACGAGTTGTCGGAAGTGTGCTTCATTCTTCATAACATCGCGCTGCTTCCAGATTCGATGGTTACTCCTCGGAATACGTGGGGACATTGGTATGTTTATTGTTTTGGTAGGGTAGTTATCGCCTATTGGTTCGAGAGTGTTAGACTTTATTTTGCCCATTGCATAACTGATCCTTCACTGGACAACTTTCTGGAAGCAAATTTGTTCGTGCAAGATCTATACTGACACTTTATAAACACAATAAGCAATGTTGTTATTGCTTGGGGGAATTATACTTTATGGGTCCTTTGCAGTAAAAGAGAATAAAATCTGATGTATTTTAACTGAATTTGTTATGCAGCTGTCTGGAAATTCTTTAATAAGCCATTCAACACTTTCGTAACATACGGTAACTGTTTATAAACGTGTGAATCTTTGCGAATTAAACACTGAAACACAACCAACTACACTTATGAAGATAAACGACAACTTTCTTTGACATATACTCATACATTTCTGTAATAAATAAGTAATCTTATGCCTGAATTCATCTTTTTGTTTAGGGCATGTTTCATGTGCAGATTCATTTCTGGTAACCAGTACTGCTGATATCTATTACAGTCAACAGACAACAGCTGAAAGAAAATCTTAGACAAACCAAACGTATACCTTATACCACTCTTAATAGTTGAATGGTGATGCAGCAGTTAATAATGGCTTTTAAGGATGTACATTGCTATGTTGATTTAGTGGGCATTTATGACGGATTCAGTGGCCCGCTGATCTTTGAGGTACCCCTTTATGATGTGTGACTGGGAGTTCCCAACCAGCCACAATCCTCGGTGGAATTTGAGGGAGATGCCTCGATTTGTTTCACAATATTTTAATGTTTGTCCCGAATTTGTCACCAACTGAATGGAAAAGTGCAATTAGGGAGGACTAGTAAATGAATAAAAATTTTCAACTTTGCGTATCGTTTGTTCCGTATAGCTGATACATTGTTTACAAGGATCTATCGATCTCGTCTTCGGAGGGTTCTGTGGCACATATCATGCTTGTCACTTAATGTATAGAATTGTTCATGAAATTAAGGTCATATGTTAACCGTCTAACATATAACTCTAACAAATGGCTTACGCTAGTATTCCCACTGCTCTTAGTTTTCCCGCTGAAACACAAAGCAGTACGCAGGCCTGTTTGACACGTTCCCTCCAGAGATCAGTATATTGCTTTTCCAATTAATTCATCTAATGGAAAATGGAAAAAGCGTGGAGATTGTACAAGGTGTATTTCGACTATATGCATGGCACCAGAATGGAAGTGTATTGTGTTTAGAAATATTCTAAACGGGTATTGTTTTCAATAGTTTCGTTGTTAATATTGAAACAAGATTAATATTTATTTATTTATTTATTTGAATGGTGTTTAACGCCATGCTGAAGAATATTTCACTTATTCGACGGCGGAAATATTCTTGAGTACGGCGTAAAACACCAATCAAATAAATAAATAAATAAATAAATAAATATTCGACGGCGGTCAGAATTATAGTGGGAGCATAACGGGCAGAGCCATATACGGGTTGAAACAAGATCAATACAACTGTAGATTAACTAAAATACCATTTTGTCTAGCTTTTGTCTGACATAATTTTCTTCTTTTTCTCCATCTCTCTTACAGAATGAACTACCTCATAGGATATTTCTTGTCCCTCTTCTGGTTGTTTTTGGACCTAGTTTCAGGAGAATCAACCAGGTAATGTGTCGAGTTGTAGGGTAAATGCACGCATAGTTGTTCGCTGAACTGTGCCCAAATGTAGGGGTAAATTCACATATAGTTGTTCGCTGAACTCTGCCGAAGTGTAGGGGTAAATTCACATATAGTTGTTCGCTGAATTCTGCCGAAATGTAGATAATTTGAAGATAGGCTCGAGCTCGTTCGATGGGCAACTTTGTCGTTTGCATCATTTATTTGTTGAAAATTGTCAAGAATATCACGGTCAGGCAGTTTCAAACATACATGGGATACATTCGAACTATTTAGTTTTCAAAAATCAACATAACCAACTTTATGTAAACAATTGCAATTAACTGATTTTTAACACAATAAAAATTTCAAGTCCAAAGCCGGATAATATATCCTGGATTCTCGCGCCAGCACTCTTTGAACATTCATGTAAACTTCGGTTGGGGTCTGTCTTCTTGTTGAGAATTTCAGTATCAAACTTCGACTTTACATCATATTATCACTATGGGCAAGTTAATGTATAATGTGTCCGAACGCATGTTTCCCGACTTCACCTAGTTGCTGAGGTAAAACTAAATTGAAGTCTTTGTAAAAAAAAGCATCAACATTAACGTTGGGGATACTTGCTGAGACGAATACCTGATCCTGCATTATCACTTTTAGTCGAAACAGTCGTTGTCTGTTGATTTATACGTTTTGCTAAAGTTTAATATGAGATGGTTATAACAGAAACGGGTTTCAATTAGCCGTTTATCGTTGTATAACATGCATCGGAACGAATCTTTCACTTTTAACATAACATTTTACACTGGAAAACATGTATCAGAAATTCATAAATTAATGATAATGGCTTTCCGCCAGTATTTAAGCAATATTGTGACAAGAATATGTTTCACATTTGTCTGGCAGTAACCAATTACGAAAATGAGACACAATTGTGAAAAATACTTTGAGTCTTATTTATTATTACGGTGTTGTTTCTGATTCATAACCCTGATTCATGTTTTCATGCGCGGGATGGTTTTAAAAAATCCATGCATGAGCAATGCTATAGCATGGATCTGCTAACTGTTATGCCTAACAAACGCTGTGTCTTGAGATCGTCCTATGGTCGATGAGATATTTACTCCAACTTTTTTGTTGTTTTGCTCACAAACATTACGATGCTGCCGTATATTGTACATGGTCTGTCAACAGTTCATCCATAAAACCCTGCTAACTTTTAAGGATTATTCAAAAACTGTGACGTATCCCACAAGAGAATAGAATTACTCAGAAACTGTGACGTACCCGACAAGAGGACAGGGAGTACTCAGAAAATGTGACGTATCCAGCAAGAGAACAGAGGGCACTCAGAAGCTGTGACATATCCAACAAGAGAACAGAGGGCACTCAGAAGCTGTGACATATCCAACAAGAGAACAGGGGGCACTCAGAAGCTGTGACATATCCGAGAAGAGGGCAGGAATACTCCGAAACAGTGACGTATCCCACAAGAAAAGACTTGTACTCAACAACTGTGAATTTCCTAAGAAGAGATCAGGGAGTACTCAAAAATTGCGACATACCAGACAAGAGAGCAAATAGTACTCAGAAACCGTTAATCATACGAGAAGGATAAGAGAGTGCATACATGTACATGTAGGAACGGTGTGACACACTATACAAGAAAAACAGGGAATACATAGGAATGAGGTATATCAGCTGTTTAATCTGGCTTTTTATCTTCACAGAGCCGATATTCTCGCCGACTTGTTGACAAATTACAGCAGCAAAATTGCTCCGAATTTCAATCAAGGTACGTTGTCTTACATACATATGTTTTAGTGCTTTCCGAATTCACTTTGTGAGTACTGCTGCTAGGTAAAAAACGATACCTCAGTGAGCTCTATAATTACTTATTCAAAATCACCGCATCACTGCATATTTTTGTTTACATAATACTACTTGTGGTTGTGTGTAAGTTGCTACTATTTAAATATGCACATGAATAGTTAAAATATAACCCTGAGATAAACTGAGACGAGGCCGTATTTCACCAGTTACGGGTGACTGTTTGCCAGCTATCACACTGTCGTCACTGCTCTGGTTTTACTCTCTATCCTGTAAGTATTAAACGAGGCCTGGCCCCTGGACAGTATTTTAAATGTGGTGAAAACACAGCATTTTGAGTAATAGGAGATTGGTGACGTCCCCTGCCACAAAAAGACACAATATTTGCACACACACTTAATGACCCCTAGTCGTCATATCACTGAAAAATTGTTTGTTTGTTTGTTTGATTGGTGTTTTACGCCGTACTCAAGAATATTTCACTTATACGACGGCGGCCAGCATTATGGTGGGTGGAAACCGGGCAGAGCCTGGGGGAAACCCACGACCATCTGCAGGTTGCTGACAAACCTTCCCACTTACGGCCCTGAAAAATTGTTAAGTAGGACGTTAAACCTCAAGCATACATACATATTATGAACGTTCAATATATAACAATTAACATCACTGCATGTTTTGTTTAATTCTGCTGTAGCCGTTGTGCTAGGGGGCGCATAATTTCCTGCCATTTAAACATTAACATGAACAGTTGGAATAAACAATACCTAAGGTGAAGTGACAAGGGGTCGTATTTCACCGGTTACGTTTGACCCTTTGACAGTTATCACATGGCGTCGCTGCTCTGGTTTTGCTGTCTGTTTATTTATTTGATTGGTATTTACGCCGTAGTCAAGAAGAGGTCTTATTCCTTATGCTGTAGGTCTTTTACTATATTGTAAAAGTGAATCGGAGGTTTTAGGATTCTCTTGATTACAATGTGACAAATGAGAATAAAATGACAGAATTTCTATTGAATCTTGAGTGCTTCATTTTGATTTTTTCAAGTATGAAGACACCTAAGACGGACTGTTTATTTCGAATATAGCTGGCAAATGTTCAAACTTAACTGGTGAAATACGGTCTCTTGTCAACTTAGCTTAGTTAAGGTTTTATTCTAACCGTTAATGTAAATTTATAAAGGCAGCAAATTACACGCCCCGTAGCTCCATGGCTTCAGTGGATTTAGGTAAAAAATGCAGTTATGTTAATTGCAATTACTAAAAACATGACTGTTCTAGAATTACTCTGTTCTAGTGTCATCACATTCAATATACAATTAGTCATGCATGGTGGGCATGTTCTATTTTCAGATAACCCAACAAATGTAACCGTTGAACTTCACATTAATAGCTTTGACTCCGTCAGCGAAATGGATATGGTAAGTTTGTCTTGATGAGCATACAGAATATGTTTTTCTGATAAATAGTATTCCCCATCCGGCATTATGAACGTCAACATAAATAGGCCAACACAAATATAATAGATTTTTTCTTCTTTACTTTAGTAATGGCATCTTGTGTGACTTTAAAAACGAGGCATGTACATGGAAGCACTGAAAGGCTTGCTTGTGCAAATTTAGGAAGAAAGCTGGCAGATTAACAAATTGATCGTCATATTAAATTATTCAGGTGTGTTTGCTTGACAGAATGTACAATTTCTGAGGACAAGGGGTGGTAACTATATACAGCCACATTTCTGTACCCTGTAACAATTATACTTGCTACACGCAATCCATCAGTGTAACATAAATAACATGGCGTCTTAAGCTCACTGAATGGCCGGTTACATACCTGTACATGCGAGTTTTTTTTGTTTTTGTTTTGTTTATTTGTTTGTTTTTTTTTTATTTTCCTTTCACAAAATTACAAAAACGGTTTAAGATAGCTTCTCTGGGAGAAAAATCAAATGGCAATATCACGTTATGGAGTCAAAAATCAGTAATTATTTCAGGACTATGATTCATACAACGAAAACCCTCTGGGGCTTTTTGCAGCACATAGACCCAGGGGCCGACCACCAATGCGGTGGCTGTGAGTTCAAGTGCAACTCATGCTGGCATCCTCTCCAGTCGTTCATGGAAAGGTCTGTCAGCATGTCAGAGGGTTTCCTCATGGATCTGCACGGTTTCCTCCCACCATACTGCTGACCATCGTCGTATAAGTGAAATATTCTTGAGTTCGGCGCAAGACTTTAATAAATAAATGAATAAATCGATAACTCCTGGTCCTTTGTGCCTACATGAACACACAAAGTAAACATTGAATATCACGTTCTCTTCAGGACTTCTCACTGAATATGCTGATTACTCAAAATTGGAGGGACGATAGACTCACTTTCAAGGATCCTTTGCATAAAATCCCCTTCCTTGAGCTCGATCCTAAAAACATGGGAGCGGTCTGGGTCCCTGATTTGTACTTTGTCAACGAGAAAAGTGCCGCATTCCATGAAGTTACCGTTCCCAATAAACTCATGCATATTTATGAGAACGGCACCATTATCTACAGCGCCAGGTAAGTCAGAGCTAAAGCAGCGTAAGGCTTCGTTGTGTACAGTTTGATGTGGTATCCATTGATTTGATTTTTTGGGGAGTGGTAACGCGGTATCCAAGGCTTTTTCACCTGTATGAAAGCGGTCAGATATATGGCTGTAAGAAACGGAAGTGCCCAAAGTAAACCTCGGCCCCTCGCCAGGTACTTCACAAACCTTCTGACTTAAAGTCGCAGCCGAACAGGCAAGCACTGGAGTCGAACGCACGAGCTCCATTGAATCCACTGAAGCAAATCTTCAATTATCTTCAGGCCACAATAAGACAGTCTACATGCACACACCCAATGATTCCTAGTCGTCATATTACTGAAAAACTGTTAGGTACGGCGTAACATCCCAAGTATTATTACAGATTTGTCCTTATCTTGAGCAGCACGTTATCAAACGAAAAAAGAAAAAAAAACAAAACACCGTGTTTAAGTGTGCTCAGAGACCGGTTCCACATAGCCGTTTCTGACTTAAGCCAAAATTTAAATTCTCTTTTCGATGTTTAGTATTTGGTAGTGAAAGTTGAAATTTGGACACGTTTGTCGAAAGATAGCATTGAGTGTGTGAGTGAGTGCGTGCCTGGGGTTTAACGTCGTTTTAACGTCATATGACAATTTTATCAGTCATATGCAGGATGGATTTCCACTGCTCTTTTATCTGGTGCTGCTTCACTGAGACGCCTTACCGAAGGCAAATAAGCCGCCCCGCCCGAACCATTATACTGATAGGGGTCAACCAGTAGTGACACTATCCCCTTCATGCTGAACCCCAAGAGAGGAAGCTACAACTTCCTTTTTTAAAGTCTTAGGTGTGACTCGACCCAAGATTGACCCTGGATCTACCGCTCCCGAAGCGGACGATCTACCAACTGTGCTAGCGGGGCCGGTTAAGTTAGCATTAATGAGGTGGACAAAATTTTAATTGCTAAAACCCAAAAATATGATTTAAAATTGTATTTCAAATTTTGACTTAATTCAGAATTGGCTTCGTTGAATCGGTCCCAGAACTTTGTTGTGCTTCATTTTACATTTGTGTTTAATACCAATTTGTCTCCCAGCAACCTGCCGATGGTCGTGGGTTTCCCCCGGGCTCTGCTCCCACCATAATGCTGGCCGCCGTCGTATAAGTGAAATATTCTTGACCACGGCGTAAAACACCAATAAAATATTACGATTAAATTAAAGTTATGAAAATAATCTCTGGTACTCTCAGTCACATCAACAGAAATTCTTATAGAAAACACCGCGGTTAAAAACCAAATGAAGATTACATCTGTTCCTAATATGACTTTGAAAACGCGCAGATCATCAGTTTTGCGTTTGTGTCTCTCTCTATCAACTTTTCCACTGATTGCTATATTTTCGTTGATGTCGAGTATTTCAGTTGAAAAGTCAGTCTCAGTTTAGCGAACCGCAAAAAGTCTCACATGCACGAAACTACCAGTGCCACATATTGTGGCATATTACTCTTATGCACAGTAGTACCCGTAAGGCTAAGAGTTATGGCAGTTAAATGCACGTGACATGGAGTACGATTTGTCAAAAGATCTCAAGGTCTCTCAGTAGCCTTGAATAATCCACAAACTAACGACTCTCGAGTGGAAAACATATGAGTGAATATATGTATGCTACTCTTGTAAATGGCTAATAACTCACTGTCATATAAGAATATGACAGTTTACACAGTGGATAACACACTCTCTTACATACCCAATAATGCTACTTTGTCGCCCTGAAGTCCACTCTTAGAATGCAGACGATGTTGTGTCCTGCCCTCTTTGCACATATAAGGAAAGAGGAAAAAACATAAATAGGCATATTTTACTTTTTAGTGTTATCTCAAACAGAATATTTGGAATTTCGTTGTGTGCATGTTAAATCATAATTTATTCAATGATTGGTGTTGGCGACATTCTCAAGAATATTTCTCTCGAAATTTGACCGTCTGTTTCATGAATGGAGGGAATCGGGCTGAGTGGGGCAAGCCTGCAGAATTTGGCAGGTAACTAACGAACTACCCACATCTAGTGCAGAGTATAATGCGCATGCCGAATTGGTCAAAAGGAAGAGATCTCCAGTGAACTTCTTGTTGTTGCACTTTAAGGGTTACCATGACAGCCACCTGTTCCATGCAGTTGCAGAAGTTCCCAATGGATACCCAGATTTGCTCGCTTTACATAAAGAGTTGTAAGTATCCATACGCCGCTTAGCAAAATTGTACCAAATAAATGAAAGTAAAATACCCAACATTGGTGAAACCTAAGGGAAAGTATAACAAACTGTATTCGAAAGAAATTGGTGATTATATTAAGCAGTTAGTAGCAATTGTTTGATTATTCATTTTCTCGGAACGCATTCGTTGTCCATATATATCGAAGGTTTTTTTTATAAAGCTTTCACACAAAATGTCTAAATAAAATGAGCTTATTTGGGGTAACCGGTAGTATAATATTTCCGCCTAACTATCGCGTAAAAATGGTTTTCAAAAAACGACATGATGTTTACTTTGAGAACGTACAACGTACAGTATGAGAAGATCTACTGATTTTTGTTCCAGTTACTTACACCACGGAGAACGTTCTACTGGACTGGAAAGGCAAAAATGCTGTTACCCTTGACCCAGACTTTGAACTTCCTCAATTTGAACTAGAAAAAGACGTCAGACTTTTCGATTGCACTAACAGAACGCCGGGTAATATCCACTGCACTCCGGTCATCACTGATTTGTAATTAGATTTCTTGCCCTGTTAACATGCTTCAATAGCCTTCGCTTACAATACATCGGGCAGGAGTTGTATCAGTCCGAATATTCATCTAAACGCAGAAATATCCACTTGAGTTGTCGAATTATTGTATTTTTTAAACCTGCCATCTGAGCCCACTTTTACAAGTTTTTTTCGTAATTCACCTTAAACCAGATTGCCTTATGACAAGAAATCCGCTTTACGAAACCTTGTGAGATTGGTCCCACTTTTGTATGTCTTGCTCGATAAATTTTTATGTCAAGTTTTATGACCCATCCTACTTCGTCTATTCTTATTATTTTCACAGTTTCTTTTTTATTTAATTTTTCAGATGACTACACTTGTTTAGAGGCGAAATTCGTTCTGAAGCGCCACCTAGGATATTACGTTATACAGATTTACGTCCCTTGTGTGATGATTGTCATGTTGTCATGGGTGTCATTCTGGCTCTACGTGGATTCAGTACCGGCGAGGATTTCATTGGGTATTCTGACTGTCCTCACCATGACAACGCAGAATGACTCCGCCCAAGGAAATTTACCAAAGGTCTCTTACATCAAGGCAATAGATGTATGGAACTTTTTGTGCCTTGTTTTTGTGTTCTCAGCTTTACTGGAGTATTCAATAGTGAACTATTTATCGAGAAAAAGATTAAAATTAGCTCAACGCAGTGCAAACCCGAGACAGACAGCCGAAGACGATGACGATGACTATGGTCTGTCGACATGTGGGTGCAATTTCACCAAGGTAAAACTTTTTTCAAATAAAGAAAATTTAAATTTAATATTTTACTGCAAGTCTTTTGTTAACTGTTATGTTATGAAAGTGACCCTGTCGATATTTTTTATATATTTTCTTACGTTTACGTAACTTTTCTTATTTTCTTAAATGTAAAGAACGATGCACAGTTTTGGGTTTTCATGTTGAAAGTTAACTGATGATTGATTGTTAGCTTTTTATTTATTTTTTTTTTGTAGAAGTACGTTTGTGGATCTTCTCGGACGAAACCAATCACCTATGTCTATGTCCCGGATGAGGAGGCTCGTAAAAGAGCTGTCTCCATTGACAAGATTTGCCGATGGGTCTTTCCAACCGTGTTTTTTGTCTTGTTTTCCGTATACTGGCTGTTTTATTTGCTCTGGGCAGGGCCTGAGAGCCGGGCTCCGCCATACTGAATTACTAAAACCCGAAGAAAACTCAAGCCAAATCTCTTCTGTGTGTAAAAGGGTGACGTCTAAGGTGACTGTGGACGTGTTGTGCGTGGTGGTATCGTGACGGTCGATTTGAATGGAAAACTTTTGTGTATGGTGGTAACACGACTGTCGACTAGGAACCTTTTGTATATGGTGGTTACGCGACGATCGATTTGAAACCTTTTGTGTGTGTGGTAACACCACAGTCGATTTGGAATCTTTGGTGTGTGATGGTAACGCGGCTGTCGTCTTTATTAGGAACCGTTTTTATGTGGGGTGACGTTAGACCTAAGGTGAATGTCTGCCAGATAAGCAAGCGATTGCACTTTACAGTATTTGACAGCCTTGTTCAACACGTGTGTGCGTCTGTGGGAAGTGATGCATACAGGAGTTTAGTACCTTGTTGTTCGACTTGAAATTGATGAAAAAGCATTCGTCCGGTGACAAAAACATTAAATTTTAGATACCGAAGGTTTAATATTTGCAATAATATCCGGATATTTGTGTTTTTGAATATGGGTGTTTCCAAGGAATGCACGTAAT
This sequence comes from Liolophura sinensis, assembly GCF_032854445.1. Classification (NCBI taxonomy): domain Eukaryota; kingdom Metazoa; phylum Mollusca; class Polyplacophora; order Chitonida; family Chitonidae; genus Liolophura; species Liolophura sinensis. The sequence continues at coordinate 46,469,598 of NC_088302.1, read as the reverse complement.
GACACGTCACAGTTTCCAAGGAATGCACGTAATGACACGTCACAGTGCTACGTGGTGTAAATAAAAAGCGCGTGTTCTGTGGAAGCGCGCTTCTCCGTTCGGCGAAGTTTACACCTGTGTTGAAGAGGAACACTGTTTGTGAGGGTACGTCTGCATATGCGTTGAACTAGTGGGTAGAGGTGGACAATTACAAATTGTGACACATTAAACTCGGTCTTTTCCTGGTGAATGTTCATCTTGTCTTTCACGGAAATATTTAATTTTCATGAATTTTCAAGACTACATAGTGTTTGTAGTCTGCAGGGCGTGTTTGATTCCTGTATGGAGGTGACATTATATATCTACACGTACCATGACGTCGGTTCGTAACGCGGTGTCGCTTCCCATTATGGAGTCTGGTTTCTACAGGGAATACATTTATGCACATAAACATTCTTTTATTTAGTGAAACATTTCTTAAAAATTATAAAAAAAGAATGGTGTTGAAATACTTTACCTAAATTTACATATACATGTATGTATGCAAAATTTCCACATGATATGAGAATTTTACACGGTATTAGTACGTGAAATTTGGTTTATGTCAGTTTGAAGAATGCAAGCAATTTTCACATCAAATTTTTCATTCTTTAGCCTACTGTTTAAATCCAAATCCAAATTATCGTACTTTCACCGATTCATGAAAAATTCATGAATCCAGAGTAAAGGGAGACAACTTTCATCATTTGACTTTTCCGCGGAGGGTATTGCTAATACCGTTTGTCTTACAACTGCAATCTGTTCTGTGATATTTTCAAAAGTCGAATTATTATATACATTATGCTAATGCTTTTTGCACTTTTCCCAGTGTATGTAAATCGTTCTTTCATATACAGGTATTGCACATTTCTACTTTGGAAGGCTTTGTTATCTGCGGAAAGCTTACTATTAGTGAAGAAATCCGCTTGTCTTTGACCACAGTTTTGAAGAGCATCTTGCAAGTGGATATAGAAATGGAATGCGAAACGTGCCGTGAAATCAAAGTAATAAAATCATACTGGTCAAAACAGCGTATTTTTTCCTTTAGTATGAAACCGTGTTCGTTATGTATATTTTTGTGAGATGTTATTTGTAAGAAACTCTGTTAGATGAGAACTTGGGGATTTCAACTTAACTTGCGTTCTCTGTTAAGCTGCAGCAGATGTAAAGTCAATAGAGTATTACATCACTCATTTTGCACAGCACAAGGTCGATGGTAGCGAAATTTATTATACACCTAAGTGTCCAGCGCCTACTATATTATGTAGTAAACACAACTGTCCAATATTTTTTAATATATTGGACAAATGTAACTGTGACGTCACACGTACGGACTACCTTTAGTTGTCAACAAGCAGGACACAACAAGCATGGCTGCCGATCAGTCAGATTCTGACCCTTTTGATCTCACCGACGCTGGAATTTGCTTGCTACTTGATGACCCAGAACTGGACAACATTTTAGAAGCAACATCAAGTACCAGTTAAGATGAAGTAGTAAATGATGTGAGTGCCTTTATTGATTCGCAAAAAAAGAAAAACTCAGTCGTGAACACAAATCGCGATGTTAAAAATGCGCAGAGATGGTTGTGGCAAAACAAGCACGAGCAGAGACTGATGGTTTATTCCTCCAAATCATTTGAACGAATATCTGGCCCTTTCCTGGGCGCCCAGAACTCGTCCATACTGGACCATACAATCCAATAACCTATAAGTATTGTGTGACAGTCTGGCGGAATACCTGGTAGTTTCTATTAAGACTTGTGGCGATCTGATATCCCATCCGATTTGCTGTGACATCCGAAATTCGGGTGCCATACCTGCTATTAATTTATGATATGTGCCATTCTCATGACACCTCTGAAAATTTATTAAGGCACTTGGCATCCCGATACCACACCTCATACTCTGTCACATGGTAATATACAGGGTGTTCCAGAGGTCGTGCGCCATGCTAATTTTCTTTTTTTTTTTGTGTTTCAGATTTAATACTGATTTGAACTTTTTTTCTCTCTTTCAGAGTTAATTATGGCTAATAAACTAACAGTACAAGAAAGAGATGAATTGGTTTTTATTGACACCATACCTGATACTCTGTGACATAGAGGTGCAGGCAACACAACCTCTGTAGCTCAAGCATTCAACCTCAACCTGGAAAACTAGAGCAGCCACGACGGTGTGATAGTTGACAAATGGTCACACATAAACGGTGAAAGACGGCCTCTTGTCAGTTTACTTCAGTCTAGGTTTTATTCTAACTGTTCATGTAAATGCATAAATAGTAGCAATTTACACGCTACCTGGTACAATGGCTTAAGCAGAACTAAGTGAAAAAACATGACTGTGATGTTAATTGCAATTTATTAGATGTCTCTGGTCCAGAATTACTCTGATACCATTTCTGGCACGTTGCGATATGTGGCATTCTGATATCACATTCTGTTACGGTAAGGGGCAATCTGACATCATATCCTATAGTCTGTGACACATGGTATTCTGATATCATACCTGATATTCTATTACCATATGTGACAGTCTGACACCATACCTGATACTCTGTGACACATGGTGTTCTGTTATCACACTTGATATTCTGTTACCGTATGTGACAGTCTGACACCATACCTGATACTCTGTGACACATGGTGTTCTGTTATCACACCTGGTATTCTGTTACCGTAAGGGGCAATCTGACACCATATCCGATAGTCTGTGACACATGGTATTCTGATATCATACCTGATATTCTATTACAATATGTGACAGTCTAACACCATACCTGATACTCTGTGACACATGGTGTTCTGTTATCACACCTGATATCCTGTTACCGTATGTGACAGTCTGACACCATACCTGATACTCTCTGACACGTGGTATTCTGATACCACACCTCGTATGCTGTAACGGCATGACATCCTGTTACTAAATGTTGTTTTCAATTAAGGCTTCAGGAATTCTGGCACCATGTATCTAACAATCTATTACAGTCTGTATTATTCTTGTATTTCGAAATACAATATGTTGTTAAAATGTGTGCATATAAATTAATACATTTCAGAGCGCTACTACCCACACCACGTAAATATTTGAATATCAGACATCCGTCCCCAAACAGAAAATCAAAGAATGATTGTTGAATTTTATGGGCGTATAGATACAGTTGCAGATATATTTATGGTACTGGCCGAAGCATAATGATCAAAGATTTTGTTCATCACATACCGGTTATGTTCTTCCAAAGCCCATGAATGTTTAATACTCTGCCTTTACACATGATATTAATCGACAAAAGATGACACACTAAAGTTTGTTTGCATAGAATTTATTTCAAACACATTGATTGTTGTCACACAACGTCATGGGAGAAAAAAATGGCCGCATGCAATCAAGGCTGTCATGACGTCCCATAGTGCACGTGATGAGCGTTCCACATAAAGTTAGCCGAACTCATTCATGTCTGTTGGAAATAGGCAATTGATGTATCCCCCTCCCCCCACCTTTCCCCACCCAACCCAACACAACCCAGACAATTTCAGCCGACTTAATCAACTAATTCACAAGCGCTCCGAGCAGTGCTGGATATCGACTATAGCGCATTCTAACTATAGTTCAGTATACCTGGCGAGAACTGGGTCGAGTATTGTAATCCTGGTAACCCTTCTGTATTGTAATTTAAGAATGTTATTTGATTAAGTCGTCATCAGATTCGCCATAAAAACGTCTATATTATTTTTTAAAAAATGATATTTCGACTGAATCAGCAAGATGACGCTATCCACTGTACAACTGATGACACTTTTAGTGAACTTCGTAATCAGTCTCTCGCAATACATGTACGTTGCGTAAAAACATCTTGTTTTGCAATTGTAACCAACATTAAAAACGTCACTCGAGGTTTGATGAAAAAACAAACTACGTACCCTGACTTTTTTGACCGCAAAAGAAAAGTAAACTTAGCCATTGATTAAGATGGTACACTGCTCCTCATGTGGCAGACAAAGTTTACGAAGTTTGAACAAATTCGCGACTTAACACCAAAGATTGTTGCTGTTGTGGTACCAGCAATCTTTCTTGTACATTACCGCCTTAGGATTTCAAATGTGCAAAAATATAACGTAAAATTTACAGTTGTTTGGTATATACAGAGAACAATATAATGTTTGAGGTGCAAGTGACTCAAATCGCGTGCTATTTATACGTAATGTATTTCATTTATCAGAGCCAAACACACATAGAGGTGCAGAGTGGGTAAAAAAATCGTAAGTACTGTGTTAATTGTGTGTTATGTTTCAAAGCAAAAAGCAAGAAAAAACCCCCAAAGAAACAATTTTTTAGTAGTATTAGTATCTCTGATAGGCAATTACCACAAGCTTACCGACTTCATCCAACCGTTATATATCCGATATCCTGGGAATGAATCTTCTTGTGCATTATCTAACCCTCTGAAAAACGGTTACCTTGAATAGCTTTGACTGTTACAAATACTAGAATGCAAATTGAATTTACTAGCAGCAAAATGCAATTCAATAGCCTGTTAAGAAAACTGAAGACCAAAAAAAAAATAATAATAATAATAATGGAAACAATGTACAAATACATGTAGTATATACAGAAACGAGTTTTGAAAGCTCTTTAACGCCGTACTCGTCATTTTCCAGCTACATTTTCTGTTGAGAAAACCGGAGTGCCAGGAGTAAACCATCGCTTTTCACCAGTCGCAGCCGAAATTGGAGTCAAGAGCAAGCGTGTGCCGTGTGAAGATGAAGAATGTACTGAAAATTAGCATAAGTACGTACATAAAACCAACAAAAAATTGAAGTAATTAGATATCCTTGACGTCATCAGAAAACCTTTCTCGTCTCAAAAGCTGCGCTATTGCGTAACAGTTTAAAGTATTTAAAGTGATTGTGTAAGTTCTTCATCTGTCTACATAACACCCATGGTATCAAAGAGTGAGACCTGTGTTTCGGTAGCCTTTCCGTGGAATTTAGTTTGTATACTAACCGGTTGACACAACACATTGAAAGACAGGCACATTGTATTGGAAGCAAAGTTTCACGGTCTTCTGCCACAGGACATCCCAAGATAGCCTTTGTTATTAAAACCTGAAATTAATGTATTCATTACACTTCCTCCCTCGACGAACAAATCGGAATATCGATGTCGTAATACAAACTTCTTTCAATGAAGCGTAAGTTTGGTAAGGCTGGGCCAGGAAGTCCTATCACATTTCCTCAGTTTCCCCTGGTAAACTCCAACTCCCGCCGTTCTGTCTCACACAGCGCATTCATCAGGTAAACTCGCAAAGTTAGTAAGCACGAACACGCTTCTCCGCACAGCTTCCTTTCATCTCTGTCGTCTATAATCCTCTGGTCTTACGCCAAGCACGTTGATATGTTTCCACAACTGCGTCCAATCATATCTCTTCCAAATAATCAGTGAATTTAGTTGCAGCTGCACGTCTAGTTATGTCATACATTTGCTCTTCTCCGTCACATCAGTGTGTTATATCATGTATTCATTTTTACACTACTTCAGTTCTCCTTCCTAAAAGTTCAACCACTTTCATGAATTCATTATTTCACAGTGCTTTTATTCGCATTCATTACCTTCGTTTCTTGGCCACGATCATTCATTTTTATGCAATGTATAACTCTACTCATCGATTTAAATCTTTCACATCCGCTTAAATTATCACTTCGTTCGTCCCTTAATATGGAATGGTATGGAATCACATTTATATTATACACCACAAATTCCCCTAAACTCAACAAGCAATCACGTTCGTTTTCAAAACATTCATGTTTGTTCAACCAGTCAAATGTATATTGGTTTCAAGTCATTCACGCCCAAACAACTTCTCACGTTGATTTTTCCTTAAATCTGTCACATTTATACAACCTGTTAGGTTGGTTTTCCCTCAAACCTCTCACATTTATACAACGTTTCAGGTTGGATTTCCCTCAGATCTGTTACCTTTATGCAACTTGTCACGTTGGTTTCCCCTCAAATCTGTCACATTTACACAATCTGTCACATACGTTTTATAAGTAAATCATTCATATACACGTCATGGCTTCGGTTCTTGTACATCACTTCCTTTGTTTCCTTTAATCTTTCACAATTTTTTTTTAACGTTCCTTGTCTTTGAAATTACTCGCGGTTGTTTATGAAGTTCCTTTTCCCTTAAATCTTTCACTGTTGTTTTTCTCTTTCCATGTCTCTCAACTCTCTCACATTTGTTTATGAAGTTCCTTTTCCCTTAAATCTTTCACTGTTGTTTTTCTCTTTCCATGTCTCTCAACTGTCTCACATTTGTTTATGAAGTTCCTTTTCCCTTAAATCTTTCACTGTTGTTTTTCTCTTTCCATGTCTCTCAACTGTCTCACATTTGTTTATGAAGTTCCTTTTCCCTTAAATCTTTCACTGTTGTTTTTCTCTTTCCATGTCTCTCAACTCTCTCACATTTGTTTATGAAGTTCCTTTTCCCTTAAATCTTTCACTGTTGTTTTTCTCTTTCCATGTCTCTCAACTGTCTCACATTTGTTTATGAAGTTCCTTTTCCCTTAAATCTTTCACTGTTGTTTTTCTCTTTCCATGTCTCTCAACTGTCTCACATTTGTTTATGAAGTTCCTTTTCCTTAAATCTGTCACATTTGTTTTTCACCTTTCATCCCTCATATCCCTCACGTTTGTTTATGACGTTCCTGGGACACTGAATCTGTCACATTTGTATACTATGTTCTTGGTCTACACATACCTTTCACACTTGCAGACCCTATAGCACTGGTGTGTTTGTTATCAAATGTTTCACATTTTACTACATGTCATGTTACTTATAGCTCATTGCTCTGTCCTCATATTGTAATCCACTTTTATCCACTTTCATTCGCGTTTGTGCAGTTATTGTCTTATTAAATACCAGAGTCTACCTCTCTCCTCTAATTCTGTACATTGGCAAACTATATCAGTTGTTCACAAGTTAACAATTTGTACATCCATGGGAAAACCATTATGTGATACTTGCGGTAAGCCACTGAAGTCTCAGTACGAAATCATTCGGAATGGTAAAGATTGGTCCAAAATTCCAAATTCTGTGGATTTGATCTTTCAAAGCACTTCTTCATGTCTTTAACTTTAAAAATGGTATCAATCCGGAACCCAGTACGAGTAGAAAATCCAGTAGACGACCAGCAAGACGAGGAAAGTGGCAGGAAATGCCACTCGGGACACGGTGTCAATGTACTGCGCTCTTTTCCTAGACTTCACATCGGGAACCCGAACATAAGATTTTTTCTCGTCATCCATTGTGTCCTGGGAATACAAAAAAAAAACACACAGATGAAATCAGAAATTTGACTAAAATTGCGTAACAGGATAAATAAAAAAACCGGTATATAACTTTCATTTTTCTTGGCTGGAAGGTACGTTACACTTTACAATGAATAACTATCAATAAATGCTACTTTCTACAGATTAAGTACAAAGCCTTGAACTCACAGATGGATTGATTAACAAGATGTTTGATTAGTTAGCTGAGTGATTGGTTAATTATTTATTCGGAATGGAAAACAGTGCTTTTTATAGGTTGCAACAAAATTTCAGTTTTCTTGCAACATTCTCCACAGGGAACACTGACTGACCGACCGATTGATTAATTTACTGATTGGCTGACTCCAAGCAAACAAAGATCATTGAACACGACCATTACACAAAGCCATAAATTTGAATACCATCATATAATCCTTTTTTAAAGGACATTCCTGTGAACTGAGTTACCAGCGTTTCACCGCGTCTCCTAGCAGTGTCTCAACTTTCAAGTCATACGAATTTATTGGACTTTGGTCTCGTGCCCTCGTGTAAAGAACCTGTTTTTCTCAATCGATGACAACCATCAGCTTAATGGGAAATGTCTTTACATTGTCATGCTGTTAACAATAACCGCCCAGTCGCAATCTTGATCCACATTAGAAAAAGTAAGGGTTATATCTTTTTTCCAATTGAATAATTTGATTTTTCCGAACAATAAACTACCTTGCAGTGAAAATTGTAGAGAATCATCTGTACTCTAATTTCGTTATTTATGTGCGGCCGTGCTGTTTATTTAATTACGCAAATGTTTATATTAGGAAGACACAAAGCTGTACTAAGATTGACTTAGATGTACGATTTTATGACAGATTGTTCTTGTTCTGCACAAGCATTCTGGAAGTATTGTCTTCGCAATGCCTATCGTATATCGGTTTGAGCTGTCAGAATAACTGCTGTCATAAGCTGTCAAAGTTTACGATATAATAAAAAAAAACAGCCTAAAGCTCGAACTTAGTAGTTCCAAGAAATAAGAAGATGAAGCTTGTTTCCAATGAAGCCATCTACCAAGTTTTCATTCAGAATAATCAACAGTTTTGAAAAAAAAATCAAAACAGAAACACAAACGGAACAATTTAAAGTAATTCCAGGCCGGTGCAGTGACGTCTTATGAATTGCAATTCTTACTACATTTTCCCTTTTTTTCTTCTAATTCTGCATAAACCATGGTTCTAGTGGGCGTGTAATTTTGCTGTCTTTCAACATTTACTTGAACAGTTGTAATAAAACACTAACAGAGGTAAATTGAAAGGCATGGGTCAGCATTTGCCAACTATCACACTGTCGTCTCTGTTCTGGTTTCACCTGTGCTGTAGTCTTTTACATCCTAAAAGTTTCGTGATTCTTTTTGGTCTCGTAAACTGGTATATATCCACATTATACACCGGCACAGATGATACCATGCAATACACTGAGTTAGCGCGAAGTTGTAGAATGCCTTCAGAAATGACTTTACCAGAACCAATAACAAGACGTACAGGTCTATATGAGATTAACAAATCATAACATACCCAATTCCCCTGTCGCTGTGTGATATTGAAACAAACGTCAATTCCATTCTCTTCGTGTCGACTCCTATTTGTGTGCACTTTGATTTGTTTTCTAGATAAATAGTTCACTACAGAATATTCCAGGAGGGCGGCGAAGACAAAGAACAAACACAACGAAGACCAGACGTCTATAGCCTTAATGTATGAGACTTTAGGCAAGGAACCTTGTGCACCGTCGTTCTGTGTCGTCATCGTCAGCACTGTGAGGATGCCAAGTGATATTCGGGCGGGCACCGAGTCGATGTCCAGCCAGAACGACACCCATGACAACATGACGATCAGGACACAAGGGATGTAAATCTGGATGACGTAATAACCCAGATGACGGACCAATTTAAACGAAGCCTCCAAGCAGGTAAACCTGTCTGTAAGAAAGAGGTAATGGCTAAAATCATTATTTCCGGTTTCAAATTGCAGATGTAGGGAACTATCTGAATGACGTAAACACCTACGCTTTCATAATCTTTCACATCTTTGACGGTTGCCATTTATGAATGGTGGAAACAAGGCTAAATTAATAATTGGTGAAAGAAATATTAAATTTGGTTCATTTACAATGACGTAATGACGTTTATTTACTAAAGATCAATCAACATTTCAGAACCTTATAAATATATACGTTTTTTAATTTGTTAGTGCCTTTGAGTGATTAAGACAAAATATGATAACTTTGTCAGTCGAATATTTCACTATAACAATATTGTAATACCTTACTACTTTATACGAGTACTTCAAAGTCTGCCCAACATATTTAGACAAGTATGTACCCAGATGCTGGCACACGTGGAGTGAGTGCTTGGGTTTAACGTCGTACTTAATTTTTCAGTCATATGACGACGAAGGTGTCCTTTGAATGCATTTACTGCTTCACTGACACGCCTTACCCAAGGCAAGTAAGCCAACCCGTATTATACTGATACGGGTCAACAAGTCGTTGCACTCTCCCCTTCATGCTGAACGCCAAGCGAAGAAGTTACAACTTCCTCTTTTAAAGTCTGAGGTGTGACTCAACCTAGTATTGGCCCTGGATCAACGGCTCCCGAAGCGAACGCTCTACCAACTGAGCTATCGACACACATGGATGATGTGCAAACTAACTTTCTTCTTATGATATATATCGATTTCAACAAAGAAGTGTTTTCACGCGCAGGTTTGACTTCAGAACTACTCAATATGTGTAAAGAAACTAGATGGGCTAATTATAATTCTGGCCAATCTTACTTGCCGTCCGTGTGTTTAATTTATCAGAAATATATATGTCAGCTGGAAATGAGCTAGTTCTAATTCTGTCTATCTTACCTGGCGTTCTGTCTGTACAGTTAATCAGAGTAACATTTGTCAGTTGGAATTGTGGAAGTTCTGACTCTCGATCAACCTTCACACAGTCATCACATTTCCACTTTAAAATCACGTTCTCTGCAGTATAGGTAACTGAAAATAAGATTAAAAAGTATCAAAATAAGCGACAATTTGGTGAAACAGAAGTCAACATTTGCAAATAGACGACGTGAATCTGATTCCCTGTGGAGCACTTCAGTGGTGTAATCGTTATAGCGTCTGCCTCGAAGTTGGGAGACCGCGAGAGCAAACCCGGGTCGAGTCATACCAAAGATTTTAAAAATGGTGCTGGTTGCTGCCCCACTTGGTGCTCAGAACTGAAAGGTTAGAGCAAGGAAACAGGACTGTCTGGTGTCTTCGACATGCTAGTTAGTGGAGGCAGCTCTATGGCGACATGGACTTACCCTGCCACAAGAAAACACGTTGTACATACACACACCTAATGACTCCTCGTCATATTATGAGTGGAAAATTGTTGGGTACGACGTTAAACCACAAACATACATACATACATACATACATACATACATACCGATTCCCCTTAACCTAGTCTTGACATATTGGGCTATTTGTAATGAACGATCATGGCTTTATTCATAATATTTCCTTCATGTGTGTTGTTTCCGACAAAGTAAGACAAATAAATCTATATGAGATTTAAAACCGAAATCAGTTAAGGATAATCAATATTTGGTCACCAAAAGTAACACTTGTTTTTCCAGGATGAAATGTAATTAAAGTATGTGACATATCGTGATGACATTCCCCCCAAATGGAACTATCGTCTGGAAGTTATACATGTAATACCGAAGACGCACTGAATGGAAATCTTGTGCTATACTCTTTATCCCATAATCTGTTTCTTTTCATTTTGTCACACCGAGTCTGTTTTGAAATTTCCTTCCATATATACACGTTAGTGTGTTTTAAGCGTTTTGGTATGAGAAACAAACAACTCCGGCCATGATAGGTCGGTATCTGGCTATGTCTGGTAATGGCTATGTTTACTGACTTTGCTTCACCATTATGTAAACGTCCGGGGATTACCATCTACCAATCATCGACTAGTAAAATCCCAGGGTGCACTGCGCGTTCCCTATGCACGCAGATCAAACAATATTGTAGTATATCTACCATAAAGTAAACTCAAAAGTATCACTTATTCTCATTTTTTGGGGGTGTATGTTGATTTCAAATTGTGGTCAAAGATAAAAATGAGACAACATAATGTTTTCAGACAAAACGTCGAAAACAAAAAAATCACGTGCATGTGCAAAAACCACTACCCATACATCTACACATAAGGAGGTTACAGGCAGGAAGGCGTTTGTAATTATTTAATTAATTATAATTACTGAAAAATGGACAGCCACAAAAAAACACACGGGAGGTGTCGTCTCTTACCTAGCATCCACGGCCATGTTTGTTAAAGTTCCGATTTATACGTGTCTTATGGTAGAACGTATTTTCCTTCAGACTTTATTAGCACAAGAAACAATAACAAGTAAAATGTAATGTCCAATTTAGATAATGCTAGGTCCTGAAAAAGGAGACCGAATTTAAAACTAAAACAACTGTTGGTAAACTGGATACAATCGATAAAGGAGAAATACGTATGTTAAATGAGAAGACTTACAGCTTCTAATGTAGATGGGGCAAACTTGTGAGTCCAGAGGGTACTTATGCAATTTCATATGACACGTGGCTGTCATTGTTATTCTGAAAAACATGGTGACAATTTTTTTTTCAGTTTGTGTTTCATTATATGGTGATAGTAGGCCTTCATGCAAATATGTAACAGAAGAGTGAGCATACGATCTATTGGCCAGGCATTGAGTGCTAAAGGGACATTCATATAGAAATGGCTCTGAGTATTTAATTATTTTATTTGATTGGTATTTCATTTATTTAGTTGATTGATGTTTTACGCCGTTCTTAAGAATATTGCACTTATACGACGGTGGCCAGCATTATGGTGGGAGAAAACCGGAGAGAGCCCGGAGGGGAGATGGGCTTGAACTCAAAGAGACCGGATATGTGAGAGGTTTCTTGGTCATCGAGCCGCACTGGCACGCTAACCCCCTCGGTGGCGCTGACTAGTTGGCATTGAGGAAAAGAAAGCATGCAATCTAAATCAATAGTTTTATCTTGGTCACCCTTAAAAGCTCTATTCTGATTTTATGTACGGTACAGATACTAATCCACTA